>NC_047671.1:73099652-73399652 GCF_011762505.2 Arvicanthis niloticus | reverse complement strand
GTTACTTGGGAGATGGATCTCTGGGCATGTCTGTGGGGATTATTCTGATTACATTAACTGAAGCGTGTTGCAGAATATTTGATCACATTGTGAACCCCAAGATTGTATTGTTTACTGGAAAAGCCCGTTTCTAGTTGTGGTGTGGCTCAGCCTTAGCACACAGCTTTGATCCCTCTGGTAAAATCCAGACACCACCTTAATAAACACCTCTAACCCCAAACTATGAAGGTAAAATTAGTTACAAAAGGAAGCTCCCATGTTTGAAAGCGATGTCTAATTGAGTGGCAGACAAAGTGTAATCAGAGAAAGACTTGACAGAATAGGATATGCCCAACACTCACAAGAACAAAGAGGAAAGGGAAGTTACTTGAGGAGGCAGTGCCGACAGAGGAAAGAGGCAGTTTTACTGAGATAGTTATAGACAGGTTGCAGAGAGAGACCAAGCTAGACACAGGTGAAAATAGACTGAGCCAGAGAATAAGAAGGAGCCAGGAGATTAGATCACTAAAGTTAGTATGAGACCAAGCAAAGTCAGAAGATGGAAAAGCCAGTTTGAATCAGTCAGCGTGGAGAAGAGTTTGAGCCAGAACAGCTGAGTTGATCAGCCAGCCAGAGCTCAGAAAGAGCTAGAAAAGGTGAACTTGTTCAGCAGTAAGTCTCAGAGGCTCAAAACATTCTAGGACTAGATAAGACTGTATGGAGGCTAGAAATTTCCAGACTAGTGTAGGTTAGCAGAAAGCGAGCGAATGAAAGTTACTTTTACAGAAATGGGACGAGCAACCCCATGTGAAGGCACCGTTCTCTTGCTGAGGTCCGGGACTGTGTACAAGGAGGAGAGATGTGCATTCATAGCTGTCTGTTTCTGACTGTGGACGTGATGTGGCCAGCTACTTCATGTTCCGGTTGTCTTGGCTTCTCCACCAGGACAGACTGGACCCCTGAATTGTGAGCCAGAACAAACCTTTCTCCTTTTAATTGTTTTTTGTCGGTGCTAGGGTCTGGGAATCACCACTCAAATCATAAAAAATAAAAACACTGATCTCAGTTATGCAAGGATTGCTTATTGACACACAATTTAAAAATGTACTAGCACTGGAAAAAAAGAAATAATAAAAGGAAAGCCTAGAATCAACCAAACTTCAAGTACACTGAGCCAGACACTCAACAATAATGCCTCTGGGGACTAGGTATCACTAAGGAGCAATTGCAGGTTCATGCTTTATTTAAACACTTCTGATTTGGTTTTGCATTCCTTATTGGTGTGGTTGATATATAAGTATACAGTCACCAACTTTAGTTAGCTTGTTCCTCTGTGTAGCAAACCTCTGGGAAAAGCAACTTAAAGATTTATTTGGGCTCAGTCCTTCCTGGAGTGGGCTTGACAGAGTATAGACAGAAGCAGAGAGGAAACAAGGCCTGTGCGTGGGAGCCTCTCCTTCCCTCCCCTTCCCTCCCAGCCGCAGCCTAGTGAGTCCTGTTACCCGTTCTCCCTTCCTTTTAGCTAATCTTCTCTACAAACACTTGGTACTGGTCTTTGGCCACTTTGTGGTTCTTTTTCCGTCCACCTTCTCCACCCCCTTACAACCCGGTCAGCCTCTAACACTAGATAGGAGAGGGAAAAAGGACAGAAGGGAAGGGGGTGATGTTGGTTAGATTACTTCCTGCCTATTAGGGGCATCAGGTTTCTTGGGGCAAGTTTGTTCTTCACAAAAAGGATATCTAATTTCTTCTTTGCCCATAGATACTTAACAAACCACGAGCAATAGCAACCAACCACCAACCCACTTCTACTGGGGCCATAGCATTTCGTACCCTCTGAAAAGTTCCCAGAATTCCAAACGTCACAAAATCATGCCCCTGTTAGAGCACAAGGCAAATCATAGTCAGCTTCTGTGGACAATCTGAAGCAGCCCAATATCCCACACCTGGGATTAAATCAAAAACATATTGTTATAATATTTCTGTGGTTTTTGAAGAAATCAAAATTCCAAAATTGTCATTATACTTTTCCCACTTTCAGTACTGTTTTAAAAAGGACTGTGTGTAATTCTGAGTCTAGGTGAAAGGAACACACACACACACACACACACACACACACACACACAATCAAGGGTACTTGAGATTGCTCAGCAGGTGAAGGCACCTGCCACCAAGCCTGGCCTACATACACATAACTGTCATGGCACATGTGAGTGGCCCACCACAATAAACAAGCAAACAAATAAATGTATAATTTTTTTAAAACATGTTAAATCAACAACAAAAAAGTCAGAGCCCAGCAAGACAGTGATAGCGCACGCCTTTAATCCTGGCACCCAGGAGGCAGAAGCAGGAGGATCTCTGAGTTTGAGGCCAGCCTGGTCTACAGAGTGAGTTCCAAGACAGCCAGGGCTACACAGAGAAATCCCCTGGGTGAGGGGGACCACTCCCACCTCATTCCTCTTGTTCTCTGGGTGCCGCAGTGATGGAAACAGTGTGCCAAGCTGAGGGCACGAGGGTAAAACAGAACAGACACAGGAAATGTTTATTAAAGAAAATACTGCAGGGCTGGAGAGAGGGTGCAGCAGTTGAAGTACTCCCTGTGCAAGCATGAGGACTGGAGTCCGGATCTCCAGAAACCATGTAAATGCCAGGTGGGCATGCTGGCCCACTGGAATTCCAGCTATGGAAGGTAAGAGACAGAACTCCCCTGGTGACTGACAGGAAACTTCAACACAACTGACAAGGCCACAATAGCACCCAGAGATAAAGTTGTTTTCCACACAGCAAGTAAGCTAGGCTTGCTAGGGCAGGATTTCTTATCCTCAAATCTCTCACTCAGGTACCTCACAAAACCACCTCATAACTTCATTTGCAGAAGGAAACTCTGTAAGACAAGAGAAATAAATAAACCAGCTCAGATATGTTTGTTACCAACTGTCAGGTTAGCCTTAGCCACTGCTATCACCCATCAGACAGCTGTCAGAAATACCTTTCGGGTATGTAAACTAGAAGCATTATACTCTAATTTTAATGGTGCCTCAGCTCTTGCTATTTCTTTTTTGTCATAACAACCAGCTTTGAGGTCTTTCTATCTTAGCTCTTGTGATTTAAATCTGAACTACCCCCACAAAGCTCATGTGATAAAATGCTGGGAGGCCAGTTGGAGGACGTCCTTTAATTTCCAAATTGAGCTACTTTATACTATGTGCCTGTTTCATTTTAAGGTAAGGATAGAATCTTCTCCTCAGCATCACTTTTGAGATTAAAACCCTGATCAGTGCTTGGATAGAGTGATGTATAATGCTTTTCCAGTCACTTTATGAATTTCTCAACAAAATAGAGAATCACAAATTTTATTGTGCCGTCTTATTTTTTGCTCAGTATTATGCCACATATTCAGTAGTTTCTCTCATTCCACACCTGCCCTTAAATGACACTAGCAACAACTGCAATCTGTATCACTTTCCCCTCTTTAAACCTGCCAGTTCCAGCCCCTCCGAAATCCGTTCCGGTTTCGAATAACCCCGGGAAATAATGATCAGAGACTGCCTGGCTTGAGCATTCGGAGGCCACACTGGTCGGATTAATTAGATTCGGTGACTGGGAGAAAGGAACCGGAAGGAGGTGCCCGCACACGGAGTACCAGCTGAGAGGAAGCCAAACCCCGCCCTGCCGTGCCAGGAGCCGGTCAACACCAACCCTTGCCAGACGAACTTTGAGCCGGAGGCGTAGAGACCGGAAGTTCAGCCCTCCTGGGTACGTGCAGCCAATCAAAAGTGAGAGCCCCAGATTAGAGGGCGGAAGAGAAGCGGTCCAGTTCCGGACGCGGCCGCCGCCGCCGCCATCTGTCACCTCACCTCCGGCACCGGCAGCGGGTTGCCCGTTCCCCGCCCGTGTCCTCGGCGGAGCCCGCTCTCCCTCCTGTCACCTCTCAGCTCCGTTTTCGTCTCTGCCTTCTTCCCCGAATGGATCTGGTCGGAGTGTCTTCACCTGAGCCCGGGCCCGCAGCAGCTTGGGGACCCAGTAAGGTGAGCGGTGATCACTGCAAGTGAACCAGCTCACGCCAAATGCTGGTCTCTGAAGGCAGGAGACGTGAGTCGGCCGAGCCTGGGGCGGGACCCTGACGGCTTCGCTCAGGCCGCCCCGGGTGGTCGGGGATTCGACTGGATCTGCGCCTTGTCTTGTCCATTTGTTCCTAGACCCGGAGCGGAACGTCCCACATGGACGCCGAGGTTTGAGGGAAAACAGCTGGCTCTTGTTTTTCAGTAGCCAAGTGAGTGAGCCCAACCCTGAGAAAGCTTAGACAGAAAATTGCTTTAGGAAACTGTCGCTTTCAGACGAGTGCGGTTATCCCAGTCCGGTGATGTCTTGTTTTTGAAATGTTAAAGATAAAAATCTAGGTGTGCCTTCCCCGATCCAGCTAATTATACTAAAGTGGGCAGTAATACAGTAAAATGGTATAGACTTGGTTTCTCCGTACCTCTCGAATGGCAGACTACGATTCTTTTCTGTTCACGTCTGATTTTGAGCCTCCTCTTTTTCGTGTTATACTGGTTAGGATGAAAAGACCGGTAACACTTGCTGAAAGCAATAGTGCTTCCTTTGGTGTTTGTTGAGGTTTACGGTTGTGAAGGGGATCCAGCCTTCTAAAACTTCGTAATAGTTTTTTGCATGCTAGCACACAATAATGTTTCATTTATTCATTCAATTATTAATCCTAATGGACCACCTGCCTCTGCCTCTCTGGTGTTGGGACTAAAGACATGCACCACCACTGCTATGCTCAACTGTTCAGTTTCTTTTTAAAGTTGGTTTTATAAGTTTATAAACCTGTAGAAAGAGTTAAATATACTGGTAAATATGTCATAACATGGATAAACATTTGTGAGTGAGACTCTGACTTTGTTGATGAGGTCAAGATGAATACATAAAAGGACAAAAGTACAGGCCAGGTTCTTCCAGTTTCTCCAGCTAAATACCCACAGAAGTTAGAGGAAAATGTCATTGAAAACACTGTACCCTGAGAACATGTTTCACTTCCTAAATAAGTAATACCAGATAAGCCATGCCCATTACCCTCTCCTCCAAGTGTATATCATCAGAACTGAAAAAGCCCATTTTCATCATTTAACAAAAAGTATGTTTCTGGAGTTTTTTTTTTGGTAGACAGACTACCAAAACCAGTACTTCCCATAACCATTTCCTTCTCTAAGCATGGAGAACCACAGTGAGTGCCTGGGGAGGAGACGCTCAGGCCCCGAGAACAGACTGTTTTACACTTTAAAGAATCACTAATGCAAAAAAAAAAAAAAATCACTAATGCATAGTTTAATAGAAGAGAGCTTAGTCTTCTATTTATTTGTTGTATTTTTTTTTGATTGAAGTATATTGGGAAAATCTATCCCACAGATAGATAGATAGATAGATGATAGATAGAGTACAAATATAATTGAAGATGGACACAGTAGAGAGAAATACAGTAGAGTTAGCATGAGAGTGCGATTACACATTCAGTCAGCCCACAGGATGATGATGTCATCAGATCTGATGTAAACTCTGGAAAACCCTATTATACTTGTGAGCATAAAAGTTAGAAAGAAAAAGCATGTCTTAGTAATGATTTGACCTCACAGTTCTCCTGATAGGGTCCCAGTGACCTGCTCTTCCAGGGTACAAGTGACAGAATGCCACACTGCTATTACAGACAAAAAGTTACAGGCCATAGACCAAGGTAGTGGGGAACTGTCAAACCAGAAGCAGAAGTTGGGAAGTCTCTAGCTCTGACAGAGTTGTAGAAATGAATCCATGGAACTGCTACAGACACCAAAGAGTCTGAGAAACTCCAAACCAAGGGGAGTTTAAGGAGACATGACAAATCTAATGTGGTGTCCTGGACATAATTCTACATCTGAAAAAGGTATTAGGGGAAAGCTTAAGGAAATATTAATAAAGCATGGACTTTAGTTTTAACATGTTGCCAAGCATGGTATTGTGTGCCTGTAGTTCCAAGGCTGAATGGAAGAAAATCAGGAGTTCAAAGCCAGCATGGGCTACCTAGTGAGGGCCTTGTCACAAAACTGTCAGTATTTAATGGTGCATACTTGTAATCCCAGCACTACGGAAGCTGATTAGTGAAGTTTGGGAGGTGGGGAGGTGAAGTTTCAAGACCACTGTTGGCTGTACACTCTTGTCTCCAAGAAAAGTTATATCATGATGAATGTGCAATTCTAGTTCAAGATGTTGACCCTTAGGGAAAACCCAGATCATTTTTTCTAGAAATGTTTGACTCATTTATTGACAATGTGTCCTGGATTATTTGGTTAGAAAGAGGATCTTCCTGTGAGTTATCATCTTCTTAGACTTGCTTTAAGTAGAAGACTGAACTTTGTTACTGTGTGCCTCTTTTGTGTTTGTCATTTTTTTCATTTTACCTGAGTCTGTTTCCATAGATATCATCAATAAAAACCTTTCTATAATGTGGGATGAGGAGCTAGGAACAGACCCATCATTTAGAACCAAAGGAAAGAAGGCTGATTGCCCTTCAACCTGCACTAGCCAGAGACTGATGCATGTGGCCATGGTGAAGAACCGTGAGGAGCAGAGTTCAGTGGTGGGCCCTCATCAGATTCCATGATGGGGGCATCTCAGGGTTAAGGATTTAGGAACTTGGCTGTGGGTCTGGCAGGTACACTGTTGGTTAGGTTTATGTAGCTAGACCCAAAATACTTGAGAGAACCATTTAAAAGGTGAAAGATTTTGGCTTATGGTTTCAGAGTGTTCAGATCATGGTCACTTAACTTGTATTTTTTGGGCCTGTGTGAGACAGCATGTCATGGAAGTCAGAGCTGAGGATCTGGGAGGAAGCAGAACAGAGCCGTACAATCTATTTGTCTCTGGAAAACCCTGGTAGACACACCCAGAGGACTGACTCAAATCCAGGCATTTATTAGTCTGATTATATTAACAGCCACAATTGACCTCAGATGCACTCAGAAAGGATTGGGTACTGTTTCTCAGATGAGCTTGATGTTATGCATAAATATATTGCTCAACAGAACTGTAAGAGTCACCAATGGGATAGGAGAATTCTCATTGTCTTAAGTTTACGGCCACTTTAAATTTTGTAAAAGTTTCTTGTTATTATGTACATGTATGGTGTTAGGGGTGGTGCACATGTGCCATGGTTTTGCATATGGGCATTGGTTCTCTCCTTCCAGCTTTACTTGGGTTCTGGGGATTGAATTTAGGTTGTTATGCTTGCTCCACAGGTGTCTTATCAGCCAAGCTATCTCACTGGCCCACTGCCTCTTAACTACTCAGTGAAGAGTCTCAAGAGGTTGACAGCACTCTCCACTACATATCCCTGGTTCATAGGAGAAACTTCTGGTACATGTTGAGCCCCTTTCAGCAGATGAGACAGTTGTCAGTGTTCCCTTCCCCAAAGCTGTCCCTCAGAGAGCTTAGGAGAGTTTTGTGGAAAGCTTTTACTAGCTACTTTTAAATGTTTCAATTTAATTTTAAACTGTGGGAGCCTGAAATTGTAACTTACCCATCTCAAGGAGGTTGCTTCAGTGGGAGGTGGCCCAGTTGAACTGGTTGGCAGAGATAGGGGAAGTATCTGTAGAGGTTCCACAGAAGTATCTGAGGTTCCACAGGACTAGTCACTGTGAGTGTGCAGTTCTGTGTGCTGCTTAGATCTATGGTCAGTGGGTTTGGACTTATCTCTGGAGAATAGAGAAACCACTACTTCAAAGTAACAAAATTCCTGCCTGACATTGTCGGCTTTTCTGATAAGTGTATCAGCTAATAGTTTATAGTTAATATCTTTAGAATCTGGTGATAACAGTAGACCCTGAGCCTCAGAAATAGTCAGGCAAGATGGAGGGAGGGACTTGAGCAATTTGAGATACAGAAAGGCACCAGACCCCTGCAGCTTCAGACTACATTTAGTTATCTTTGCATTGTTTCCTGTGGCAGGTATCATGCAGTAATTACTTGAATGTTCCTGTGTCTGAAGCTCTGAGCTTAGTCCTAAGGATGAGAGGGCTCACGCTCTGTCCTGGCTGATGATAAACTGTAGTTCTGGTGCTGCACTAATGGAGCTTTCCTTTGTCTCAGTTTTTTTAAAATGTGGATCATATGGCCAGATGTAGTGGCTCATGCCCTTAATCCCAGCTTGTGAGAGGCAGACTGGTCCACATAGTTTCAGGACAACCACAACTACAAAGACCTAATTTGAATGAGGAGCCAAGAGATGGCCGAGGAGAAGGGTTTTATTATAGATCTGAGGGAAAGTACAGCTTGAGGTATCTGGAAGGGTCCACGCTGGACTTGGCCAAGTGTGGGGAAAAAGAGAAAGAAGCAAGAGAAGGGAGAGGCAAGCAGACCAAGAAAAGAGTCACAAACCAAGAGACCAAGAAAGCAGCTGGCCAGAATGGTTGGATTTTATAGCAATCAGAAGCTGGAGGAAGGGAAGCCCAGCCATTGGGCTGAAGAGGGAGATTAGGGGTGGGGCTGAGAAGTGCTGGGAGGGGTCACAGGTACCGAGTGAGACCAATCTGGATTTCTTTGAGATCTGACAAGATCAACCAAAGAAATTATGGAGATATTCAGTTGTGGCATGATGTAAATATGACTTAAATATAGGAAATACCAGAAATGTTATCTGTTGAGCTGGGAGTGTAGCTCATGCTGAATGGCAGTTACCTAGAATGGTCCTTGGATTCAGTCTCCATCACTGAAAAAAAAAAAAAAAAAAAAAAAAAAGGGTGGGAGTCGGGGACAGGAGGCTACTCTTACCTTATTGGCATTGTGTTGAGAATCACGATTTTTACAGGCAACTGTGATCTTCCTTGTGAATATGGGAATTGAACCTGGATCCTCTGGAAGAGCATCCAGTTACTCTTAACTGCTGAGTCATCTCTCAACACCCTCCCCTTCCCCCCTCCCCCCCAGACCAAGCATTTCTGGGTTAAAGAGCAGAAGGCCAAAGAAAGCCATGTTCTGCACATTACAAAGAGCTTCAGTCAACTTTCAAGAAGTCTCTTCTCTCTAGGTGGGGCCTTCCATGAGGATGGACCAGTTCTGCGATGGCTGTTGTAGGTGTGTGTCAGGGTCCATGGTCACCTCTTCTGTTTTAGGCTGAGACCAGACAAAACTGGATCTATTTACCTTAGGCATGAAGTAATTGTTGATCACTCTCAGGTTCCATCCTGGCAGCCTGCCCAAGTCAGTTCTGACCCTCTCCACAGTGCTCTGGAACCTGAGCATGGGTGGTTCCCCTGTCCAGTTGTCTCAGAGTCTCATGTACCTTTGCTGTCTCACCTTGGTTAAATAGTTTTGTGGCTAAGATAGATAGTGATGTTTGTTAATTCTGTAGTAGGCATTCACTAAGGAATGAGCTCAGACAGTGAAAGTAACACCAAGTTTACTTACGGGAATGTAACTAGTAAACCTACATTTTGGTAAAAATGCTGTATTGTGGAAAATGGAATCAAGACAAGGAGAAGTGATGAATTGGATGTTTTAGAAAAGTGTGAAATGGTCTAGAATGTGTGTTTCGGGAAAGCTGAGACAGTTTCCCCTGTCACTAAGGGAAGCCAGTGCTGAAGAAGCCTCTCCGGAGCATTACTCTTTTGTAATCATACTTTGTCAAGTCGGATTCTCAGATTCTGAAGTGGGCAGTACGTGTTTTGTGGCTTCTTCTTGGTTCTATTTTAGCATGTACTCAGACATCTTAAGGAGGATTAACACTTTTATAATGAGCCGTGTCCTTATGCTTAGATTGGAATTAGGCATAACTCTTGTGTGGGATTAGAATTGTATTAGTTGGTAAAATTAATTTATTTTTCCTTTCTGAGACATCCTTGCTTTGTAGGGCAGCTGGCCTCAAACCCACAGCAATCCCTTTCCTTCAGCCTCCTATTATAGGAGTGAACCATGGCTGGTGATACAGTCTATTCCCATAGGAAATCTACTGGGAAGCTAAGTCACGAGCAGAAAGGTTTTATGAGAAATGGATTGGAACAAAGGGAGTTAGTTGTATTTGAACTGCTTGCCTCCTGGGTGATGCTTTGTAATAGCCTGGTACGTTTTCAACCCTGAGAACACACCTACCAGAAGGCCAGGTGCATGTCTCAGTTTACATTTGCCCTCAGTAGAATTTGCATTGGGAGGTATTCGCATGGCTTAGTGGGTAAAGGCACCCGTTGCCAGGCCTGGCAGTCTGATTTCAGCCCAATCCCTGGGACTCACATGGTAGAAGGAGAGACTCAACTCCTGTGCGGTGTCCTTTGACCTAACTTTGCATTGTGGTGCCTGCACACAAAGTAAGCAAGTGAAAATGCAATTAACAAAAAAAGATGCCTTCTGTTAAGGTGAATTTTGTAAATAGTGAATCACTCATTTGGATA
The DNA here is from genome assembly GCF_011762505.2 of Arvicanthis niloticus. Taxonomy (NCBI): domain Eukaryota; kingdom Metazoa; phylum Chordata; class Mammalia; order Rodentia; family Muridae; genus Arvicanthis; species Arvicanthis niloticus. The sequence continues at coordinate 73,389,258 of NC_047671.1, read as the reverse complement.
GTTTTAACTAGTTTAATTCTTAAAAGATAACCTTGTTTTCAACTACTTAGTTACTATTAAGAAGTTTTTCTCTTTTGTTTAAACAGTGCCCGTGGGCTACCCCTCAAAACACAGTATCCTGTTCACTGACGGAGGTGATGAGTGAGGAGTTGGCTAAAGAGCTGCAGTTGGAAGAGGAAGCGGCTGCTTTCCCTGAAGCTGTGTACGTAACAAGGCTTTAGAGTCTGACTGGGGTCTGTCATTGCAGATGAGTAAGCGTGCACACTCAGCCATGCGAAAGAATGTGCGCTGCTGCACCGGACTCACCCTGCTTCTCAGTACAGTCCCTAAAGTTTTGGATACTCAAAAAAGCACTCAGAAAATTTCAGACTTTAGAGTATTTCAGATTATAATTTTTCACATCAAGAATACTTAGACATTAGTTATTTCAGACTTTGGGTCTGAAAACTTCAAAATTATAAGTACTTTTGGTCCCAAGCAATTCAGATAAGAGATTCTGAGTTTATATTATCTTAGACAAATCACTGTTTCTCTGGGTTTTGTTCCTGTTAATGCAACAGTTGAACTATTGAGGTATTGTTTTCTAGTGTTTGTTGTCTGTTTCTTCATTTGTTTTTTTTGTTTTTTGGTTTTTTTTCTACTTTGGCTAGATTATAGACAACAAGCATTCTGGGTTTCTGTATAGATTCCCTGACAGAGCCTGTAGGTCTCTTTCCCAGCTCTCAATCCTAACTGCGGCTCTCGAAGTTGGCTGAGGGGCTGGCTGGACAGAAGATGGTAAATGTGTTGGTAGATTTTTGCCCCTTCTTCAGTGAGATTTTAACATTGCAAAGATGCTTTCTTCTCTCCCAGTCAGTAGCTGTTTGCACAGCACATCATCAGATCAGCTTATGTCACCTTATTTTTAACAGTGTTGCTGAAGGACCGTTCATTTCTGGAGAAAATGCTGACACTTCCAGCGACCTAATGCTGGCTCAGATGCTACAGATGGAATTTGACAGAGAATATGATGCACAGCTTAGGCGTGAAGAAAAGAAGTTCAACGGTGACAGCAAAGGTACCAGGTGTCATTATGACATTTCCACTGGGTGGTAGGAAATGCCTCTGTACACTCCTAAATAAACCATCAACCATTTTTACCTTTAAGTTTCCATTTCATTTGAAAACTATCGGAAGGTTCATCCCTTTGAAGACAGTGACAGCTCTGAAGACGAGGTTGACTGGCAGGACACTCGAGATGATCCCTACAGACCAGGTGCTGCTTGTTTCTAGGGCACAGTTGGGAAGGGGGAATACGTAACAGTAATGTCTCCAGTGAACTTGTTCACGTTCTTGTTTATATCTGGATCTCATCTGATAGTTCACACTGTTAGAGTCAAGTGTCTCTCCAGTGTCTTGCTGAATCCAAAACTTTACTATGCTGCTCTTACATTCTTGGCTTTTCTCAATTGCCTTTAGCAAAGCCAGTTCCTACTCCCAAAAAGGGTTTTATTGGAAAAGGAAAAGACATCACCACTAAGCATGATGAAGTAGTATGTGGAAGAAAAAACACAGCAAGAATGGAAAATGTAAGTTATAGATAGTATTATCTCTCAATCAAGAGTTTAAAAATACATTTTAAAAATAGCATTCCAGTCTAGGTATGGTGCCATGCCTTTAATCCCAGTATTGGGTGGCAGGGATGTATGGTTATGGTGTACATAGTGAGTTACAGGCCAACCAGGGATAGACAGTGAACACAAAAACAAGCCAGCAGCATTCTGAATACCATACAGTACATTTCTAAAGCTTTCCTTTCTTTTCTTTATTTCATATGGTCTCACACCGTGGTCCAGGCTGGCCTCACACCCATGCTCCTTTTTGTGCCTCCTCTGCACTGTGGCCACCACCTCAGGCTGCAGAGGTGGTCTAGATGACAGCACAAGTCCCAAACCCAGTGTGCAAGAGAGATCGCGGTGCTGTGGGGTAAACCCCACATAAGTGCCAAATCCATTCTGAAAAAGAGAGCACGGTGTTGTGGAGTCAAACACGTGATGATAGTTTCAAAACTAATTTGATTTACAAGATCTAAAATTAAGAAATAAAGCCGAGCATGGGTGGCATATGCCTAAAATCCAGCACTTGGGAGGTAGGGAAGGAGGACCAGGGATTCATCATCATCCTTGGCTTCATAGAGATTTCAAGGCTACCCTGGGTACATTAGACTGTATCTTTAAAAAAGAATGAGTGAATTCTTAGGTCTAGTACATTTTTTAAAAAGATGTATTTATTTATTTTATGTATGTGAGTACACTGTTGCTGTCTTCAGACACACCAGAAAAGGGCATCAGATCCCATTACAGATGGTTGTGAGCCACCTTGTGATTGGCTGGGAATTGAACTCAGGATCTCTGGAAGAGTAGTCAGTGCTCTTATCCACTGAGCCATCTTTCTAGCCCCTAGTACATTATTTTACAAAACAGTGTTATTACAGGACACAATGATGGAGACAGGAAAAGAACTAGAAGAAGAAATACTTGTACTTTTTCTTCCAGAGGACCTAAGTTTGATTCCCAGCACCCACATCAGGTGGTTCACCATCTATATACTCCGGCTCCAGGAGACCTGATGCCTGTGGCCTCCATGGGCATTCACATGTGCTTGTGTGTGAGTGCCCACATACAATCAAGAATAAATCTTAAAAACAAAAAGTCTTGGGTACTGGCGAGATAGCTCAGCCGTTTATAGTACTTGCTGCCCCTGCAGAGGACTTAGATTTGTTTCCCAGCACCCACATGGGGGCTCACAACCATCCTTAACTCTAGTTCCAGAGGATGTGATACTCTTGGTTTCCATAGACACAGGCGTGCATGCGGTACATTCATATAGGCAAAACACACACACATACACAAAGTTTAAAATTTTTTTTTAACTTTGTGTGTGTGTGACAGACAGGTGTTCAGGTGCCTGTGGAGGCTGAGAAGGAGGATGTTGGATCCCCTGGCACTGAGTCAAAGGTTACTGTGAACCTATTTACATGGGTGCTAGGAACTGACTCAGAGTCTCTGGAACAACAAGTGTTCCTAACTGGGAAGCCATATCTCCAGTCCCAAATAAATAAATCTCTTTAAAGCATTTTCTTTCATAAATACTGTGGTCAGTAAGAATGCAGACCTTAGCAGACAAATGCATCTCTAGTAAATCTGTCATTGGGTGTGGTTGTGTTGTACTCTGACTGGAAATACTCACTGGCTCTGGAACGGCACTGTGTGGCAGAACTTAGTGATAGGGAAGACTGCCTTTCCTTGTCTTCTGACGTGGTGATGAACTCAAATTTAAATATCCACAGGGTGCCTAGCAGCTACCTAAGTGGACTATAATTGCCATAGAGGTGATTGTGCGGTTTACTGTAGCAACTCAATCTTCAAAAATAGTTTATGAAATTGTGGTTTTTTTTTCGTTAAGGTTTAGAGTAGGCTTTAGAAAATGGTGTTCTTTGGCATAAAAATATGGTACAGAGCAATTGCTGAGGGACATTCACTTTAGACATGTTGAGGTGTTTCTCCACATAGGATATGCCAGCCTCGGGGTTGCAGTTTCTTTGCATTGCTCCTCTGTGTCTGGGATCCCTGCTCCTTGGGCCTGTGGGTTGTTTCTGTGTGAGGTCATCTGTTGAATCTGAAATCTGCTGCAAGACTTAACTTCTCACCGTTGTTTCCAACATTGTGGTAGCCATGTCAAAACAGTTAACTCCTGACTTTTCTGTCTCTGTCAGTTTGCACCTGGCTTTCAAGTAGGGGATGGAATTGGAATGGATTTAAAACTATCCAACCACGTTTTTAATGCTTTAAAACAACATGCCTACTCGGAAGAGCGTCGAAGTGCCCGTCTCCATGAGAAGAAGGAACATTCTACCGCTGTAAGCATTCTTAGCACCTCCCCACTTTGGTTGAAAAATTCATATTACAAGCAGTGTTTGAAGGAAAAAGAACAAAACAAAACTTTGTGATTACCCCCACTCATTCCCCTGAAACTGGCTTTCCAAATCAGTGCTACTAAAGTGATGTTGCTTTTGGGCTTTTTCTGATTTAACATTCAGTCAATCAGTTATTTAAAGCACATATTACAGAGTTTTCAATTCTAGAAGTAGTGCTGCCAGTCTCAAGGTCTGGTGTAGAAGGGAAGCCCCTCTTCCTGTGTGGCCCCTCACATGAGAGTGGTACCCAGGACGGCACCCACAGCTCAGCCTCTGGTAGCAACCATTATGTACAGCTGGCTCACCTCCTGTTGCACCTCAGGAGCCAGATGTAATGGCCCATGTGACAACCACAGTAGCTGGTGCTTTGGCTGTTAAAACACACACGGGGCCAGGCTGTCATCAGAGGCTTCAGTGGAACCTTCAAACCCTGACCTCACCCACCAGGACCAGTAAGGAACCTAACTGGCTTAGCAGAAACAGTTGGTGACCCTTGATTTCATGAGATTCAACACGTTTTAACATGTCCAGAACCTGTATGAAGTTAACTCCTGCTAGTGTAGTAAAGTGTCCCGTCTGCTTGCCAGGGACTAGTCTAGGCAAGGAGTTCAACCTTGGTGGCTGATGCCTGTAATCCCAGCACGTTGGAGTTTGAGGCTAATGCAGCAGTATTGCCATGAGTTTAAGGGTAGCCTGGACTTCACAGTGATTTCCTGGTCAGCCTGGATTAGTGATATCTTATCAAAAAAAAAAAAAAAAAAAAAAAACCATTAGTTGCTCTCTGGGCTAATGCAGTCGAAGAAATGTTTGAAAACTGGACATAAAAGTATAATGAATTAAATCCTGGATGTCCTGGAACTTGCTTTGTAGACCAGGCTGGCCTTGAACTCAAGAGATACACATGCCTTTAACCTCCCAAGTGCTGGGACTAATGGCCTGTGTTACTACACCCAGAGATTTTTTTAGTGATAACGTTATTGCTTCAGAATGCCATGTTCATACAGAAGTTCACAGAGGTGACAGGACTTGCAGCAGAGCCAGTGGTTATATGGCCTCCTTAAGCCATCTGAATGATAGTATTTGTGAATTAATTAGAATAAAGGGTTTTTCCCCCCAAAAAATGTTTTCTTTTAATGACAATAATTTAGAGCCTATACTGTGCATTTAGTTGAATGTTCCAGATGTTTAAAGATCTATTTTATTTCATATTTATGGGCATTTCATCTGTCTGTGTACCATGTGGTTGCCTGGTATCCTTGGATTTCCTGGGTCTGGAGTTACAGACAGTTATGAACTGACGTGTGGGTGTTGGGATTTGAACTCAAGTCCATTGGAAGAGCAGCCAGTGCTCTTAATTGTCCACACATCTCTCCAGCCCAGATGTTCTAGATTTAAAAAAAAAAAAAAAAAGGTTTTGACTTTACACCAACACTTACAACTTAATAGTCTCTAGTGTTTTACATTAACGAAGATAAAATCTATTTTGAAAATAACACAATTACTATTTAGAACACTAATCTTTTGATATTAATGAAGACAATACGTACTATTCTGACAATAAGTGAGCTTGCTAAACACTTACAAAGCTGTACGAGGGCCAGAGAGATGGCTCAGTGTACTGGAAAGAACATGCATTGTTCTTGCAGAGCCCCAGAGTTCAGTTACCAGCACCCACACCAGGCAGCTCAAAACTGCCTTAGCACATGCACATGGACACATAAGTAAAAAGAAGAACGTTTTAAAACACCTAGAAGACTAACGAGAGAGTTACGTAAACTTGGCTAAAGTTGGTAAAAATAAGATTTTGATTAAGCCAGTGTTTGGATTTTGATTTGTTTTAACTTCCAGTTTCTTTTTTAAGGGCAGAATGTGGAAGTTATAGCCAAAGAACCTCATTTCAAGGCTCAGTAGTAGGGACCCTCATGGGGTACTCAGGGAAAGATGACACAAGGATGGTGTTGGCTCAGGACTGGAAGGGAGAAGCTGATGTCTTATAGCCTCAGAATATCTCCAGAGGTGGTGTATAAATTCTACCTTCACAAAAGGTAGAAAAGAGACGTCGCTCCCCAGTGGAGGGTACTTAGCTAGGTAGAGAAGATGTAGGGCAATCAAGAAAGATCAGAGGTTAGGGAAGGGGAGGGACTTTGTATACATTAAATCTAGAGATTTACTATCTATACACTCCTGCCTGGCATCCCAGTTGAACCACTTACCACCATATTCACTGCCCCAGTCCAGATTGACTGTAATCTTGGCTTATGTCCCACCCACAGTCCTGGCAATAATAGTGTGGGGGCTGAGAGAGGGGCACATTGCCACAGAAGGAGGCAGCAGGTAATGTGACCCCCACTCCTTTAGTCCCTTCTCATGCTCTGTCTCTGCAGGGGCCCTGTGGGGATGCTTCCCATTCAGTTTTCTCCTCTGGGGTAATTGTCTTGGGACAAAATTGGGGGTTACCAGAGGCCAGGGGAAATGTTCCAATGGACAGGAGTCCTGAACACTGTATTTGTGGCCTCTGAGACTGGAACCCTGCACAGTGCCACTCAGGAACCATCATTGTCTCTGAACCTTGTCTACTTTAGTGTCCTACCTGTGAGGACTGGGAAGAGTGGATGAGTATAAATGTAGGGTGAAGGACTCAAGGTTTTGCTTTCCTTGAAGAGATTCCTTTCCAGACCCACATCATCTTCCACAAAGTGGGGAGTCAGAGCTAGGAAGCCAGCAGTGCTGTGAGAGGGAAGGGGAAACCTTGGTCAGAGCAGATGCTCTTTGGGAAGCTAGTTTTCCCAATACATCAGAGCTTCCCACTCTGCATATCAAGACTCATGGTGAACTGAAGGAGAATGGGCTGGTTTCTCCCTGAGTTCATTGTGGAGGAAACAGAGCAAGTCTTCAGACACTTCTGTAGCAGGCTATGGGTGGGCCTGGCCAGGAATCAGATTGGCCTTAAATTCTATACACAGTCTTTGCCTTATGTCCACACTCAGACACAGTGTCTCACCTACTCTGTGCTCTACCATCTTAGGGTTGCCCTCATTGGCGCTCCTTACCTTCCCACATGGGTTACTATGGCTCTGCTGTCAGCACTTGAAGTCCCTTTGGGGCTGTTCCTCAAGAAGCTCTGACCCTTGAGGTTGTCTACCACAGAAACAGTGACTCTATGGCCCAGACTAGGGACTGTCACCAAACCCATCTTATGACACTGGAGCTGAAATCCAGGGTCCCCGAGGAAAGATGTGTCTCGTCATGATCATGGTCTTATGAGAGCCTGCTTTGCATATGCCTTTAAAGAGAGTCTTTCATGTTGACCATGTCACTTATGGAACTTTATCTCTTACAGGAAAAAGCAGTCGATCCTAAGACACGTTTACTTATGTATAAAATGGTCAACTCTGGAATGTTGGAGACAATCACTGGCTGTATTAGTACAGGAAAGGAGTCTGTTGTCTTTCATGCCTATGGAGGGAGGTAAATGACAAAAACAAACAGTACCACGGTGTGAAGACACCCTTCTCCTCAGGACTGATGGATTTACATATAATCAGACTTACTGCTGCATGGCAGGTAGAGTCATTTAGAAATCACTACAGTAGGAAGGTTACACATTACTGCTCATTTATTTTGTACTTATAAGCATTCAAATGCCTATTAATCCAGTCTTTGCCTTTAGCTTTCGTAATTATCATCTTTACACATATCTGTAATGCACTAACATCATATTGGATTGTTAAGTTCTAAGGAAGAGGATAGAAGGCAGCGCTGGGCCTTGGGATGTGCTCAGGGGCAGAGCACATGCTTAGCACATAGAAAGAAAGCCCTGGGTCCAATCCCAGCACAACACCCAAACAACCAAAAAGGAAGGAAGTGTGTGGGAGGGGCTTGCCTCTTTCAGCCTCTGTCCTGGAACAGTCTAGACTCACTATGCGATTTTTGTGGAGCTCAATGAGATCATAGTTTGTAATTGCTGGTATTAATCTTCGTAAACATTTATTACTTCCTTATACATTTCAATACAGGCTTCCTTGAAATAAGACATATATGACTTAATGTGCAAATTATTGTAAAGCAAAAGATTGTTCATGACTAAAATTTTACAAGGAAGTATTAGAGAAGTAGTCTTCATCTTACCTGAACTTACTTAAGTTTTATTTTGTAAGTAATGATTTTCAGTCCAATCTTTCAAAGTTTGTATATGTTATCTGATACAGTGATCTTCCCCCAGTTAACATACCTTAAGGACTTGTAGGTGTTAGTAGACCGTTGTGTATTCTAGACGGCACTGTCCTTCTTTTGACCTATGTGTGTGCACGTGTGTACCACTGACAGTAAGAGGCTGGGTAGCAGTGGCTCCCTGGAGCTGGGGTTACAGGTGTTTGTTAGTGTCCTACATGGTGCTGGGAACAGATTCCAGTCTTCCGGAATGGGGAGCACAGCAAGTGCTCTTAATCTCTGAGCCATCCTGCACCCTGACCATGCTGCTTCAAGTGACACGGGAACATGGAGGGAGATCCGTGACTTAGATGGGCTTTTACAGGCATGCCCCGAAGCTAAATCCCTAATGAGCCACTGCAGACACACTGTGTGCCTTGTTTTTTCCTTCTTGGTTAGATAGTGGGAGGCTTCACTGAATGGAGAGATGGTTTGCTCCCTTTCAGATGCTCAGCTGCCTAGGGCAGCAAAGAATGTTTCTTGGGGCTTCATGGGTTTTCCCTTTGATTTCTTTTCTTTTTTTTTTTTTTTTTTTTAACTTAACAGTATATTTTCTTGGGGCTAGAGAGTTGGCTCAAAGAGTAAATTGCTTGTTGTGCCCGTGTGAGGACTGGAGTTCCCAGTGCTCCTGTGGCAGGGTGGAACTGGAGACAGAAGTCCTGGAAGCTTACAGGTCAGCTTGCCTGACACACAGGCAACTCGACTCTGCCCCAAGGTAGAAGGCAAGGACCAATGCTCTTGGTTGTCTGCTGACCCTCACTCGCACAAGCACACATAAAAGAAAAGTACACATGGTCTTATATGTCACCTCAACAGCCAGTCAGGCTCTTCCGTAACAGGAGGCAGGTCTCTGCAGCAAGAGCACTGATGAACAGAGAACAAGCATGCAGTTAGTCACACAAGGGAAGACCACAGTAGGGTAGGAAGAGACAGGAGCAAGATCATTGCCAGACACATTCAGGAAAGACATCGTGAGGAAGTCAGTCAGACCTCAACCTTCTTTTCAAAGTAAGCAAAACAACAGCAACAACAAAAACCACCCAATGTTGACAGGCAAATGCTAGTTGAAGCAGTATATAGCACATGGTCTGTAGCTGCTTATCCACACAGGTACTTCTGTATGTGTAGTAGTCAGGTATCATTATTATTATTATTATTATTATTATTATTATTATTATTATTATTATTATTATTATTATTATTGTTTGTTTGTTTGTTTTCAAGACAGGGTTTTCTCAGTGTAACTAGCCCTGGCTGTCCTGGACTCGATTTGTAGCTTAGGCTGGCCTCGAGCTCACAGAGATCTGCCTGCCTCTGAGTGTCGAGATTAGAGGCATGGGTCACCACTCTTGGCTTAGTCAGAATTCTTTAAAAGGACAGAAATGATAGAATTACATATACATACATATGTATATATTTTAAAGGGGGATGATTTATTAGAGTGTCTCACAAACTGTGGTTTGATACTCCCAACAGTGGATGCCTCCTGATAGAAAGGCCAAGAATCTGATAGTAGTTGTTCATTCCAGGAGACTGGTTGTCTCTGGAGCTCCTGGGAATTCCTCGGGAGCTGCTGGTCTTTGGTTTGCATTGAAATCATGAAGACTTAGGTTCTCACACCCGTGAAGGGATACCTCCGCAACAGGATAGATGGTCTTGCTGGCAAGAATGAGGGCAAGTAGGCCTTCCTTGCCCTTTTATTGTGGGCTGTTACCAGAAAGTCTGGCCCAGATTTAGGGTGGATATTCATACCTAAAATGATCTGATCAAGAATAATCCCTCAGCCAGGGAGTAGTGGCACATGCCTTTAATCCCAGCACTTGGGAGGGAGAGGCAGGAGAGTTTGAGCCAGGGCTACATTGTAACACCCTGTCCTGGCCAAAAAAAAAAAGAAGAAGAAGAGGAAGAGGAAGAAGAAGAGGAGGAAGAAGAGGGGGAGGGGGGAGGAGGAGGGAAGGAGGGGGAGGAAAATGGAGAAGGAGGAATACCGGGGAGGGAGAGAAGGAAGAGAATTATTCTTTACAGCGTGCCAGCTGCTTGGGTTTTAGCTGATTACAAATACAGTGAAGTTAAAAACCAAGATCAGTCATCAATCTAGAAAGATAGCACTGTGACGGTTGTCCCGGGAGAGGTGGGGAAGGAAGGAGGGAGGCTGCTTCAGGCTTATAGTCTAAGCTTCAGCTCTGTTGATAATTTTATTACACAATTTCAATTCTATGCTAGTCAACAGATTTGTACTTTTACCTGACAGTAAATGTTAGAGATATAGGGAACACGGTAGATGTGGTTAAGGGCCTTAAGTTGGCATAGGAAGCCAGACAGGATGCACATAGGTAGTTGCAGCTTCCTGTGAGTAAAGAGTTCACTTGAGCAACAGTAAGACCCTGTACTAGGGAGCGAAGGAGCTGGGTATGTTGGTGCACGGTACACGCCATAATCTCCGCACTCAGAGTGGAGGTAAGGGGTATAAGATTTTGAGCTCATCCTTAGCTACACAGTAAATGTGAGGCAAGCCTAGGCTAACCGAGTCCCTGTCTTAAAAAAAAAAAAAAGCCCAGAAAACCAGCAGAGGGATAATGTGATTTGCCTAAGGTACATGGACATGTTTTGCTAGGAGAATATATTTAAAGTGGACTCTCCATCTCTGATTTTTTTTTTTTTTTTTTTTTTTTTTTTATAGGGTTTCATTTACTCTGGGTAAACTGTCCAATGACAGGAAGCTCATCTCAAGTCAGCCTAGTCTGTCTATAACATTTAGGGTATTGAGGACATTTCTTTGTATAGCCTCCAATCTCTTCCTGAAAACTGCCTCATCCACTTGCCAGTGTTTGAGCAGCTTCCATCTGCTGGGTGTGGTTAGGTGCTCAGCTCCCTGTTCTAACACAGTACAGCCCCATCACCGCTGCCTTCAAGGTTATAAATATATACATGACACCAGATGTGTGTTGTACAAGGTTTCAATGGGACAGTATTCTACTTTTGATGAGTAGAGCAGGGAAGTCTGGTGAAGTGACGCAGGAAGGACATACCCAGTGTCCATGGAAGCTCAGGCTGTGCTTCGCTGTGGACTAGAGAGAGGAGCCTGGGAAGCAGAAGGAGCTAGGACAGGAGCGTTGCAAACCTGAAAGGAGTCTGCTGTTTAAGCACAGTGGAAACCAAAGGTGTGATTTTTTATTTTCAAAGGATGACTTGGGCTGCTAGAAGGAGAGTGAATGATAGTGAAAAAGAAAAAAGGTCTTGGCTGGGGATGTAGCTCAGTACTTACATAGCATGGAGAGTCCTGGGTTCAGTCCCTCGTACCATGGAAAAGTTTTCGTGGCAGTTGAAATGAACTATTGTGTTGCTTTAGTCTCGGTGACAGTGAAGTAAAGAATACGAAGCCGTGGTTAGAAAGTACAATCAGTAGATTCTGCAGTTGGATTGGACATGGGGTACTCGGAGCCAGCATAGCCAATGCTGGTGTTATTTCCTGAGATGGGAGCCTAGGGGAAAATAGATCTAGGAAGCTACTGTCATTCTTGGCATGGAGAGTTGAAGACACCTGCTAGATATCCAAGGAAACCAATTATGGGTTGTCTAAAGGGGCCTCACATTATAGAGAAAATCAGGAGCAGGTACGGAAAGGTAAGTGCTCTCCATAGATGGAGGCCTTAGATCTCACATAGCACACAAAGAAAAGGGGTTCCACGGAGCCTGCTAGAGGACTCTGCAGGACTGAATAGAGACATAACCAGGAGACTGTGATACATACACAGAGAGATTGCAGGCGTAGTGCAGATGCTGGCTTCTGGAAGCACTTCCCTTCTCCTCCAGCTTAGCATGCCTGCAGGTATTTAGAGGCAGATGTTGCTAGAATTCCATCCATCCTCTTCCCAGTTATCACCAATTCAGACCTCTTGAGTCAGCCCTGCCTCTGCCTCCCTTGCTCTTCCTACTTGAACATGCTAGTCATGTGATAAGCCCTCATGATGGCTGCTTCCTCTGGACAAATGTCCCAGCTCTTTGCAGCCTGTCTCCTCACCATGTCTCTCATTTCCACCTTTAATTTCCTCTCTCTAGCCGTGACTATCATTCACGTCCTTCCCTTTGACCCGGCTCTGTCTCCAGTGCTGCTCACCATGTACATCCTGGTTGGCGCGCTCTAGTGGCCATCCATGCTCTGCTGCTGCTCCCTCCTGCCTCTCCATGAACTCACAGGGCACACTTACACAGCTGCCAAGAAAGAAGGAGTCATATTTAAAAGGGGTTTCTCTGTGTTGATTTTCTTAAGTTTTGTTCCCAAATCATCCAAGGTCATAGTAATTTGTTTTAAGAAGTATGTTTTCCCATTATTTGTCAAGCTTGATTCTATAGTCATGAAACGATACTTGTATTAAAAGAAACTAGAAGCGATAGTGTTTGTCTATAGTTCCATGTCCTGGGACACTGAGGCAGGAGAATCATTTTGGTCTAGGAATTTCAGGCCATTCTAGGAAACATTAGAACCTCATAAAACCTAACATTTATTAAGATACAGTACTTGAAGATATTAAATAAAAAAGACAAAACAGTGGCGCCTTGAGACACAGTAGGTGTACTTGGTTGGGATAGAGTCTTACCATGCGCTGGCAACTGGCAACCTATATTGACTTAGTTCTCCTTATTCCCTTTAGCCTGGAGGATGAAAATGAAGATGGTAAAACTATACCAACAGAATGTGCCATCAAGGTATTTAAAACAACCCTTAATGAGTTTAAGAATCGTGACAAATACATTAAAGATGATTTCAGGTTTAAAGATCGCTTCAGTAAACTAAATCCACGTAAGATCATCCGCATGTGGGCAGAGAAAGAAATGCACAATCTTACAAGGTAAAGAAAACAGCCTTGCTTCAGGTGACTTTGGGAATTGCCCTTTGTACCAGGACTGCTAGCCAGGCCAAGATCCATACTGCCTTTTAAGCTGACTTACAGACAGCAAAAAGCTTTGACTTTCTAATGCTCCTTGAGGCTTTTTGTCAGAAAATATTTCCATGTTTTGAATCAGAATTTCTACTTTGTAAATGAAAAGCCATTTTCCTTCTTCACTGACATTTAAGGGAAATTAAGGCACCATCTGCCTAGACATCCTATCATATGTGTGAAAGTTCTCTGTTAAACGGTCTTTCTGGAGAATCATAGTGCATGCTAGGCGCTTACTGCACCTATGCCAACCTTTCCATGATGCCACTGCACTGTGAGTGTCCCTACCAGGGGCTGTGTCTTACCTGTTTTTCATTTTCACATCTCCTGTGTAGAACATAATAGCAGCTCAGCACAGGCTCTAGTTAGGTGTTTGTTGAATTAATGGATGTTTTCTCCTTCTGATCTTTACATTCTTAACTATTTCTTTCTATACAGAATGCAGAAGGCTGGAATTCCTTGTCCAGCAGTTGTACTGCTTAAGAAGCACATTTTAGTTATGTCTTTCATTGGCCGTGATCAAGTTCCAGCCCCTAAATTAAAAGAAGTGAAGCTTAGCGATGAAGAAATGAAAGACGCCTACTATCAGACTCTTGATGTAAGCTGTGCCTGTGTGGCATGTGTGCGGTGACCTGTGAGGAGTGTGCTATAGTCCCAGCTACTTGGGAGGCCACAGCCTTCAAGTCCCAACCTAGGGACATAGCACAAGAGCCTGTCTTAGTAATGACAATAACCTTTTAAAAATCTCAGGATCATATACCTTTTGAAGGTGGTACAAAAGGATAAACAGAATCTTGTAAAGGGTTGTCGACATTAAAGTGTCTTTATACCAGGCATGGCGGTGCACAGTTGTGTACTTGAGAAGCCAGAGACGAGAGGATAGCCACAAGTTTCAGTCAGCTTTGTCTACACACTAAGTTTCAGTCAGGTAGACTATATAGGGAGCCACTGTCTAAAAGGGAGGTAGGGAAGCAGAGTTGGCGTAGCGACTGCTCCTGTTCCGTGCACCCATGGCAGCTGCTTTACAGCCACCCGTAATTCCAGGTGAGAGGGTCTGATGCACATACATACAGAGTCAAAATAAACCATTTCTAAAAAATTAAAGCTGCCTGTCTGTAATCCTACAGCTTGGGCAGCTAAAGCTGACGGACCTCAAGTTCAAGGCCAGCTTGAACTCCTTAGCGACACTCCAGCTCGACAAACAGAGTTGCTTTTGTGTTTTGTATATTGAATGTCTTAGACAACTTAAGACATTCATGGAGCAAGGGCAGGCTTTATTCTTAGCATTGCTGCCAAAAGAAGAGCAATGAAAAACAAACAAAGAGACCCTTTTCTGGCTGCTCTGGGCGACTGGGGAAGAGACAAATCAAAGTGGTGAGCTTTGATTCTGTTAGGGGAGCAAACAGATGGTTTCCGGTGCAAGGTTAGGGTTATCACTAGGTTGGATGTGTGAAGCTCCTTAATTTAAAAAGGCTGTTAGCCACATGTGCCACACGCTGGGGATTCCAGCATTTGGGAGGCTAAGGCAAAAAGTTGATGAGTTCAAGACCAGACTATACTACATCATAAGACACCAGCTTACAAACAAGAACATCTCTGTTCCTATTCTACCATCACTGGCAGGAAGTACTTTTCACAGGAATTGTGTATGCTCCATGGATGTCTTAGTGAGACACTTCTCCTGTTACAGAGGGAAGTGGCTTACCTTGGGCCCCTGTTAGGCAACAGATGCACTTGGAATCTGACCCATGGGCTGATTTTGTTGTCCCGGCAAGAGAGCAGAATGTCACACACTAAATCTCTGGCTGTATCCTGCCATTCCTCATCCTCCTAAGCAACACTCATAGCAACAAGGAGGAAGGAAGGGCTTGGGTGAGGCTGTGACTCAGTTGTAAAACATGTGTGAGTCCTTGGGTCCAAGTCATTACTGTGACAAATAAGAAAGGAGTAAGTTTCTAACTTGTTTTTCTGGGAAGTATTTATTGAGGTGTTTATTTTAATCAGTAACTTAATTCATTTAGAAGAGGAAAATTCAATTGTGCCTTCATTTCCTAAATGTTCCCTTCCTTTCTCACAGTTGATGCAGCGATTGTATAAGGAATGTACCCTTGTGCACGCTGACCTCAGCGAGTATAACATGTTGTGGCATGCTGGAAAGGTGAGTGGCACATTTAGTTACTATTCAGTAACTGGAGTAACTGATGTGTGTTACTGAGTGTACACACATCAGTCTGTGCTTTTTGTTTACTAGGTCTGGTTGATTGATGTCAGTCAGTCGGTGGAACCAACCCATCCTCATGGCCTGGAGTTCTTATTCCGGGACTGTAGGAATGTTTCACAGGTAGGCATGCAAAGCAATGTCTTTTAAAGGACTTAACAGGTTCAACTATTTTCCTCATTCCTAAGGGAGCCATATTTGTGGAAATAAGGAAGGGCTACCAGTTACCTTGCAGATAAGGAGATAAAGGAGACATTTTCAAAATTCATTCATGCACTCTTGAGTCTGTGACTCATGTGACCTCTTTCTAAGAGACTATGGTTTTGGTTTGGCTCCTTCTGTTTCCATAGTGAGTTAACTTAATGCATGCCTAGTGTATAACCAACAGTGGAAAATGGTGAGCCTGCTGCTTCCTGCCACATTGCTCTAGGAGGAGGAAGAGCAGTGCCTGTCACCCTCATTTCCCATTTCTAAGGGACAGGACTTGCTAGCAGCAGAAACAAGGGAGAGAATAACTTTGTACTGGAGGTAACCCATGGGCTGCTTAAAAATTATAATTCATGGAATTAAGTGAATGTAGCGTCTGTCCGTATGATGTCGTGCCAAAGTAATTGAACACAGGGAGGGCACCATGTTTATAAGTGAAGGAGAGATACCAGGAAACAGAGCAGGTACTAAAGATGGACAGTATCAAGTAGAACCTGGGCCCATTAACCAAACCTGCAGAATGGTGCAGGACTTTGCTGGTGCCTTGTGCATGCTGGTCTGTGAGAACTGTGCTGATGTCTCTGACCATGCACATGCCATTGTCAGTTCTTCCAGAAAGGAGGAGTAAAGGAAGCCCTTAATGAACGGGAGCTGTTCAATGCTGTTTCTGGCCTGAACATCTCAGCAGACAATGAAGCTGATTTCTTAGCTGAGGTGAGTGCTACACAGCTCTGTGTCTTGTTGCTGCTGCTGGGGACCTGCCCAGAGCTCAGATTGTACCTTGCACCCTCCAAACCAACACGTCTTCCTTCTACACACACCAAAACACTTTTTCAGAGTTGACAGTTTGTTTAACATAAGTAATAGAAAACTGGGTGTGGCCCATGTCTTTAATCGGAGCACCCAGGAGGCAGAGACAGGAAGATCTCTGAGTTTTAGAGCAGCATGGTCTAAATGCCATGTTCCATGGCAGGGGTCTAAAGAGAAGGGATGGGCAACAACACATTCCCAGCTTAGTTTTATCTCTTCAGCCTGAAGAATGTGAGGAGGTTGACTGAGGAGCACCCTGGGTGATGTAAAAATGGGAACTCATGGGACCCACGTGCCCTTAGCAGAAGGTAGAAAGCTAGTCGCCACAAACAGATTATAGTACTGATACGGGGACAAAGAGGCAGAAGGCCAGATTCCTTCAGAGATCTCTTGATATCTTAGGATTGGACAAAAGCTAAAATGTAAAAGCAACAGCTAGCTGTGGTGGCACACCCTTTAATTCCACAGACTGGTGGAGCTTTGAGAGCTTGAGGCCAGCCTGATCTACATAGAGAGTTGCAGGCTATCCAGGGCTATGTAGAGAGAGGATGTCTTTTAAAAAACACATTTTCCAGCCAGGCAGTGGTGGTGCACGCCTTTAATCCCAGCACTTGGGAGGCAGAGGCAGGCGGATTTCTGAGTTCGAGGCCAGCCTGGTCTACAGAGTGAGTTCCAGGACAACCAGGGCTACACAGAGAAACCCTGTCTCGAAAAACAACATTTTCCCCAGCATTTTACCCACAATGCAGAGAGTAGTTAGAATATTCTGAAATTATCACGTGAAACTTGAGCTTGGCCAAGCTCTGGAGGAGCCTAAGAGCAGGCAGGAAGTGGAGAGAGATGGGGTTAACACTGTAGAGTGGGAGCTTTATGATCAGATTCTAGTTCCTGGCTTCATAGAGATACTCAGTACTCACCTTGGTAATAGAATCAAGTGAAAAGCAAACAGGTGTATGTGCACATGTCACATGCAAACAGAGGGTGGGGAGAGGGAGAGGGAGGGAGAGGGAGAGAGAGAGAGAGAGAGAGAGAGAGAGAGAGAGAGAGAGAGAGAGAGAGAGAGAGAGAGAGAGAGATTGATTGAGAGATTGAGAGATTGATTCTAAATCAAGGCCAGCATCATTAGGTGGCCAGGTGTGTTCATAAAAAGTCAAAACTTGACGAGTGGATTCCCTGATTGGCTCTGTAGATAGAAGCTTTGGAGAAAATGAATGAAGATCATGTTCAGAAGAATGGAAGGAAAGCAGCCTCATTTCTGAAAGATGATGAAAGTCCACCTGTGCTGTATGCAGAATAGTACAGCAGTGACGGCCAGCTGCCATAGCCAACAAGTGTGGGTGACCTGACATACCAAAGCAGGAGTGGACAGTGCCACTTCTGTGCTTCTCACCTGTGACCCACGTGCCAGATGTGTGCAATTTTTAACTTGGCATTGAAAGAATAAAATGTCACTACCTCTCATCTTACAAAAAGGATAATATAATTCTTTAACAGGTACAGATGTGTAGCCAAAGGAGTCTGGATTTTACACAGCTCATGATCTGAACTGTCTTGATGAGGATTTTCACATAGGCAATGTTTCCAAACATGGGAGGTGGGGACTGAGGTGTTTGCAGGGGAGGCTGGATGGCTGCACTGTGCTCCACTCCACTCGCCTCCTGCTTCCCCGAGCGTCTCTGGGTAGGTGTTACCGTTTTAAATTAGCCCTTCTCAGCTGTTTGACTGTGAGGCCCCAGTGGGTGTTAGAAATGGGCATTTGGCTTCAGTGGACATAGATGTAAGCAGTGCACCTTCTGTGGTGCATCACAGATGTGTGGGGTTCTACATTTCCATCTCATGGCCAGCGAAGACAACATAGGTGTCTGGAAGAGAAACATAGGATTTCTTAACTAAATTTTAAAACTTAACTTTCAGGTTTTCTTCATGTAGGTTAAATGGTTGGGATATAACTCATCTACGTTTATAATGAAAATACAAAGTATCTAGAAGGGCAGAATGTAAGAATCGTATCTGATACATTTTAAGAAGGCAGTAAAACATTTCAGTTTGCATTTCCCTAAAATTGTTCACATACTGATTGCTGATCATTTGGGGAGACATAGAGCAGAGTAACTAGAGCTGGTAAGTACGTGGAAGACACAGCCCAGACGGCTGGAGGAACGGGTTAACCAGCCAACTCAGCCAGGCTTTCAGCTGCTCTGCTGCTCGGCTGGAGAAGACGAGCAATGTTCTGAAGGCCAGTGGTTGCTTGCTCTCCCCTCATCACCCCAGTTCCTGAAGTCACATTGGATCCACTAAACAGCCTAACTTTCTGTCTGGTTATAAAGAGTAAATGTAATTTATATTTGAAAGATTTTAACATTATTTTAAATTGCCAAATATGTTCTTTCTAGACTATTTATTTTTGTTTCTGTTATACTGCTTTTAATTGCGTTTCAGAGGAGTGTGAATTTAGGTGACTCATCCACTTCCGAGGTGTTTGCTACTCCACACAGAGATTTTAACAATGACTAATTATTGGCTGGACAGAAATTCCAGAAAACTCATTTGAAACAATCATTTAAAACTTTGTTTGCTTTCTTGACATATTCTTTCTCAAACCATTGCTTGGAGTGTGCTATGAACTTGCCTTTCAAGAAATTAAAAATGAAGAGATCATTTTAGAATTGGTTCATTGTGTGGTTAATTTTTAGTCCTTATTTTAATGTCCTGGCACCAAGATACCCTATAGAGGAGTAAGCAGTGCAGTTTGGTTGTTTGTTTGTTTGTTTGTTTTTTGAGACAGAGTTTCTCTGTGTAGCCCTGGCTGTCCTGAAACTCACTCTGTAGACCAGGCTGGCCTCAAACTCAGAAATCCACCTGCCTCTGCCTCCCAAGTGCTGGGACTAAAGGCGTGCGCCACACCACCACTGCCCTGCAAGCAGTGCAGTTTTAAACACACGCCCCACACGATTTTTGTTTTACTAACAAAATACTTTACACTTAAGGATTTTTTCCCCCTTTTGTGAGGTCAGGACGTTTTTCACAGAGGTGGATGTTGTGGGAGATAGATACTAGTTTGATAAGTAATTCAGTCAAGTACGTGTATGTATGTAATAGAAATAGTTTGTCTTTTTTTTTTTTTTTTAACTGACTGTAGATATATATAGCTATAAAAATAAATTACCAATACAAGGGTGGTTGGAGAGAATTTCTGTTTCAGTAAGATAATAATTCATTATAGTTTCCTTAATATAAAGAATCATATTCCAGTACCCAGGAGGTAGACGCAGGCAGATCTCTGTGAGTTTGAGGCCAGCCTAGGATATATAATGAATTCCAGGCCAGCCAAGGGTATGTAGACTGGGTCTCCAAAACAGCTACAACAGCAACAACAACACAACAAATTAAAGTGAAAACTCAGGATTGTGCTTACACACACCTTTAATCCTGGCAGAGGCCTGGAGTGAGTGAGGCAAGAGGATTGCTACAAATTTGAGGCCAGCCTTAGACTCTGCCTAAGAAAACAAAACAAAATGGATGGACAAAACAGACTGAAGTCAGGCAGCTGATGGGGATATGTTAAGTAAGGCTGACTTCCTTAGAAGATGGAGACTGGTAGTTTAGATGAGAACCCCTACCCCAGGCTCATATATTTGAATGCTTGATCCCCAGTTGGTGGGACTGTTTGGGAAGGATTAGGAGGTGTGGCCTTGTTGGAGAAGGAGTGTCACCGGAGGTAGGCTTTGAGGTAGGCTTTGCAGACTATCAAGGGAATCCTGTCTACACATTGAAGCTCCAAGCATGGCTAACACCTGAGAAGTACTGGAGATGTCATTCATCTGATTATATTTTCAAGCCTTAGTTTATGGAGGTATATATCTTTCTATGGGATTACTAAGTATTCGAGATTTTGGGCTGGTCAGTTGTTAAAGGCACTTGCCACCAAGCTCATGATCTGAGTTTAATCTCTGGGATTCACATGGGAGAATGAGAGAAGACATATGAGAAACAAACTGGGCGTCTGGATTAGTCATCCAAAGGCTGACTGATACTGGAGTGGTCTCGTTTGTCTATGGGAGAGACAGTTTCATCCATGCTGTCTTGGGTTGATGGCACTTGGCATGAACAGGAGGAAAGCACACCTATTTTTGAACATACACTTTACACAGCACAGAGTACGCAAAAACAAAGACTGAAGCAGTTAGAAGTTAAACTCTGGATTGTGCTTGCACACACCTTCAATCCTGGCAGAGGCAGGCAGATTTTCTCCAGAAACAAACAAAAGATATTCTGAGTTGTTGGACAGAGGTCACTGTAGTGATTTAGAGGAGAATGGCCCCTGTAGGCTCAAGTTTGAATATTTGGCCCACAGTTTGGGAAGGATTAGGTGGTGTGGCCTTGGAGGAAGTTGGCCTTGAAGTTTCAGAAGGCTACACCAGGCCCACGTGTCTGCTGCGCGTGGGTCTGGGTGAGAAGCTCTCAGCTACTTCTCCAGCATCCTGCCTCTGCTTCCTGCCATGAGGATCATGGACTCTAAAACTGTAACCAAGCTCCCAATTAAATGGTTCCTGTTCTGCATTCCCTTAGTCATGGTCTCTTCACAGTAATAGAACAGTAACCAAGACAGGCATTGAGTGTGAAGAAAAGGAGACTAGGCAAGAGGTTAATCATGGCTGTATGACTAGGAAGAGAAAGGTTAGTTCAACAAGGCTGATTTGTACAGATTTCTTCTAGCTGTGGTTCAGGAAGGGTGCCCTCTCCCGTGCTGGAGTTCATCTCCCTCTTAGGAAGGTTACAAGTGTTTCTTGGTAGCTGTTGCGTAACAGCTTTCTCAGAACACCAGGACAAGGTGGCATATCTGGGAGTGGCATGGAAGGGATGTCAGAAGCTACACTCACAGTATCAGCAGGGGTTTCTTCTCTTGTTCTTTAATCTACCTACCTAATGTTCCCATCAGTGTATTTCAAAGAGTCTTAATTCATGTTTTTCTTTGTTGTTTATACAAAAATACAATGAAACTGATTCAACATTAGTACATGAATTTAAGGTAGGCTACACCTGTGTTCCTGGGCCATGCTTACTCCTATTTGGATTCAAATAGGAATTTGGATTCAAAGAGGAAACTGTCTTATCCCTTTGAAGTTAGAGTTGTTTTTCATGTCACATACTTGAAATTGCATTTTATCATGTACTTTACTGTTGGTCCATGGGTCAGCCTTGTGCAACTTAGAAGTCCCTGCTTCCGGGACTGCCAAGGCCATAAGTCTCAGCAGAAAGTACAGAAAGTGCACTGTCTGGGATGCTGGCTACCATGGTAACTGTGATAGTGGAGCTACCACTCCCTCATTCTCTTTGTCCTGATCTGTCTTTTCAGAGAATGTATTCCCTTCACACCCACTGTCCTCAAGTGTTAACACACAGTACACATGAGTACTGCATGAGATAGTTGTTACCTGATGTATTTATTGCTGTTTCAGTTGTGCATCGTGACAGTACTTGACATATCGTATGAAAGCTCGATGATAACGGTGGGCTCAAAGGCTTAAAAAAAGTGGATGCACCAGGGTAGATACAACAGAGAATCATTTTTTGTTCTTGCTAACTGTCCCAGAAGAGAGAACAGTAGCAGGCTGTAAGGCTGTAAGTCCCTAACTACTTGTGAATACTGGGGCTGGAGGACCATGAGGTGAGTTTGTTATAGACAAGCACAAAAGATTGTCTTGTAGACACCTCCATCCTGTTAGAGGCCCTGCGGGGTCCAATAATTAATTTCCTTTCTTTCTTTCTTTCTTTCTTTCTTTCTTTCTTTCTTTCTTTCTTTTTTTTTTTTTTACAAAGATTTGTTTTTAATTAATTATTTATTTATTTATTTTGGTTTTTCGAGACAGGGTTTCTCTGTGTAGCTCTGGCTATCCTGGAACTCACTTTGTAGACCAGGCTAGCCTTGAACTCAGAAATCTGCCTACCTCTAAGATTTAATTTTATTATTTTTACTTATGTGTTTACCACAATTAGTGCCAGAAGCCAGAGGCAGCTGACCCCTGCAGCTATATTTACAAGCAGTTGTAAGCCACCCAATATAGGTACTGGGAATTGAACTTGGGTTCCTCAAACAGCACAGACTCTTAACTTTTATTGCTTTGACCCACAGGAATTAATTTAGCATACAGTAGACGACTAGGAAGAAAGCATGTGAATTTATATATGTTTTACATGGGACAGGAGCTTGGGTGGAAATGAAGTCCCTAAAAGGCAATTAAAAATTTGTTACTGGGCTTGATAGATGGTCTAGTGGTTAAAAGGTCCTGAGTTCACTTCCCAGCAACTATATAGTGGCTCACAAGCATCTGTGATCTGATGCCCTCATCTGTTATGCAGGTGTACATGCAGATAAAGCACTCTTATGCATAAAATAAATAAGTAAATCTTAAAAAAAAGAAAGAAAGAAAGAAAGAAAAATTAAGAAAGGAAGGAAGAATTTGTTAATAAGATAGGCATGGTGGCATCTCAAAATAACAACAACAAAACAAACAAACCAAGAGTCTGTGGCCAGTATACTGATTTGGACAAAGAATAGTAGTATGTCATGAAGAAGCAACGGGATTGTGAGAAAACAGACTATGAAGGGGTTTTCTTGGGAGGGGTGTTACATTAATGTCTGTGGGGACTGAAAAGATGTCTCAGTGGTTAAAAGCTTTCCTGTTCTTCCAGACAACCTGAGATCAGTTTACAGCACAGGCATCTGGCAGCTCAGACCTGCCTAAAACTCTAGCTCCAGGGAGACGCAGCAGCTCTATTCTGGCCTCTGGGGGTACCTGTACTCCTGTGCATATATACCTCCAGACAGTACAAACATACACATAATTAAAATAAGCCAGGCAGTGGTGGCGCACACCTTTAATCCCAGCACTTGGGAGGCAGGGGCAGGAGGATTTCTGAGTTCAAGGCCAGCCTGGTCTACAGAGTGAGTTCCAGGACAGCCAGGACTTCACAGAGAAACCCTGTCTCAAAAAACAAAACAAAAAATTAAAATAAAATAATATGGTTTAGACAGGGTCTCACCACATAGCCCTAGCTGGCCTCAAACCTAACAATAAATAAAGAAAAATAAAATAAGAACAAGTTAATTTCCAAAGGCCCATTCAGAATTCTTGTGGTCTTGATTTCTCTGCACTGAGTGTAAAGGTGTTATTTGACTTGTAGCATAGGCAGGGTGTTTTCTGCATGAAATTGCTTTTCCTGGGTTTAAGAGCTAACACTAGAGTTTAGAGAGGCTCAATGCACAGTGGAAGAGTACAGTCTAGCATGTACAAGCCCTTGGATTTGATATCCAGCCATAGCATAGAGACAAAAGGGCCAGAAACAGCAGAAAATCCCACCTTAATAGTCAGGATTTAACTACTTATAAGCTTGACCCAGAGACATAGGATGTCCAACCCAGTCATTTAGAGCCCTGGTGGCTTGTGGTACCTTATCCCAAATGGCCAGTCTCACAAAGGACAAGTGGGGCCGTAAGACTTGGCAGAACAGTCAGATGCCCACTGTCTAGACAGACACAGACCCAATGACACAGAATGACACAGAAGATGACTGTGTAAGGAGCTACAGCCATAGTGTCCTTTCCTGTTAATGTAATAAAATAATCTATCAAAAGCAACTTAAGAAGGGTTTATCTCAGTAGTTCATGGTACGATCGTCACTGTGAGGAAGTCATGGCAACCAGAGCTTGGAGCAGCTGGTCGAAGCACCTGGTCATGTTACAGCTACAAAAGAGAGCAGAGACCAGTGCTCAAGGGACAGTCCATAGCTTACAACAGTATACAGCCCCACAGGAGAGTGGTACCAGCCATAATGGTTGGGTCTTCATTAACATAATGAAGATAATCCCCCATAGATGTGCCAGGAAGCTTAAATCGCAGGTGGTGCTAGATTCTGTCAAGTTAATAACACTAACCACCACATTACAGCCCCTTTCAAGAGGCAGTTCTTTCTCAGGATTCATCCAGGGTGTCTCTTTTGTATTTAAATTTTTCTTTCTTTCTTTCTTTCTTTCTTTCTTTCTTTTTTTTTTTTTTTTTTTTGTTTGTTTTTATCTTTTTGAGACAGGGTTTGTCTGTGTAGCCCTGACTGTCCTGGCACTCATTCTATAGATCAGGCTGGCCACCTTCAACTCATATCCACCTGCCTCTTGCCTCCTGAGTGTTGGGATTAAGGCCTGTGCTATACTTCCTTTTTTTATTTTTCAATTTGTGTGTGTGTGTGTGTGTCTGTGTCTGTGTCTGTGTGTGGTTGTGGTGTGTATGTATGTGTGTGAGTGGTTGTGTGTGTGTATATGTGTGTGGGGGGGTGTGTGTGGTTGTGTGTATGTATGTGTGTGTGTGTGTATGTGTGTGGCTGTGTGTGTGTTTACACATTCATGTGGAGGCCTGAGGTTGATGCTGCAAATAATCCTTTATCTCTCTTCCACCTTATTGACATAAGGTGTATAAATCAAATCCAGAGCTCACATATATGGTCTTGGTAGCCAGCTTGCTCTGGGGATCCGCTGTCTTTTGGTCTCTATCTTAGAATATCTTAGCTAGAATTTCTGTTGCTGTAATAAAACACCATAGCATAGCCAGAAGCAATGGAAGGAAGGGTCTATTTCACTGAGGGTGATGACGGCAAAAACTAGAGCAAAGGCCTTGGAGGAATGCTGCTTCCTGGCTTGCCTCTAAAGGCTTGCTCAGCCTGCTTTCTTATAGCACCCCAAATCACAAGCCCAGGAATGGCACTACCCACAATGGGCTCAGTCATCCCAAGTCAATTATCAGTCAAAAACATTCACCACACGCTTGTCCTCAGGCCAGTCTGCTAGGGACTTTTTTCCAATTGAGATTCCTTCTTCCAAAATTTGTAATAACCTTCCTGGAATTCCAGTAGGCCAGCATGCCCACCTGGCATTTACATGGTTTCTGGAGATCCAGACTCCAGTCCTCATGCTTGCACAGGGAGTACTTCAACTGCTGCACCCTCTCTCCAGCCCTGCAGTATTTTAATAAACATTTCCTGTGTCTGTTCTGTTTTACCCTCAGCTTCGCACACTGTTTCCATCACTGCAGCACCCAGAGAACAAGAGGAATGAGGTGGGAGTGGTCCTGGACCTGGACAATAGGCTAGCATGGTGCAGTTTAAATTCCTTCCATCTAGACTCCAAATGATACACGTCCCGATAAAAATGCAAACAGTACTAAAAATGGGGAAAAGAAACCCAAATCACCCCAGAGTCCAAGACAACTTCTTCATGTATTCCTCATCATACTTTGTATATATACATGCAACTATGCAGAGACACTTGCATAGGGACCCAGAACACCTAAATACAGTGGGTCAGAAAGCAGGGACACGTGTTCAAAGCTTGCTAGGAAGAATTTGTAATACACAGGAACTAGATACAGGTATACATGAGACAAGGTAGAAAGATGGGGAGGAGTAAGGGGACAAGGAAGGAAAGAAACTGCTGCTAGGGTCGAGTTTGTCTTTCCTGGTGACTGACAGGAAACTTCAACACAATTGAAAGGAACACAGAAGCCCCATAGATAATGTGTGTTTCCTTCTCAAGCACTCCAAGCCAGAGTGTAAACACAGTGAGTGAGCTGGGCTTGCTGAGGGCAAGACTTCTTAACCTCAACTCTCAGCACTCCCCAGCCCTCCATCCCTGAAAATCTTTTTCTGCTGCATGGTCAAGGATCTGGCTTCTGCCTAAAGCCCTCTCACTGGGGAAGGAACTCCTCTGGACAGCTGGAGGCAATGCTGGGCTCTATCTCCCACACACGCTTTTTTGTGTTGCTTTGTTTTTTGAGACTCGGTTTCAAAAACCTGTGTACACAGTGTACACGGTGTAGCCCTGGCTGTCCTGGAACTCTGTAGATCATGCTGGCCTTGAACTCAGAGATCTGCCTGCCTCAGCCTCTGCGTGCACCACCACCACCCTGCAACACACATATTTATAAAACTAGCTCCTCTTATATTATCAATACTAATTTTTTAATTTTATATTTTAATACTAATTTTAACCAAAAGGAATTTAGAAAGTTCAAAGAAGAAAACAGAAGTCATCGAGAAACAGTGGCTAAGCAGTGAAAAGCTCTCTAGGAACTATGGTGAACGACGGGCCAGAGCTACTGAGCTCTGGAAAACACAGTCCAAGAGTAAAATAATGAAGAGAAGGAGCCATCCAGCCAGGAACTGTCAGGGCAGGCAAGTGCCCCCAATCCTTGGCTAAGCTGCCTGAGGGCTGCACTCAGTGTGTCTCCCCAGTAATCTGAGCTCACCTTTTCTCAAGTAGGAATCTCCCCTAGGATCCCCACAGAAAGCCTGGTGCTTGCCTTTCAACCCTGCTTTTTGCTGTTTTGTAGCTGTTGTTTGTTTTTAAAACTCCTCCAGCTCAGTGTGTTTTGGTCAGTCCTTCAAATCCTTATCTTTCGCTTTCCGCTCAGCCCCTCCCCTTGCTTATCACTTTCAAAGCAAGCACAGCTCTGGTACAGCAAAGCGGTAGCTAGTGTTGGGCCCTCACTTCATCCACATCAGGTTCTGGCTGCCTTGGGTGCTCTTCCAGCCCCTTCCTGAGAGGTAAAAGGACTTCACAATGAATGCAAGCTACGGTTTTTGTTTGGTAACTCTTGTTTCATGTTCCAATACTTTAAGCTTTCAGAAGGAAAGTGCTACAGTGCTTGCCTATTATGCATACCCTCTTCTGGCTTCTAAGCTCACCTGCACTCGTGGGGTCATACCCAGCGACACACATGCACGCGCGCGTTAACAAACTTTAAAAAAAAAATCTGTAAAGTAAAATAGGAAAAAGGGGTATTTGCTTATGTAGCAAATGAAATCCATAGACAAACCTCCGGAAAAACAGAAATACATGTCAGGCCAGAAGGGGGCGCCACAAGAAAGGCAAGGCTTCTCAAATTCAGGTCATCATACAGGGTGGCAGATGCCTTTGCCTATTGAGCCATCTCGCTGGACCAGAGCTGTTTCTTCTAGCCTTCTCTGGTTTGTATATGCCCACTTGGATGGCTGGGAATTTAATGCTCTAATCTCTCTTCATTTTCTTCTTTAAATAAAGGCACCAGTCACATTGGTTTAGGGATCCATCTGATGACTTTCAGTTTGCCTTAATTACATCTTTGAAGCTTCAAGCACATTCTGAGATATTGGGAGTTAGAACTTTAACACGTAAATTCTAGGGGAGGGCAAAATTTAGTCCCTAACATCCTAGCAGATCACAGCACTTGCTGGTATGGATAAGGCAGACTGCTCAAAAATCAGTTTCTGGGGTTAGACACGGAATTCCGTGAGTAACGCGGTTGCCTGGCGAGAGGGAGGTCCTGAGGTGAACACAGAAATCAATCCTGACTCCTGAAGTCTCCTCTGCTGCACGCTTACAGTCACCCTCCTGCCTCACCTCTCTGACTAAACAGACAGAGGCAGGAACCTTAGGTGTAGGCGCCGCAGAATAAGTCACCATTGGCAAGCAAGTTTGAAATCAGATTGGCCACCAAGCAGCCCGCTAGCCTCCCAGCAGCCCGCGGGCTTCCGGGTCACGTGACTCGCTCCGCCCTCCTGGAGGGGGCGTGTCCTCGGTGGTGGTGCCCGCCCCCGTCTACTGAAGCGCGGAAGGACGGGTTACGTGAGGGCAGGGCGGGGCGGGGCGGGGCGGGGCCTAGGGCAGCGGCGGAGCGGCGGCCGGAATCGCCGACTGCAGCCTCCTGCGGACGAGCTGCGCCTGTCCAGCCATGGGCAGCGAGGACTACTACCTGGAGCTGTGCGAGCGGCCGGTGCAGTTCGAGAAGGCGAACCCGGTTAACTGCGTGTTCTTCGACGAGGCCAACAAGCAGGTGAGCGGCGGCCGCGGCGAGGGCCCGGCGCCCAGACGTCTTAGCGTCGCCGCACCGGCGCCGAGGGTGCCCGGCGTATTGTATGGGAGCAGAGACGAGTGTGCCAGTGCATGGGCGGTGCCAGTGTGCGAGCTGCCTTTCAGACAGTCCGTCGCAGGGTCTGGCCTGCTCTTGCATGTTCCTAAAATTTGTCTAAGCACCCACCCATGAGCATGCCCTGTTAGTTTGTTCGGATGAATCGAGGATGTGGTACGGTAGACCTTGAAAGGCTGAGTCTAGGTCCTTATAACGTCTGACTATTAACGTTGCCTCTTTTTCTCAGGTTTTTGCTGTTCGGTCGGGTGGAGCTACAGGAGTGGTCGTTAAAGGCCCAGATGATAGGAATCCCATCTCTTTTAGGTAATTTGCGCGTCCAGAATAATGACCACATGTAAACACCGGCAGTTTTTAAACTCAGAAAGTTGAATCATTTTGTCTCGCCTCCTCTCAGCGGCCTGACATGTCAGTAGAAAAAAAGCAGTGGGCATTTGCTGGTGCAGTTTGGGTGCAGCACAACTGTCAGAGTGAAATGTGGGTAGCAGTTCAAGTGGGAACCAAAATCTCCTAGGGCACCTACTTCCTGGTACTTGAAGTTATCGAGTCCCTGTGTTCCTGCATTCATTTCTGCAGTGCTGGGCCTGAGGACTCATTCATTTATCCCAGCTCTTCTAGAGTTTTTGCTGGGTGGTGGAAAATCCAGTGTTCTCGGGAATGGAGAAAAAATCAGGGCTTCCACCGAGGTTAAAGACAGACTGGCTTTCCAGCTTAAGCTGGTTACAGCGTGATTGACAATTGCAGTCCCTTTCACTTTCACAAGTCCCTAGGTTTGTAAACACCATGGCAACAGACCTATAACCCCAGCCTTCTGGGAAGCTAAGTGGCAAATAGCGCGAAGGCTAGTGGCTGTGTAACAAGACCCTGTTTCAAAAAGAAGAAGAAAAAAAAAACTCAGAAAAATAAATCACATTTAATATGTGTCAGCTGTTTGAAGTAAAAAAAAAACAGCCAACTTTCTTTTCTTTTACTTATTTTCTTCCTTCATCTTTTTTTTTTTTTTTTTTTTTTTTTTTTTTTTTTTTTTTTTTCATTTTTTGAGACAAGGTTTCTCTGTGTAGCCTTGGCTGTCTGTAACTCATTCTATAGACCAGGCTGGCCTTGAACTCAGAGATCCTCCCGCCTCTTAACTCAAAAAGTGCTGGGATTAAGGGTGTGGGCCACCACAGCCTGTCTTGTTTTTTTTTTTTTTTTTTTTTTTTTTTATTGGCCCTTGCTCAGCACACACTGAAAGCAGCAGTCAAGAGAAGGCTTTGACTTAGCCGGGCCCCCTTTGGGGGACTCAGCTTTAACTGGAGAGAAGAGATTTGGCAAACACCGTTTGCCATGCTAAGTTCTGTGCTAGAGCTCTGTTCAGAATGCAGGAGCACTTAAGGGCTCCAGCTTTGACCTCGGTAATGGGATTGAGCAAGGCTTCAAGGTGGGAAGAGAGTGCTTTCTGGTTGGAGTCTAGGCCTAGATAACACCAGGAGCAAAGGCATGGTATTTGGGGCATTCTAGGTCAGATTATTTGTGTAGGGAAGGAAACATAGGGAAGATGTGGCCGACTACAGGACCTCCCTTGAACATTATGAATTCTGTGGGATTTTCCTTGATGGTGAAACTCTGTCAGGTCAGGCGTGGCAAGGTTACCTCGGTGTTTAGGAATACCATATGTCTGCATTCTTGAGGCCAGGTTGTTGGGAACAGAGACAGAACACTGAGAGACAGTGTAGTTCAGCTATGTGAGGCACAAAGCTACAGGGCTCTGAGCTGCAAACCAACTTCCTGTGGACGCCTGATAAAGGTCTGGGAAGTTAGTAGGTGAGATGCCCTAGCGAGAAATTGGAATACGAGAGGGAACTGCCTATCACAGGCTACAGTTCAGAGTACTGAGGAGCTTGAAGTCTTGGTAGGATACAGCATTTAATGTGTATTTGTGTGCCTACATTTTTATTTCCTCGTTTTTTGAGACACTGTCTCATTGGCACATTAACATGGCAAGTGATCCTTAGTGGCTTGCTTGTCTTTGTCTCCCCAGTACTGGGATTATAAAGGAATGCCATAGTGTTGAGGTTTGTTTTTACATGGGTTCACACTCTGGAGATCATACTCATGTCTCTGTGAGCCAACTGAGCCCTAACTTAAAAAAGAAAAAAAAAAACCAGCTTTATTGAGTTATAATTGGCTCATAATAAATTGCACATTTACTATGTATTGATATATTTATACACCCAGGAAACCATCGCTACAATTAAGATAACGAGTGCATCTCTATCCCACAAGGTGTCCTCAGGTGACATGTGTGTGACCCTAAATTCTCCAACCACTTGACTTTGTCATCTGTCCACCTGACTAGCAAGTTGTTGCCTGTAGATTTTGGTCACAGCTTTAGAAGTGCAGTTGTAACGTTAGGCATGGGTCTGCTAACTCCCAGAGTCCCGGCTCTTTGTCAGTGGCGGTGAGAATTAGTGCTCAGGGCGGTTTCTCTCCTAACATGTGCTTTCTTCTTCAGAATGGACGACAGAGGAGAAGTGAAGTGCATCAAGTTTTCTTTAGAGAATAAGATACTGGCTGTGCAGAGGACTTCGAAGACCGTGGTAAGACATAACTTAGAACAGCACTGGGAAGAGAAGTGCCTGGACGAGACAGAGTCCGACTTCTAGTTGTTTCCTCACCCTCGGAGGGTCAGTGGTGTGGGGCTCCTGAGGGCCTTTGCAGATGAGAAGACAAATGAGCTGAGCAGTAGTCTGTCCTTAAAAACAGTCTGTATTCATGGTCTGAAACACTGTTTCATTATGACATTTTCATACATGTTTATTATATCCTGTGCTCATGTTCTGACCCATTCCAGCCTTCTCCTGGCTCCCCTCCTCTCTCTTCCTTCCTTCCTTCCTTCCTTCCTTCCTTCCTCTCTCTCTCTCTCTCTTTCTCTCTCTCTCTCTCTTTCCTTCTTTATTTCTTTCTTTCTTTTTTAAAGATTTATTCATTTTATTTATATGGGAACACTGTAGCTGTCTTCAGACACACCAGAAGAGAGTATTGGATCCCATTACAGATGGTTGTGAGCCACCATGTGGTTGCTGGGAATTGAACTGAGGACCTCTGGAAGAGCAGCCAGTACTCTTACCCACTGAGCCATCTCTCCAGCGTCCTCCCCTCCTCTTTCTAAATAGTCCCTTTTCTATTCTGATTATTTTTATGTGTGTGGATGTTCTGCATGTGCCTGTGTACCATGTGTATGCAGTACCTGAGAGGGCCAGAAGAGGGCATAGCAGCCACTGGAACATGAACTCCAGGTGGTTGGGTGCTGGGAATTGAACCTGGCTCCTGTGTTCTTAGCTGTTGAGCCAGCTCTCTAGCCTCTATTTTGTTTTTAAGTCATTTGGATTGTCTACATCTTTATGTTGCTTGCTGACTGGCAACATGGATCATGAGAGGTATATTTTGATTACTTGGTGACTGAATTGTATTTAGGTCAGTTCAGCATCTGGTATTTCTTTTGTTTCCATGCTGAATTGGGTCGGAATAGGCAGATACATACAGTTGGGGGAGCTTGCTGCTACTTCCTCTCTTGGACAGCCTCACCATTGCTTGCCTTGGGCTGGGATGCAGTGGTGATTAGCATAGCATGAAGAGGTCACATGTCAGTCAGTCCTCATCCTGTTCACTGTGTAATCAGTAAAGTAGAGAAGAAGCTGGCGGGAAGGTAGGCAGACTGCTGTGTTTGCTGCTGTTTTACTCTTGTTGAGTTTCCAAGAGGCCTGAGGAAAGTGATATCACCTATTTGAGGAATGTATTTCTTCTTTCCTCCTTCCCTCCCCTCCCTTCTCTCCCCTTCTTCCTCTTCCTTCTCTCTCTCCTCTTTCTCCCTCTCTATTTCTCTCTCTAACTATGTCTGCTTTTATGGCCCAGGTTGGTCTGGAACTTACTACATAGACCAGGTTGTTGTTGAACTTAGAGCAATCCTCCAGTCTCAGCTTCTTGAGTGCTGAAATCCTAGACATGAGCTGCCTACTTGGCTTGAGGAATGAGTTTTAAAAGTCTGTTCATGAGTTCCAACTGAGTGTTCACATGGACTCCTTTTAGTTGACTGATAAATCTGGTATCATTTGACTCTAATTATCTTTATGTCTCTTCTGTCTGTGGGTGTTTGTCCAGCGTTTTTTAATTATTTTAAAAGTCTGCTTGTCAGGCATAGGGGCGCACACCTTTAATGCCCCTCAGCACTCAGAAGGCAGAGGCAGGCAGATCTGAGTTCCAGGACAGCCAGCACTTCCTAGTGTGAGACCCTGTCTCAGAACAAAAAACAAAAACATTTATCTTTTTTTGTTTTCTTTTTTTTGAGACAGGGTTTCTCTGTGTAGCCCTGGCTGTCCTAGAACAACTCACTCTGTAGACCAGGCTGGCCTCGAACTCAGAAATCCACCTGCCTCTGCCTCCCAAGTGCTGGGATTAAAGGCGTGCACCACCACAGCCCGGCCATTTATCCATTTTATTTTCCAGTAGGTTGTTCTATCTGAAAATCTGCCTTTGTGTTTTTTCTGTCTTACAGGACTTTTGTAATTTTATTCCAGATAACTCTCAGCTGGAGTACACACAAGAGTGCAAGGTACATGGGTGGTGTGGGGGGTGAGGCCTCGTTTCTTACTGCAGCGTCCACTGTTGTGTGTGTGGAGAACAGTGGGCTGGGTGGTCGACACACACTGGGATCTCTGGGGAGATGTTGTTGATGGTGAGCTGTAGATTTCGGCTGGAGGTTCAGCTCTGATGCTGGAGAGTTTCATGGGTCTTGTCTCTTCAGCTATAAAATGGAGGACTGATGGGTGAAGGGTCACCTCCACTGCTTTCTGGGGCATCCTCACCGTGCTTGCAGCTTCTGTGTCTCAGGCCGTGGAACTTACCTATCCCATCTTGTGAGGTTCTCTGAAGTATTCTTTCCTTGATGAGTCTCCCTCCCATATCCCTCTGTAGGTATAGACCCTAGTCTCTTAAGTAGATTAGCTGGGTGTAATAAATGAGGCTGGTGGGAGCTCTGCCAAGGTCACCCCAGGGGCAGCTGGGAGAGTAGCCAGAGCTGTCAATACATGGGGGTAACTTCTCATCTTACTGTTCTTGGTAAGTGGCACTCAAGATGGAGTCCTTATCAGTGAGAGGAGCCTCAGGACTCAGCCAAGCTCCTCCCGGCCCTTTAAGTGCTGGGAGTATGGAACAGCTCCTTGTCTAAGCCCTGCTGTGCCCCCTCTGTCTTTGTGTCACCCATTCTGGTCTCAGGCCTCTGGAACCCATCTTGGTTTGTGTTCACTGAAGAACTTCAGCCCTCGTATTATTGTAATGACTGGGAGAGTATTGCAGTTTGAGAAAAAGAAGTTGGAATTTGTGGCCTCTGGGTATTATCTTTCTATAAAACGTGGGCTTCTCCTCTGTTCAGCAGATTAGAAGGAATTAAGATTCAGAATCTTTGGTAGAAGTGTTAGGACAAAAATTAGGGAAAGCTGTGTTTTAAAGATCATTTGAATCTAGCATGGAAATGCTTTCCTATAACCCAGCATCTGGGAGGGTGAAACGGGAGTCCTGAATTCCAGGCTGCCCAGGGTACATGTGCTCAAGGCTAGCCTTTGTTACAGCGTGAGATCCACTCTGAGAGCCTGGTGAGTGAGTGACAGCTGAGCATCGAGCTCTTGAAGAGAGCTGCACAGCCTTCTTGTTAACAAACTAGAGCATTTACACTTATGAAAGCTACAGTGTGTACTTGATTTCTGTGTGGTGTATATACACAAGTGTGTGCAGGTCAGTGTGTGCAGTACAGTGTGTACTTGATTTCTGTGTGGTGTATATACACAAGTGTGCGCAGGTCAGTGTGTGCAGTACAGTGTGTACTTGATTTCTGTGTGGTGTATATACACAAGTGTGTGCAGGTCAGTGTGTGCAGTACAGTGTGTACTTGATTTCTGTGTGGTGTATATACACAAGTGTGTGCAGGTCAGTGTGTGCAGTACAGTGTGTACTTGATTTCTGTGTGGTGTATATACACAAGTGTGTGCAGGTCAGTGTGTGCAGTACAGTGTGTACTTGATTTCTGTGTGGTGTATGTACACAAGTGTGTGCAGGTCAGTGTGTGCAGTACAGTGTGTACTTGATTTCTGTGTGGTGTATATACACAAGTGTGTGCAGGTCAGTGTGTGCAGTACAGTGTGTACTTGATTTCTGTGTGGTGTATATACACAAGTGTGTGCAGGTCAGTGTGTGCAGTACAGTGTGTACTTGATTTCTGTGTGGTGTATGTACACAAGTGTGTGCAGGTCAGTGTGTGCAGTACAGTGTGTACTTGATTTCTGTGTGGTGTATATACACAAGTGTGTGCAGGTCAGTGTGTGCAGTACAGTGTGTACTTGATTTCTGTGTGGTGTATATACACAAGTGTGTGCAGGTCAGTGTGTGCAGTACAGTGTGTACTTGATTTCTGTGTGGTGTATATACACAAGTGTGTGCAGGTCAGTGTGTGCAGTACAGTGTGTACTTGATTTCTGTGTGGTGTATATACACAAGTGTGTGCAGGTCAGTGTGTGCAGTACAGTGTGTACTTGATTTCTGTGTGGTGTATATACACAAGTGTGCGCAGGTCAGTGTGTGCAGTACAGTGTGTACTTGATTTCTGTGTGGTGTATATACACAAGTGTGCGCAGGTCAGTGTGTGCAGTACAGTGTGTACTTGATTTCTGTGTGGTGTATATACACAAGTGTGCGCAGGTCAGTGTGTGCAGTACAGTGTGTACTTGATTTCTGTGTGGTGTATGTACACAAGTATGCGCAGGTCAGTGTGTGCAGTACAGTGTGTACTTGATTTCTGTGTGGTGTATATACACAAGTGTGTGCAGGTCAGTGTGTGCAGTACAGTGTGTACTTGATTTCTGTGTGGTGTATATACACAAGTGTGTGCAGGTCAGTGTGTGCAGTACAGTGTGTACTTGATTTCTGTGTGGTGTATATACACAAGTGTGTGCAGGTCAGTGTGTGCAGTACAGTGTGTACTTGATTTCTGTGTGGTGTATGTACACAAGTGTGCGCAGGTCAGTGTGTGCAGTACAGTGTGTACTTGATTTCTGTGTGGTGTATATACACAAGTGTGTGCAGGTCAGTGTGTGCAGTACAGTGTGTACTTGATTTCTGTGTGGTGTATATACACAAGTGTGTGCAGGTCAGTGTGTGCAGTACAGTGTGTACTTGATTTCTGTGTGGTGTATATACACAAGTGTGTGCAGGTCAGTGTGTGCAGTACAGTGTGTACTTGATTTCTGTGTGGTGTATATACACAAGTGTGTGCAGGTCAGTGTGTGCAGTACAGTGTGTACTTGATTTCTGTGTGGTGTATATACACAAGTGTGTGCAGGTCAGTGTGTGCAGTACAGTGTGTACTTGATTTCTGTGTGGTGTATATACACAAGTGTGTGCAGGTCAGTGTGTGCAGTACAGTGTGTACTTGATTTCTGTGTGGTGTATATACACAAGTGTGTGCAGGTCAGTGTGTGCAGTACAGTGTGTACTTGATTTCTGTGTGGTGTATATACACAAGTGTGTGCAGGTCAGTGTGTGCAGTACAGTGTGTACTTGATTTCTGTGTGGTGTATATACACAAGTGTGCGCAGGTCAGTGTGTGCAGTACAGTGTGTACTTGATTTCTGTGTGGTGTATATACACAAGTGTGCGCAGGTCAGTGTGTGCAGTACAGTGTGTACTTGATTTCTGTGTGGTGTATGTACACAAGTGTGCGCAGGTCAGTGTGTGCAGTACAGTGTGTACTTGATTTCTGTGTGGTGTATATACACAAGTGTGCGCAGGTCAGTGTGTGCAGTACAGTGTGTACTTGATTTCTGTGTGGTGTATATACACAAGTGTGTGCAGGTCAGTGTGTGCAGTACAGTGTGTACTTGATTTCTGTGTGGTGTATATACACAAGTGTGTGCAGGTCAGTGTGTGCAGTACAGTGTGTACTTGATTTCTGTGTGGTGTATGTACACAAGTGTGTGCAGGTCAGTGTGTGCAGTACAGTGTGTACTTGATTTCTGTGTGGTGTATGTACACAAGTGTGTGCAGGTCAGTGTGTGCAGTACAGTGTGTACTTGATTTCTGTGTGGTGTATATACACAAGTGTGTGCAGGTCAGTGTGTGCAGTACAGTGTGTACTTGATTTCTGTGTGGTGTATGTACACAAGTGTGTGCAGGTCAGTGTGTGCAGTACAGTGTGTACTTGATTTCTGTGTGGTGTATGTACACAAGTGTGTGCAGGTCAGTGTGTGCAGTACAGTGTGTACTTGATTTCTGTGTGGTGTATATACACAAGTGTGTGCAGGTCAGTGTGTGCAGTACAGTGTGTACTTGATTTCTGTGTGGTGTATGTACACAAGTGTGTGCAGGTCAGTGTGTGCAGTACAGTGTGTACTTGATTTCTGTGTGGTGTATATACACAAGTGTGCGCAGGTCAGTGTGTGCAGTACAGTGTGTACTTGATTTCTGTGTGGTGTATATACACAAGTGTGCGCAGGTCAGTGTGTGCAGTACAGTGTGTACTTGATTTCTGTGTGGTGTATATACACAAGTGTGTGCAGGTCAGTGTGTGCAGTACAGTGTGTACTTGATTTCTGTGTGGTGTATATACACAAGTGTGTGCAGGTCAGTCTGTGCAGTACAGTGTGTACTTGATTTCTGTGTGGTGTATATACACAAGTGTGCGCAGGTCAGTGTGTGCAGTACAGTGTGTACTTGATTTCTGTGTGGTGTATATACACAAGTGTGCGCAGGTCAGTGTGTGCAGTACAGTGTGTACTTGATTTCTGTGTGGTGTATATACACAAGTGTGCGCAGGTCAGTGTGTGCAGTACAGTGTGTACTTGATTTCTGTGTGGTGTATGTACACAAGTGTGCGCAGGTCAGTGTGTGCAGTACAGTGTGTACTTGATTTCTGTGTGGTGTATGTACACAAGTGTGCGCAGGTCAGTGTGTGCAGTACAGTGTGTACTTGATTTCTGTGTGGTGTATATACACAAGTGTGTGCAGGTCAGTGTGTGCAGTACAGTGTGTACTTGATTTCTGTGTGGTGTATATACACAAGTGTGTGCAGGTCAGTGTGTGCAGTACAGTGTGTACTTGATTTCTGTGTGGTGTATATACACAAGTGTGTGCAGGTCAGTGTGTGCAGTACAGTGTGTACTTGATTTCTGTGTGGTGTATATACACAAGTGTGTGCAGGTCAGTGTGTGCAGTACAGTGTGTACTTGATTTCTGTGTGGTGTATGTACACAAGTGTGCGCAGGTCAGTGTGTGCAGTACAGTGTGTACTTGATTTCTGTGTGGTGTATATACACAAGTGTGTGCAGGTCAGTGTGTGCAGTACAGTGTGTACTTGATTTCTGTGTGGTGTATATACACAAGTGTGTGCAGGTCAGTGTGTGCAGTACAGTGTGTACTTGATTTCTGTGTGGTGTATGTACACAAGTGTGCGCAGGTCAGTGTGTGCAGTACAGTGTGTACTTGATTTCTGTGTGGTGTATATACACAAGTGTGCGCAGGTCAGTGTGTGCAGTACAGTGTGTACTTGATTTCTGTGTGGTGTATATACACAAGTGTGTGCAGGTCAGTGTGTGCAGTACAGTGTGTACTTGATTTCTGTGTGGTGTATATACACAAGTGTGTGCAGGTCAGTGTGTGCAGTACAGTGTGTACTTGATTTCTGTGTGGTGTATGTACACAAGTGTGTGCAGGTCAGTGTGTGCAGTACAGTGTGTACTTGATTTCTGTGTGGTGTATGTACACAAGTGTGTGCAGGTCAGTGTGTGCAGTACAGTGTGTACTTGATTTCTGTGTGGTGTATATACACAAGTGTGTGCAGGTCAGTGTGTGCAGTACAGTGTGTACTTGATTTCTGTGTGGTGTATATACACAAGTGTGTGCAGGTCAGTGTGTGCAGTACAGTGTGTACTTGATTTCTGTGTGGTGTATGTACACAAGTGTGTGCAGGTCAGTGTGTGCAGTACAGTGTGTACTTGATTTCTGTGTGGTGTATGTACACAAGTGTGTGCAGGTCAGTGTGTGCAGTACAGTGTGTACTTGATTTCTGTGTGGTGTATGTACACAAGTGTGTGCAGGTCAGTGTGTGCAGTACAGTGTGTACTTGATTTCTGTGTGGTGTATATACACAAGTGTGTGCAGGTCAGTGTGTGCAGTACAGTGTGTACTTGATTTCTGTGTGGTGTATATACACAAGTGTGCGCAGGTCAGTGTGTGCAGTACAGTGTGTACTTGATTTCTGTGTGGTGTATATACACAAGTGTGCGCAGGTCAGTGTGTGCAGTACAGTGTGTACTTGATTTCTGTGTGGTGTATGTACACAAGTGTGTGCAGGTCAGTG
This sequence comes from Arvicanthis niloticus, assembly GCF_011762505.2. NCBI lineage: Eukaryota > Metazoa > Chordata > Mammalia > Rodentia > Muridae > Arvicanthis > Arvicanthis niloticus. The sequence continues at coordinate 73,350,581 of NC_047671.1, read as the reverse complement.
TGTGCAGTACAGTGTGTACTTGATTTCTGTGTGGTGTATGTACACAAGTGTGTGCAGGTCAGTGTGTGCAGTACAGTGTGTACTTGATTTCTGTGTGGTGTATATACACAAGTGTGCGCAGGTCAGTGTGTGCAGTACAGTGTGTACTTGATTTCTGTGTGGTGTATATACACAAGTGTGCGCAGGTCAGTGTGTGCAGTACAGTGTGTACTTGATTTCTGTGTGGTGTGTGTACACAAGTGTGCGCAGGTCAGTGTGTGCAGTACAGTGTGTACTTGATTTCTGTGTGGTGTGTGTACACAAGTGTGTGCAGGTCAGTGTGTGCAGTACAGTGTGTACTTGATTTCTGTGTGGTGTATATACACAAGTGTGCGCAGGTCAGTGTGTGCAGTACAGTGTGTACTTGATTTCTGTGTGGTGTGTGTACACAAGTGTGTGCAGGTCAGTGGAGGATGTCGACTGCCCTGCTCTGTGCCCTCTTAGCCCCTTGAGGCAGGTCTCTTCTGAACCTGGGGATGGGCTAGTGGCCAGCAAGCCCAAGAGACTCCTGTCTGCACACCAGCACGATGGTTATGGACACTTGTGCCAATTTATTTGGGTACTGGGGATTCAAACTCAAGTCCTCATGCTGTGCAGCAGGGGCTCTTACCCATAGAGGCATCTCCCTAGCCCCTTGCTTTTTGTTAATTTTTATTTATTTATTTTTTTGGAGATAGTATTTCATGTTCAGACTGGCCTGCATCTTGAAATGTAGCCATGGATGGCCTTGAATTCCCAAATACCCTGCCTTAGCCTCCCGTGTGCTGGGATTATAGGCACGTGTAACCACAGCCAGCTAGAAAACACTGTTTCTGTAATTCTTCCAGACCAAGAATGCCAACATACTAGGATTCTGCTGGACCAGTTCTACTGAAATTGTCTTCATAACGGATCAAGGCATTGAATTTTACCAGGTACTGTATCAGTTATAGGTTTGCTAGAGAAATCAAAGGCAGCTCAGCAGCCTGTGTTGAACCAAAAAGGTCCTGACCAGCCTCTGAGTCGAGGAGACATTATACAAAAAGTAAAAGTTCCTAAAGATGACTGTCAGGCACAGTTTGTACACAGTTCCAGTTCCCTCTATGCACATACATTTATTATTGTCCTTTTTCACAGAAGGGGGCTCCTGCACATTAACTGTGTAGCGTGGTTTTTTTCTTGAATAGCAGAATGCTTTGGGAGTTGTTTCCAGATTTTGTTCTGAGAACAGTTCTGCTCTGTGAATGATCTGCCACTTCCTGTTACAAGATGTCTAGCTTGATTTTACTTTTTTATCATTACAGCTAGAAAGTTCAGTGAGCCATCTTACATGTTTCTTCATGTTCATGGGCGAACAGTACTTGGAATGGCATAGATGCAGACACCATTTCATTTTTCACAGACGTTCATACTTTGAGTGGTAGTGTGGGACTCTCTTGTCCACACTGTTGCTGGGCCTGGATCTCACTGGTCTGTAGACAGTTGCCTTTTCACTGTCCTCTTAGGACAGTGGCCATGACCCCTTTTGGGGTATTAGATGATGCTTTCACAAGGGTAGCCTACGACCATCAGAAAACGCAGATACTTGTAACCATGGGCTTTTCTACCTAAAATAATGACTCTGAGACTGAATTACTTATGAATAAATGCCTAGGTCATAAGTTTGGGCTTGTTCCCTGACCAACTCTTAACGTAATTAGCCCGTTTATTCTATTCTATGAGTGCCACATGGCTGGTTATCTCTCCTCAGATTTATGTCTCTCTTTAGGGTTCAAGGTGAACCTCTTCCTGAGCCTGACTTTATCCCAGTTTCTTACTGGAACTCCCATCTCCTCTTTCTGCCTCAGCAACATCCTGACAGCAGTGTCAAATCAAACAGTGATCATGAAGAGCACTGTAAGGTTTAAATCCATACACAGAGGAGGGGAACCCTGGGCACAGCTGGATCAAGGGGCTCCCTGCAGTCATTTTTAAAAATATTTGTGCTTGGTGCTTAAGAGCACTTGTTAATCCTTCAGGATCATAGTGGGTCACAGACATCTGAACTTCAGTGCTAAGGTATTCAAAACCCTCTTCTGACTTTCACAGGTATAAGACATGCACATCGTTCATATTATATATTTGCATATATATATATATGCAAATATTATATATATATATATATATATATATATATATATATATATATATATATATATATATATATATGGGCAAAATATTTATACACATAAAACAAAATAACTTTATACACATAAAATAATTTCTGGAAAGAAAATCTGTTCTCTCTAGTGAGAAAGTATATCAGATCCCCAAGACACTTTAGGTCTAGTGAGATGGTTCAGCACTTGTCACCCAGGCATCACGATCTGAGTTCCATCTGTCATCTGATTCCCATGTGCATATGATATACCCGTGTCTCCATAGATATAACAACAACAAAGAAATTGATGAAAAAGTAAGAGCACTCCAGCATGCTCCTTTATGGCTCTCAGTGTGTGCGTTTGTGCCACAGTCCACATGTGGAGGCCAGAGGACAACTCTGGAGTCCTTTATTTCCCTCCCATCTTTTTGTGGGCTCTGGGATCAGGTTTAGGTCAGGCAGTAGGTGTCTTTACTTGCTGAGCCATCTTTCTGGCCCTGTACAGTCTCTTATTTTGTGAGTCTTGGATGAGGACCTTCATGCTTTATGGCCTTCATTTCCCTCTCGGTTCTTTGCCATGTTGCTGGGTGAGTGTTGATATCTTGAGTCTGTGCAGTATTCTTAGTGTGTCAGAATATGGAGAGAGTATTTAGATGTGCCTAGGATCTACAGTGCTGCACTTGCAAGCAGTCTTAGGAATAATGGAGTTAGGAAAAGGGAGCCTGACCAGATCCAGTGCCAGGTGGAGTGTAGATATAGCTGCTGGTGAGGAAGGGTGGCTGACCTAATGCCATGGACCCTGGGATTGCTTTACTTTGACTGTTTCTCAGCTTAATGAAGACCTGTGGTTCCTTGCTCTTAGGCACATGGTGCTGGAGCATATGGAGGCTCAGCCATGGTTCTAATGGCCAGTCTGCTGCTCTGAGCCATTCTCAGCCTGAGCTTCTCATCTCCCATGTTGGGCTGTGTCTCAGACTATAGGAACGAGTAAATTAACAAGGCATGGAAAGCACTAGCACGCGGTGCCATAATAGATACAAATAACACTTTCCTGTGTGACCCTTGGCTGGATTTACTTGTTTTGATTTTGGTGGTGTTGGTGACTAAACTAGAGCCTCCTGTGTGCTTTGTGAGCTCTGCCACGGTTATCCCAGACCTCGGTGGGCTTTTGTGGGCTTTATTTACCTAGTTTGCTGTAGCAGTCTTTTAAAGTGAGATGTCTTTTCTTGACCTTGGTCCCAGGTGTTGCCTGAGAAACGAAGTCTCAAACTCCTGAAGAGCCATAACATCAACGTGAACTGGTACACGTACTGTCCTGAGAGCGCTGTGATCCTGTTGTCTACCACAGTCCTTGAGAATGTTCTACAGCCTTTTTATTTTAGGGTAAGAGTGAGCCCCAGCCCCTTAAAATAACTCCCCTGTCCACTTCTCTACCCAGCTCTAAAGCAAGAGAAAGTCATATGAACCCTGCACCTCAGACCACTAGAGGGTGCACTTCACCATCTCAGCAGTCCAAGGATGGTTGTGGAGAAGTCGATGTCTTCATTGCTTTAATCTCGGGTAGGCTAAAACATGGAAGGGATGCCCTAAATTTTCTTAAACTTTCCCCTAAACAGGCTGGCACCATGTCGAAGCTTCCCAAGTTTGAGATTGAGTTACCAGCTGCACCGAAGTCAACTAAACTTAGCCTTTCAGAACGAGACATTGCGATGGCGACCATGTACGTCTGTCTTCAGAGGGGTCCTGTGTGTAATTGCCCTTTGTGACATAAGTGATAGGGTGTGTCAGGATAAAGAACCCTTAGAAGAAATAACAAGGACTTTTTGTTGTTGTTGTTGTTTTGAACATGGCACTTTAAAAAAAAGGTTCATTTATTTTTTTGTGTATGTTTTATCTGTATGTATGTATGTGCACCTCAGAGGCCATAAAATAGTGTCAGGTCCCTTGGAAATGGAGTTACAGCTGGTTGTTAGCTGCCATGTGGGTGCTGGGAACTGAACCTGGGAGCTGAGGTGTGACTTAGTGTAGTAGAATGCACTTTCCTTCTTCCTTCTCTTCTCTGTTCTCTGCTTGGCCACCCAGTGTAGGGAGCCGAGAAGTGAGTGCAGTTCTGGGTGCCGACTGCAGGCCAGGGCTGAGCGCATTGCTGGAGTTGACAGCCACACTCCACAGCAGCTCACAGCAGCACCCAATAGGTAACATCTACTGTGAAGAGTGCCTGGCCCATCCTTTTATCTTGGGACATGTCATCATTCTATGAAAGGAAACAGGTAGAAGTGGAATAACAGTGGGTGTCTTGACTCTTGATCTGTATTTCTTCCCTGCTTTGGAATTCTGTGCTTGGCTATGTGGTGTTCTTCCGTTAGACGGTAATCAAACTGTACGTAGAGGGCGCTTATTACCCCTTTAAGGCTGGCTCAGAACTTGTTCTGTAGTCAAGATGACTTGAACTTCCGATCCTCCTGAGTGTTGAAATTCTGAACACAAGCCACCATATTTAAGTTATGCATGCAGGGAACTCAAACTAGGGCTTTGTGCAGCGAGGCAGGCCTTACTGGACCAGCTCAGCTACATACCCAGCAGGGAGGAAGGACTAACATGCCGCATGCGTCTCTCTCTTGCTAGATACGGACAGCTCTACGTCCTCTTCCTGCGGCATCATTCTCGGACCTCCAATAGCACAGGAGCGGAGGTGGTGCTGTACCATCTCCCACGGTATGTCTGTCTCCTGCTCTCTTCTCTCTTTGATTTGAAATTGAACTAAGGCTTGCTGATCTCTTTCTCTGACCTCTGTTGTCTTACAGAGAGGGAGCATGTAAAAAGATGCACATACTGAAGTTAAATAGGACGGGAAAGTTTGCCCTAAATGTAGTGGACAACCTAGTGGTTGTCCACCATCAGGACACAGAGGTAAAGTCTCATGTGGGAAGCTGTGGTCGTCTGTGTGGGGCCCTTTAATAGGCTTTGTGAGGACTGGCAAACCTGAACAAGGGTGGGAAAAGAGCTTAAGGTCAAAGGAATTAACAGTTTAACTGATTCCCTAATAGTTTACTAAAAACTATTTCAGTATGGGGATGCAGCTTGCTAGGTAGAGTGCTTGCCTAGCTTGTCCCATACCAGCAATTGCTTAAAACCAGCTGTGATGGTGCACACCTGTTATCCTATCACTTGGGAGGTAGAGGCTAGAGGATCAGAAGTTCAAAGTCTTCTTGAGCTCTATAGTGGGTTTGAAGGCAGCTTGGGCTACATGATTAACTGAGCATCTGGTAGTAGGCAAGCCACATCTTTCCCCTACTTTCCTGGAAAGTCCCACTGCTAGGGTCTCTCTGACTAATGAAGATGTTTCAAGTTTAAGTGAAAAAGATCTGCCTGCATCTCTTTGAGATCTTACAAAGAAGCAGGAAGCATTTGTGAAAGCAGTAACAGTGAGAAAGAGAGTTGTGATGTGCACAGCAGTCCTCTGAGGGAGAGCTGGGCTGGGGGTGGCTGCAAGCACAGGCCTCCAGACCGGCAACAGGTGATGTGTTTTCCCCTACTATAGACGTCAGTGATATTTGACATCAGGTTACGGGGAGAGTTCGATGGCACGGTTACCTTCCATCACCCTGTGCTCCCGGCCCGATCAATTCAACCTTACCAGATCCCCTTGGCAGGTAAGAGATTCTGTGAACTGGCAGTGCTGTCTTTCCTCACAGTGCCATATTCTTGTATAATCTTCCGGGGTCCTTCTCAGAATGGGACAAAGAACACGGGGAGTCCCCAGTCTGCTTCATTTTGCAGAGGAACATTTGTTTCCTTGTTTGGGGATGCTGGGGATTAAATTCAGGATCTTAACATTTTCTGTTTCCCTGTTTCTGTAACCCTGGGATTAAATGCAACTGACTGTGGCTGAATAATTTTAATGGGGTTACATGCCCCTACATTTTCATACTCTGGTTTTTCGAGACAGGGTTTCTTTGTGTAGCTCTGGCTGTCCTGGAACTCACTCTGTAGACCAGGCTGGCCTCGAACTCAGAAATCCGCCTGCCTCTGCCTCCCAAGTGCTGGGATTAAAGGCGTGCGACACCACTACCCGGCCATTTTCATACCATTTGTGTTATGGTCAATTTTTTTTTAGATTTGCTTTTTATTTATGTGTTGTATGTGTCTGCAAATATGTGCGAGCATGTGTGTATGGGTGTTGTCAGAAGGCAGAAGAGGGTGCTGGATTCACTGGAACTGGAAATACATGCGATTGTGACTCTGAGGATATGGATGCTTGGAACTGAATTCAGGTCCTCTGCTAGTGCAACAAGGGCTTTTAATGACCAAGCCACCTCGTCAAACCCTTGGTTATAGCAGATGTGACCAATGGTTAGTCACAGTAACAACTTACAGGTATGGTTCTTGAGTTTATTCTAGATCATTCCTCCTGCTAAGGTGGGGGAGGAAGTCAGGAGAGTAGTAGGTCAGGAGTTCAGAAAGAAATAATCCCATTCATAACAGGCCTCTGATAGTACTGTTACTGTAATTTTATAGGAGATTGCAGTCCAGTTAGTTGATTGAAGCCCCCATTTTCTGTTTTGTTGGGAGGCACACTTGTCAGCTGACCTGTTCAGCAGTTCTCAGCCTGTGATTTCCTTGTGCTTTTTGTACAGACAGTTAAGAGCCAAACTCTAGGTGGTAGATTGATCAGCAAGCATTCAGCTTTTGGGCAGCTGGCTCATCTTAAGGGCTCAGCAAAAGGTCCAGTGGGAAGGAACAGCTGGCACTCACAGGTATCTGATGGCCTTAACTGGCTTCTGTGTCCTTTCTGGCATCAGGCTTTTCCTGGATAATAACCTTAGCAGTAAGGAATGAATGATAGCAAATTACTGATGTGGGTAAAACCACTATAAACATGTAAAACCCTCAATTCTGATCCAGTAATAAAGGAGCAATAAACAGCCTAGTTGTTTGACCAAGGTGCTAAATGAAGTGGATCAGATTAGTCCAGGAAAGACTGATAGTAAGAGGGCAGGAATCCATGGGTTTCTCAGGTTCTAGGCAGTCTTTGCAGGCAGAGCATGCCTTTCCCTTTGTGTTTCCTGCTGGACCATGAGCCCTTGGAAAATCTGAGGCCGTATTGCTGGCACTGTCATTTGGTGATCTGGGTGTTCTTTTTGAGTCATCAAATGTACACATTTAAATGGTGGTGCATCATTTCTGGTTAAAAACAAACTGAGGGCTGGAGACGTGGCTCATTGGTTAAGAGCACCTGACAAACTTGCAGAGGACCTCAGTTTGGTCTCTAGTACCCATGTGGTGGTGAACAACTGTCTGTAACTCCAGTTTCAGGGGATCCAACATGTGGCACACACACACACACATTTGGGCAAAATGCTGAACCCATAAACATTTAAAAAGTAAACCTCAAAACCAACCACTGTGAGGAAGCTTTGATGTATCTCCACTTCCTGGAGACACATTTTAATGGACTGCAGCGATGCCCTCCCTCTTCTTGCCCAGGTCATTAGTGAGACAGGATTGTCCTTCCTCCTCACCTAACTAGAGTTTCTTTTCCTGGCTCAGTTCTCCTTTTGGCAAGTTTCCTGACTGCCTCCTCACACGTGTTCTCTGTCTGCAGGTCCTGCTGCAGTGACCAGCCAGTCTCCCGTCCCTTGCAAACTCTGTATCCTCATGAAGGTGGTGGCACTGTGCACAAAGGGGATGTCCCTGCCCCTGCTGGAAGTGGGAGGCAGGCCTTCTGTGGTCTCAAGATGTGGGGGCTGGGCAAGTGCTAATAAAATGGGGTTCCCAATGTGGAATTGCCTTTAACATGCAGATTCCTCTTCATGGATCGTCTTTCAACCAGACATCATTATCAGTGCAAGCCAAGGTAGGTCTGAGGGCCGCTGCCGGGATAGAAAAGCATGTCCACTTTAGTCCTGCCAGACTCACTTGAGTTTGAACCTTTGAGGTGACCCCTCCCTCGGTCTTGAGACTGGGATTGCATGTCACCCTGTGCTCCTCTGCAGGTTCTTGTTTTTTGGTTTTCTTTTTCATAAGCATGTATGGTTCTTATAGCTAAAGTGACCAAGAATGGCCAGTCTCCTTGGCCATTTCGGCAAAGTTGCCCATGGTGAGTGGTCTGCATTCTCACTCCCTAGCCCTACTCCCCAGGTTCCTGCCCAAGACGCCTGTCCCTTAACTTGTCTTGCTGGTGACAGTTCCTTCAGCCTGCTGTCTCTTCCTGGACTGTAGCTTGCACTTGAGAACGTTGCATTAATCTCCATCATTTTGAGTGTTCAATCTCATCCTCTAGGTTCTTAGGTAGACACTGGCTGCATACAGGGAGTTCACTTCTCTTCCATACACTGACAATAGGGCCAGCTCTTAGAAACTGAGAAAGCGGTTACTTGAGTTATTTTTGATGTGACATGTCTTTCCCTCATGGAACTCTGGTGGTACCAGCTTGCCTAGGTCAAATAGGCTGATGAGTGGGTGGGGATTTCACTGATGGTTTGTGGGGTTACCTCTTGTACCCATGAGCCAGTACAGGAGAAACACAACAGCCAATGAGGGGGCAAGGCACGTTGGAGGGGAAGTTCTCTGGGATTGAGCTGCTGTCTATATCTCCATGGAGACAGCCATGGGTGTGACTCTCAGTGTGGTGCTTTACTCATTACAAATCAGTCAGGTTTTCTGAGATAGTGTGGCCATCAGGTCTTCCACAGTCAGCTACCTTCCCAGACATCCTGGCTCCATGTTGGTCAGGAAGAAAGGGCTATTAATTGTATTTACTGCCCTTAACCTGGAGAGGTTGGGGCATTCATTGTTGGCTTTGGTTCTGGCTTGCACACACTGATGAACATGCTGCCTCTTAACATCCAGGTTACCTCTGGAACCTGCAGGTGAAACTTCAGCCCATAGTGAATCTCTTGCCAGATAAAGGAAGATTGATGGACTTCCTCCTCCAGAGGAAGGAGTGCAAGGTGGTCGTTTTGTCTGTCTGTTCACAAAGTAAGTGCACTGACTCTTTTCCACAGTCTGTGGGAGAGCACCTTCTTTATTTAAATTACACCTGTGTGCATACATGTATAGGCAGGCACATGTCAGGTACACGTGCACATGCCACAGTATGTGTCTGGATCTCAGGAGAGACAACTTATGGGAGTCTGCTCTCCTTCCATCATGTGGGGCCTGAGATAGAAGTCAGGCAGTCAGGCCTGGTGGCCTGTGCTTATTACCTGCTGAGTCTTCTTGCCAGGGCAGCCCAACCCCACCTTACATCTGGAAGTTGACCATGCCTTTTGCATTAGGGCCACAATGGATCTTTAACCCATAGGAAAGACAGAAATACAGAAATACATACAGGACTTGTAGACGTTGACAGAAACCAGCCGGCAGACAGGTGCTCCAGTGAAAGCTGATTACATCCTCTGCTGTCACTTGCAGGGATCCTGACTGATTTTAATGTTTCCTTGAAGGTCCTTGAAGGCAGGGTTTGTGTTGGTCACCCTTTGAAATTCACCAGCTCACTGGGATTCTGATTACAGTGAGTCTGACTGTGTGCATTTTCCTTTCCAGTGCTGAGTGAGTCAGACAGAGCCACACTGCCTGTGATAGCTACTGTGTTTGATAAACTCAACCACGAGTATAAGAAGTACTTGGATGCTGAGCAGAGCTACACAATGGTAAGATACACCGTGTCAGAGGAGTCCTGTGTGTGACATGGTTATAGGCACAATGGCAAAGGGAAGCTGACAGTGGCATGCCGAGTTCCCATGCTGCTGGCTCAAGGCTTCAACTCAATACCTTCACTGTTTCTGCCTTTGAAAGTCTGTGCATATGTGTGGATCTGTTGTAGAAAGAAAATCAGCCTTGGCTTTTGACAGAGCCTGCACTGAGCAAATTAGAGGTGTGATTTCTTTCCACTGTTGGCTGCCTTTCTCCTTTGCAAATACTTACAAACATTCGGTTATCTAGAGGGAAGTCTGGGCAAGGTGTGCCCAACATGCAGCATGTACTTGTATGAAAGCATAAAAGTAAATTCTAAAATGATTTGTATTCTAAATAAGAAGGAATGAATATATTTGTTTGGTTTTGTTTTTTCTTAGACAAGGTTTCTCTATGCTGCTGTCCAGGTTGGTCTTGAACTCAGAGATCCACTTACCTCCTGAGTGCTGGGATTAAAGCCTTTTTTTAAAAGGGGGGTGGGGAAGGGGGAGGGGAGAGTCTTACCATGTATCTCTGGCTGGCCTGGAACTTGATTAGGTAGACCAGGTTGGCCTTAAGAGATCCACCTGCTCTCCAAATGTAGGATTAAAGGCATGTACCACTACACCTGGCTAAAGTAACTTTACTGATGAATGTGTCCTTAGACAATTTCCTGTATGTCTGCAGTGTCATCTCCTCTCACTCTCACTGTTACCTTCCTCATCCCTGGTCACTCCCTTCTGTGTCTCCCGCCGCTCCTCACAAGTCTCTTCTGTTTTGATGGCTTTGTTTTATGACCCACTGATTTTAATGAGGACTATCTACAGATTGTAAACGTCCCTTGGAGCCTGGTGGGATCACTGTTGGGCTCTCAGATAGTTCGCAGGTAGGTTTAGGGTCCCGTGAGCCCCTTCCACATCCGTGATTGACTGCTGACAGGGCCAGTGCATTGCAGTTATCGAGAGTTGTGATGTCTGTGTCCAGCTCTGTGGATGGTACTTTGCAGCCCTGTCTGTCTGTCTTCTGGCATTTACACTCTTTCCACTACCTCTTCTATGATCTCTGAACCTCAGAAAGGCCTGAGTATTCAGCAGTCAGCTATCAGCATCTGGAGCAGCCATACTGTATTCACCACCATTTACTGACAAGGCAACAACAAGGCTTATCCTAGGATACTGCCTAGTATCCTGTGAGCCATTAGCTAAGGACCAGCAGCTAATAGACAGCATGTGTTCAGTGAAAGGTAGGGAGAAAATTACTGTGGCTTATTACTAGGTACAAAACTTGGTACCTCTGTTTTTCTAAAGCAAGAAGGGAAATTGGTACAAGTGGGATAAATTACTTCAAGGATGTGCTTAGCAACAGTGGACACTGTTTTAAACAAATTGAGAACCCCACTTTGCTTGGCTACTTGTGGTGAGTCTGATGGGCCACTGAAGGCCAGGCTCTCAGGACAGGCCTTGTTCTGTGTCAGCCGTCTGGGTATGCCTCCTTCCTCCTCTTGATCCTTCTGGTGCTGCCCTAGATTGTGGAGTCAGTAGGTTTGAGCCCAGACTGTGATCATTAGATATAGTGATCAAGCCATCCGCACTGAAGCTCTGCCTGCTCACTAGAGGTCACACAGCTCTGTCATCTTTGGGGAACTCTGGCTTACTGCTGAGTAATTCCCATTGCATTGGTCTGTGGTTTTGACTTTTTAGGAATGTAGAGACTGGTGAAGCCCTGGATCCTTTTCAGAGACTACAAAAATGAATTTTAAAATGCCAACATAGATCCAGTGTAAGCAGCACTCCTTTACTGTCTGGTAGAGCTTCATGAGTGACGGACAGTGCAGCTGTCCAAGAGTGAGAGAAAATCAGGTCATTTGCAAGTCTTCAGAGGTTAGAAAAAAACGTGACTGGTTTGGTTATTTAATTGCAGTCTCCCACAAACCCTGGAGTGTTTGTCAGAGCGCCAGGTCTGCCATGGGAAGTCTTGTCTCACTTGTCAAGTGTCTGCTTGTGATAGGTTTGTGTCTAGGAATCTAAGTCTGGGTTAACTGTGTGGGTGCCATCTCTGTGGAAGATGACTAAGGTCACAGTGTCTGCTTGTGATAGGTTTGTCTCTAGAAGTTTGAGTCTTGGGTTAACTGTGTGGGTGCCATCTCTGTGGAAGGTGACTAAGGTCACAAGCTGTCCCATTTAGGCAGCAGAAGCAGGGCAAAGCCGGAGCAACCCACCTCTCAAAAGGCCGGTGCGGACTCAAGCAGTGCTGGACCAGTCTGATGTATACACACACGTGCTGTCGCCATTTGTGGAAAACAAGGTATGTAGAATGGGTTATAGTGGGGCAGCAATGCGATCCACACTATGCTTAAATAGTGGTATTGCTGGGAGCAGGCCTGGGGTCACTAGGGCGTATGGTTCATAAGGATTTGTCTTCACACCAGCAGACAGAGCACTGGACTTTTACTGGGGATCAGGCTGCCTGTAGCTCCCTTTGCACTGCCATTACAAGACCCCCTCTTCCTCCACAGGAGATGCCACACAAGTTTGTGATAGCTGTGCTGATGGAATATATTCGTTCTCTGAACCAGTTTCAGATTCCAGTGCAGGTACCTTCAGAGGGGTACTTTCCCTCCTAAGTTAGAGATGGCTGTAGAATCTGCAGATCCTTGGGTGACTTTAACTTGTCAGTTCTCAGTGGGAATGGAGAATGTGGTTGAGAATGCTGTTACAGCTAAAGTATAGGATGTGGCCAGCCATGTTCCTTCCAGTGACTCAGTGATGTCATTTACCTTCCTCCTGTTTCCAGCATTACTTACACGAACTTGTCATCAAGACACTTGTCCAGCACAACTGCTTCTACATGCTCCACCAGTTCCTGCAGTACCACGTGCTCAGCGACTCCAAGCCTTTGGTCTGTATCACTGGCTATCCATTTTGTAGACACTAAACCTTCTTCCAGTGGAACCTTCCAGCTGAAGCTAGCTGCAACCCTGTCTTTCAGGCTTGCTTGCTGCTGTCCCTAGAAAGCTTTTATCCTCCTGCCCACCAGCTATCTCTGGACATGTTGAAGGTAACTGCCCTTGCCACAGCTCCAGGTATCACCAGCATGCCTTCCTGTGGTTGCCCTGACCACTATCTTTCTCACTTCCAGAGACTCTCAACAGCAAACGATGAGATAGTAGAAGTTCTTCTGTCTAAACACCAGGTTTTGGCTGCCCTAAGGTTCATCCGGGGTATTGGTGGTCACGACAACATTTCTGCGCGCAAATTCTTAGATGCTGCTAAGCAGACTGATGATGTTATGCTCTTCTATACCATATTCCGCTTCTTTGAACAGCGAAACCAGCGTTTGCGAGGGAACCCTAACTTCACACCAGGTAAGGCAGGGCCCACGGTGACCACAGAGCTTTCAAGAAATTCAGGGCTGAGGTGTTGAGGAGGCCTCTAGGGCCTATTTTATATCTGACCTTGGAATCTCTATAGAAGAATCAGGGACATGGTGGCTAAGGATTTTAAATGGCTTGGGGCTTGAATGCTTCAGTTTTAAGCAAGTAGTGGTAAGACAGGGTGCAAGTGATGAGCTGAGGCTGTGCATACATACAAAGTGCATACACCGTGAGTAATGACAGGTCAGGGATGTTCTGGTCTCATAAGGATGTCAGCTATAGCTGCTGAAGGTGTGAGCTCTGCAATACAAAGACCTCAAAATGGAGGAGGAGGTATTTTATTATTAGAGAAAATAAGTTAAAACCAGCATATAACCCATGAGCGCTGTCTGCATTCTGTCTTCCCATGACATAACTGAGCCGCATTGTCCCTACAGGAGAACACTGTGAAGAACACGTTGCCTTTTTCAAGCAGGTTTTTGGAGAACAAGCTCTAATGAGGCCTACAACATTCTAAAGTCCCTCAATAGTTGTTTTGTTTTTTTTTTAATATAAAAATGTACAAAGTTAATTTATTGCATAAATAAAGCTCTTTAAACTACAAAAATGTTGTAATAAAGTACCTACAACATCTTCAAATGTTGCTAACTCCTGAAAAAAGGAGACAGCATGTGGACTGACTTTTCAGAACTGGGGATCAGGTCACCATTATTGTAGCCACGAAGTTATGAAGTGGAAACTTACGGGTTCTTTGGAAAGTCAGTTGTGTTGGATGGTGTTTTGCTGGGGCAAACATGAAAGGCTAAGGCAGACTTGTGAAGGACTGTCTGACTAAAGCAAGCATGTAAGGGTTGGTTTGCCTTACACTGCGTAGTTGAGCTCCAGAGAAATACAGAGCTAGCTGTGTAACGCTTGCTGTCTCAAGTCTTGCTGAGAGAGGAACAGCAGAGAACTTCTGGTGTTCCTGTTGGTCTTGGTCCCTCCTGCTGACTTGAGGCTGTTCCTGTTCATGCCACTGCTGTTGCTGCCCCAACACTGCTGGTGTATCTGTGAAGTGTTTGTGAGTGGGTCGAGCTGCCACTGCTGACCTGTGAACTGCTGATTTCCTGAAAACGCAGATGGGATTTGCTCCAAAAGAACCATTCTAAACAGGTCCATTTCCCTGTATCCTTTCTTTCCCACTACCTCTGGTGGATGGTGGGCTAAAAGGAAGGTGTTTAATAACCATCATTAAAAGTAGGTATTCCCAGCACTTGGGAGGCAGAGGCAGGCAGATTTCTGAGTTCCGGGACAGCCAGGGATACACACAGAAACCCTGTCTTGGAGAAAAAAAAAAAAAAAAAAAAGTAGGCATTGAAAAAAATTGAAGTTACAGAACTGTCCTTCCTTGTGCCCAAGATGGGGTTTCTTAGCCAGTAGGGGCTGGTGACTGTTGCCTTCAGATTCATAATACTGTTCACAAGTTTGCATTCCTGAGTTTAAAAGCGTGGGTGGAGCTGCGTCTGCTGACACAGCCTAACTCCTGGGGAGAACCAGCTCAGCCTTGACAGTGCAGCTGTCCTGCAGTAAACTTGACCTATCCATGGACACAGTCACCAGAGCCTGCGACAGGGCTAAAAGTTGAGGAGCCGTTCTCTCTCCGTGCCTTTGTATCGCTCTTGAGTGGTGTGTCTTTTAGCTTTATTTACTGACGGTCCTGTGTGTGACAAAAGAAAAGAAGCATAAATCATCTGGGCGTGGGAAACGGCCCATGGCTCTGCTGATTTTTTCTATTTTACTTTTTTGTGTGTGGGCGTTTTCGTCTGCATGTATGCCATTGTACAACATCTGTGCAATGCTCCAGAGGCCAGAAGAGGGTGTCAAAGTCCCTCAGACTGGAGTTAGCTGTGAGCTGCCATGGGGGTGCTGGGGACTGAACCTGGGTCCTCTGGAAGAGCAGCCAGTGTCTTTCTTAACCACTGAGCCATCTCTCCAGCCTCCAGTGACTTAGTAACAAAGCTGTAAGGCAAACTCATCCTGTTACCTTTTCAACTGGGTGTCACTGTATGGGGTGGACTCACCACAGCCACACAAGCAAAGATTCTGCAATGACAGCACCAGCTTCCATCTCTCCGAAGCAGCAGTGACCCAGGCCTCCAGAACACCTAAGGAAGTGACCTGGCTAACCATGAAGTCTTGGAGAGGTTTTACTCTTTCCTTTTACAGTTTTATATGCAGTATGAGTTACCAGGTCGCTGTCAGGACAAACTTAAATACTTTAGGGATGTCCAAGTTTAAAATTTTGTTGGAGCCAGGGTCTTTCAGCCTAGGCTCACTCTCAGTGACCTTGACCTTTGGATCCTTCCTGCTTCCACTCCTATGCTGGGATTACAGGCTTGGGACGCCATGTCCAGTTAATGCCATGTCCAGTTAATGCAATGTCCTTCCTCCCATGCCTGAGAGAAGTAACTGCTCTTACCTATGTAACTCAGTAAGACAGGAAGAAACACTAGTCCATGAGTGGCTCCTAGTAAGACCATGGCTAAGTACATCCTGAAGTAAAATATCTCAAAAATTTGAGATTTGGCAAAGGCCAACACCACGATCCCTCCAAATTTCGTAAGTGTGATTCCACTGAATACCTGGAAAGGTAGAAATGAGCTGTTAGCCTATTATAAGCAAGCATCCATTGTCACACAAACCAACCTTCCTCAGCAGTCAGTGTCCAAGCCAAAGGGCTGTGGGACAGCTGCACCAACTGCTCAGACATACTACCTCGCACCTAAAACTGTCTGGCCTACCACTCTGTGAGCGCAGATGAAAAGACTCGTGAATCCAAGGACGTGTGTGTGCCAATGTGTGGAGGTCAGAGTCGACTTTGGGTGTCTTCCTCAGTGGCTCGCTCCCCACTTGATGCGCTGAGACAGTCTCTCTGAAATTCGAGCTCAGCTGGCTGGCCTGGCTGGCCTGTGAGCTGTAGGGATCCACCCATCTTCACAACGCTGGTGGCAGAGATACCACAGCGCCCATCTTATGTGAGTGCTGGGGACTCAAGCCATCTCCCAGCCCAGGAGGAAAAACTTCAGAGCGATACATTTTCTCAGAAAACTGTCTTGGCCTTTTTGGTTAAAGTCAAGCAGTCTGATTCTTAGAGGCAGATTAAGGCAGATTCTTAGATAGAAACTTAGTGGGTGAGGCTGCAGCATGAATGTGAGGTCAGAGGACAACTCTGTGCAATCATTTCTCATCTTCCATCTCATGTAGGTTTGGGGATCAAAACCAGGCTTGCCAAGCAAGCTCACCTTGGACCTGCTGGCTCTCGTGCTGGCCTGGAAACCCTATTACGTATCTGAAGTTGTTACAAAGCGAATGTGTACACTTTCACTGATAACTGTACAGTGGCAGTGTGACAGGGAACAGCAGGTAAGGGGCTGGATCCAGGACCTCCAGGCATCAACTGCAGACAGCCCAGTGGGATCTGGAACTCGGGAGACCCCTTGTGTCCCCACAGAACTGACTTCCAGCTCTCTCAAGCCTAACATTTCCTAAATTTCCTGCTTAAGCCATCTGATTGTCTAAGAGAGAGCATACAAGCAAGGACAAGTCTGAGGAATTTCAGATCTGTTCCAGACATAGCTATTTAGTGAATCGTGTGAGAATGTCATTGCTGGCAGCTGCCATTTACAGAACAGATCCGAAGTGTTTTATCCTCTGAATTTGTGTTTCTTCTGAGAAGTAGCCAGTCCCAAAGAAGTACTCTCATTGCAAGCCCCACCCATCCTGGGGCCCACAGTACTCACAGAACTACCCATGTGGGCCAGCGCCTCTTCTGCCCGGCTCACTCTGCTTCCTTTGGTGCTCATGGTGAATGCTCTTGTTATGTGGCTGCAGAACTCCACAGAGATGCCGCAGCTCTGGAGTAAATAAAGAGTCCCCATGAGAAAAGAGCTTTTTTAGCTGAAAATTCCCCTAAACTACAGGAGGAATCCCTGGATCCTGAAGGCTCTACCCAGGCCTCTACTTTCTACAGTGTTTTGGTTTTGATTAGAAGAATTTCTGGAAACTTCTCAAGATTGCCTACCAACTAACCCCCTCGTTTTTCTGTATAGCCTCGGTTGTCCTGGAACTCACTGTGTAGACCAGACTGATCTCAAAGTCCAGAGATCCACCTGCCTCTGCCCCCTGAGTACTGGGATTAAAGGTTGCACCACCATGACTACATCTATCATGCTGAGCAACTGTACCGGAAGCCCTACAGAATAACCTGGTAAGTAAAACTGAGTGTCTCAATGTCACTAGGCTACATGGGTTTTGTTTTCAGACAATTTCACTTAGTTCTGGCTGACCTCATATTTGTCATGGAGCTAAGTGACACCTGTATTTCAGGCCACTTTAGGACGTGAAATCCAAGGAACAATTCATGCAAGACTCACAGGAGCTAGGGACAAAGTGAGAGCAGACCACAACTAACCATCACCAAGTTGACCAAGGAAACGGCGTTCAGACTGATGCCCCACAGCCACATAACACCAAACATGTTGACCAGGATCATGGCTATGGTGATACACATGATGACTGCAGACCACAGCTCACAGCCCAGAACCACCAAGGTCACCAGAAATATGGAGCCCAGAGACACACTGAGGTTAAAAATGGTGTCATCAATAATGGTCAGGTACTGTTCGTAGAAGACGTAGAACACACTGGGGAGGAGAGTATTTGATTAGAGCTTGTCCTCCCGGGGTCTTCCCTCCTTACCCCATCACCCTGATAGACACCCAGAAAACTACCTGAGGTTGGCACCATGCACCTAGAGCACAAAGCCCCTGACATCCAAAGGATGGCCTGACAGAAACCCCAAATTACATAAACTTTTTACTTGTAAGCTCAATTTTTGCTATTTTACAAACACTTCCAAAAAAATTCCATAGGGTATTTGGAAAGAAACCAATCAGGTCTGTTCTGGGAACTACCGTGGGCTGTTTTCCACAGTGTTAGCCCAGTTCTACCTGAGAATTAGGACACTTCCTCCGAAGTCCGGACGGAAAGGCTGCACTCTTTAACCACACTTAAGAGTTTGGGAAAAGCAATCATTTGCTTGCACTGCCTTCCTGATTTTCCACAGAGAAAGCAGCAGCAGCAAAAACACAAACACTAACCCCAGCACATGAAAAGTCTGTATCAGAGCAATGTCTCAAGTAATAAGCAGGCAGGGGTCCCTGCCAGCATGTCCCTTGTGCAAGGCCCACTCTCCAGTGTCTCTTTGGGCTGGGACAGCACACCAAGTTCTGTGTTCAGTCCTCAGAGCACATCAGAGGCTAAAGACTCTGGCCCGCTCAGCTCACATGCCCCTCATACACCACCCCTGGTTGAGGACAAAGCAGATGTCAGAAGGAGAGCTAAGGGTCTGCAGCCCCGCCCCCACCCTAGAGCCCTCCCTGCTTTACCTGTATGGGAACACTTGGTAGTCACTCCCCTTAGAACGCATGGTTTCCGTGATGTTACTGGCTATAAGCCGAGCTTTCTTCATGGCATCAATATAGTCAGCAGAGGTCTTAAGTATGGTGTGGTAGGTCATGAAGTAAGTGGCCCCAATGTAAGTGTCATCTCCCTCAATGTTAACAGCTGAACTGTACGCAGCATGTCCCCTGAGGAAGAGGTAATGGGTATCAGAAAGGCTGTGGGCAGAATATGAGCACTTTTGAGTGGAGTCACATGGCTCAGAGGCCACAAGGATGAAAGAGGTCTCCTGTGAAGGGCCTACAGAAGACATTACCTTATCTTACTGTTGTAGTCTGCCTTCTGAGTGGCCGCTATTGTTTATCTCATTCTATTCAAAACCAAACATGATGCAGAGCTGATCTGTTACTGCTATGTAGAAGGAGGTGAGAAAGGGCAAGAACCTGGACTCAAGCCCAGGCCTTGCTGGCATAGGTCCCTCACCTTAGCCTTTGTGAATGGGCACCCCAGCACATACTCGCAGCCTGGAGTGCTAACCAGTCAAGGACAGTGAGAGGTTTCAGTGAGGGGTTTGGCAGGACACTGCACAGTGGATACTCCCTTTGGCTATCGCTTCCTAACAACTGAATTCCAAAGAACTTCTATGCTTTCATGAAGAAAATTCCAGAATAACCTCAATATTACCAAGCAAAGAGCTTTCTAATATGTATGTCAATCTTTAGAGGCAGTCTTTGTTAGAACTGGCAGAAGTCTCAGAACAGACACAGCACACTCGAGTGACAGGCCTCTGTCTCTCTGTCTGTTCTTCCAGACAGGGTATCTCTGCAGCCCTGGCTGTCCTGGAAGTCACTCTGTAGACCATGCTGGCCTCGAACTCAGAGATCCGCCTGCCTCTGCCTCCCAAGTGCTGGGACT
This sequence comes from Arvicanthis niloticus, assembly GCF_011762505.2. NCBI lineage: Eukaryota > Metazoa > Chordata > Mammalia > Rodentia > Muridae > Arvicanthis > Arvicanthis niloticus. Next base: position 73,331,019 of record NC_047671.1, on the reverse strand, counting down.
AAAGGCATTTGGCACTACCATCTGGCTTAAATGTGGATTCTTACAAAAACCAAGTATGTCCTTGTTAGTTACATCACACACATGTGATATTCAACTTTCACCTATAAAGGCTTCTAAATCAATCCTCTTATCTTTACTATTTCTGGGCCAGACATCCTGCTCCTGTCCCTATGGACAATGGGTGGTCTGGCTGGCCGGGGGTTTAGATAGCTCATCCCCCTCACAAAGCTGGGGTGGCAGGGATTAGAACCTAAACCTTACACTGTGGTAACCTTACCAGAGCAAAGATGCTCTCTCAGCCTGTTGGCACAATGGGACTGTCTGGGCTTCTTACTCTCCAGTGTTCAACTTTGCCTTTACTCCTTCATGATATGCATGGGAATCTGCCTCCAACCATAGCCCAGGGTAAGGACAGGAACCAAGCAAGAAAATGAATGCCCAGTGAGGATTAAACCTTCTGGAGCCTGAGCAGTTTTCTTTAAATGGTGTCTCTGCCTTTACAGGACTAAGACGGGGCAAAAGACACCCTGTCCCACAATCTGGACTCTGCTTCTCAGTTCAAGTTGAGGCTGCAGTGAGCGTTTAACTCAGAGCTCTCTGACACTTACCCTTTGCCACACTTGGGGTTGGGGTTATCAGAAAGGAACATGGGCAGGAATTTCATGAATTCTTTCCCCTGAGGCCTCTGTTTGCCCTCTGGAGTCAGAGGTCTACAGCGGACACAGGTTGGGTCCATCACTGGCAAAAGAGGAGAGCCAATCATTAGAAAAATGGGTGTCAAAACTTAAACAAAACAGCAGCAACAACAAACACTTAGAACTTAACACTTAAGGAGTGTTTAAGACTAAACACAAGGTTTTCTTTCATCTTTCCATCCTCCAAAAGCTTTAGCTCCGTGTGGTTTCAAGACTCAATAACTGAGACTCAAGCCATTCATTTATTAAGCAGGCCATACAGCAAACCCCTTCTGTTTTGAGGAACACCCAAAAGCTCAAGGACTCATGTGTTCAGGAACACCCTCAGCACTTTGAACAGATGCCAGTTGTCACTCTTAAGAAAAGCAGTGAGTGTGCTCTGCACAAATGAAGTCTGACTGGGGACCAAGCACTTGATGTGTCCTTGCTTGATGCAGCTCTGAGAGTCATGTGTGACTGAGCACAGAACAATGACAGAGGGAAGGAGACCCAACACTGACATACCCGCACAAACGAAGGGAAAATGAGATGGCTGAGCGATGCTACCATTTTTCTGAAATCAAAAAAAAAAAAAAAAAAAAAAGTCTGGAAAAGGAGATGGAAGTACCAGAAGCGTTGCAGAACTGGTGAGTGGCATTGTAGAGTCTACAGCAGGAGGATTGTGGCGAGACCCAGTCAAAGTAATCGTCAATCCAGGATGAGGGGGCGAAGCCTATGCGGGTGCTGGAACGAGAAGAGACAGTAATGGGCTTGTCGGGACTCCTGCAAACTCCAGCTCCTTCCCTCCAGCTGACACTGTTGCATGACTGACCAAACCTTCAAGATAACCCATGGCCAGTGAGCCCACTTTGCTTACATGAAACTTGGTCTAACAGACTTTTTGAAATGACAACAAAAAGCAACTTTCCCCAAAGAAAATCTGTTTTTAGTGAGAAATTTCAGGCCTGAGTTGACCCTAGCCATGAGTTCCTCCTCCTGCCCCATTCTGTTCAAGACTGAAAAGGACCAAACGCAGACAGATGACAACTGGTTTGTAATCCTAACATTTCAGAGGCTGAGGCTGAGGCTGAGGCTGAGGCTGGGCCGCTCCAAGTTCAGGGTCAACTTGGAGACCATACAGGGAGAGCGTATCTCAAACTAAACATTAATTAAAGACAAACAGAAGTGCAAAGGACCAGACAACCCTGATACTGACTAGGTGTCCAGCTCAGCCGCGTTAAATATCTGCTGTACCAGGGAGTCATTGTCACAGCCCATGCCACCGCACACCATGTTCTGCCCACTTCGGGAGCTGTAGTTATAGCCTTCCTCCAGGACAAAGTACACGGGTGGGCCCGAGTGCAGGTACTGCCCGAGTGACTTGAAATAGTCAATCACATACGAATCCTGAAAGGGAGACCAAAGAGAAGCTTAACGGGAGACTGCTAAGAATAGAGGTGCCCGGCCGAGCCCCCAACCTGATGACGCATGGCTCTCTCCTTGTGCCAGAGTGCACAGTGACCTCAGGAGCCTGGCTGCTCCACCTCTAAGGCTGTCAGGAAGAGTTAGGAGCTCACAGAGCAGCAGAGCCCTGCAGCAGATCACTGTTGTTGTCTCTTGTATGATCTGCACTCAGAAGCAAGCACTGACACCCACACACGCTCTGAAGACTGTTCAACAGCAGCTACAGTTAAAGGAAGCAGCTTACATTTGGCATTGAGAGAGACTGATCCAATCCGATGTCCACTTTGTGCACTACTGCAATACTGAATGACAGAATGCCCACAAACACGGCTATCTGAAAAAAAGCAAACCACGAGACAACTGCTAATGTGAGCATAAACTGAAGAAGAGAAATAAAATCTTACACACCAAAGACATGACTCCATTGATTTATTTTGGGGTAGTATTAAAGGCTGAACCTCATGCCTTACGTAAGGCTGGGCAAGGACTCTACCACTGAACTACACTCCCAGTCCAAAGCCAGACTTAGTACAGCACCCAACTTACACAACTACATGGCTTTCCACTGCCTCTTGTACACTCATGTGCACGAGTGCAAACACAACACACACAAGCCTAACTCTAATGCTGAACTACAATTCTGTATACACCTTAGAACAGTTGAGTGTGTGAGACACAGTATACACTAGAAGATACCAGGTGAGAGAAACAGGGTTCCACTGGCTATCTCTGCAACAGTCTGCAAAACTACAACTATTTTAAAACAAAAAAACTCCAACTTGGCCAGGCGGTGGTGGCGCACACCCCTTTAATCCCAGCACTTGGGAGGCAGAGGCAGGAGGATTTCTGAGTTCGAGGCCAGCCTGGTCTACAGAGTGAGTTCCAGGACAGCCAGAGCTACACAGAGAAACTGTGTCTCGAAAAAACAAAAAACAAAAAAACAAAAAACAAACCAAAACAAAAAAAAACCCAACTCAAGTCCAATGTTACCCAAACTCTTGCCAATGCCGACTGATTAACAACTGCACTAGGGGTGCAGGAGAGATGGCTCACCAGCCGAGAGGACTTCAGACACACATGCAGGCAAAACACCAATGCACATAAAAGAAAAATAAACATAATTTTTTTTTTTTTTTTTTTTTTAAAAACTACAGTAGAAGAGGAGCCTGCCCCTGTATGGGTTTGCCTTTGTGCTTTCATGCTGTATTAACAAGGCTGGAACCGCCCTCCCAGGACTCTCAGAAGACACATGGTACATCTGGATAGAGAGAGAAGACCGAAACCACAGGAAGGTTCATACCACAATTGGCCGCAGCCAGTCCGTCAGCAGAAGGGGGGCAAAGTAGTTTTTGAAGAATCGAAACAGGTAGCTTTCGGAGGCCTGGGTACCTTGTCCATCATCAGCACCTCTGACACAGCACAGGATGTCCAGACGGTTTTTCTAAGAGTACAGAGATGAAGAGAGGGCATGGAAACAAACCTCCAACTTCACCTAGACTCCAGACTCACACAGGTCCTTGTCCTTACCTCTTGCCTCTTAATATCTAACCCCAACAGGCTCACAAAGCAGGTAATCTGAAGGAGGAAGTCAATGAGGACAGCCATCCCCGCGAACAGAGAGAAGGTGTGGACAGCCGGCATCGAGGACAGCGCCCCTACAGGGAGAGGAAAGCCTGTCACCCACCCAGAGGACCACAGGTCTCTGTGGGTGTGTCCCCACGCACATATGCCATTTCCTCTTGACCCACACTATACTGATCCATTTTAGGATCAAAAATATTTTTAATAAGTTGTCAGTATTTAATAGTGGAATAAAGTTTAAACAAAAATCTAGATTCGCCATATCATTTCAGAGGAAAACGTTTGTGATGCTGGGCCAGCCACATGATCCTAGAAACAAACGAGGAGGATGTTTGCCTCTCTTAGATGGGCCGTGTGCAGTCCTCAGGATGCAGCAGCAGCCTGCCCCCAAGTTTGGTAAAGCCACCCTGACCCTGAGGTGCAGTTTGAGCTGCTAGAAGAGTAAAAAGGTATCTCCCTCCCGCACCTGTGACTATCAAAGGCCCAATAAAGACCACAGGTTTCATGTTGGCTCTACAGAAACAGGAAGTGACATGGTGCCAGCATGCCTCCAATGAAAGCTTGCCAGCTAAACCCCACCTACAACAGCTCTTGTAAGAGCTGGTGGTCACATGGATACTGCAGCTGTGACCTCAGACAATGAAGACTGTCTTCTCTGCAGAGTTCTGGCCTTGTTCAAGGATTGAGCCTCTCTTCCTGCGCTTTGGAGACAGACTGGGCAGGCTACATCATGATTCAGTGACAGCTAGCTCTGCACAGCACAATCCTGATATCTTTGTTCTAGTTGGTTCTAGCTCCCTGTACTGAAGCACTACAAGAAGAAGCTCTGCCCACTAATGAGCCTGTTTCCTCTGGGAGTTTGTGCTCAGGGGAGGCAGCCGGTGTGAAAACAAAGGCAGTGCATCCCGCAAGCCAACCTACGTGGCACTGCCGAGGGCAGAGCCAAGGACTCTGTGGCCATGGAAGAATGCCATTTTCAAATTCTAACACCATAGGCACAAGAAGGGGAGATGGCAGAAGAACCCGAGTCTGTCATCCTCTATCCCAGCATCAGTACTGTGCTGGGACAGAGAAGACGCAAAAGTTGATTTCGGAGACACTGCCAGTTAGCCAAGATACTGCAGTCCAGAAAGTGACACTCCAAGTATGAAGCAAGGTCTCAAAAGGGAGTGACACAGGGCGTAATCAGAAACCCAGCAAGCCACAGCTGGTGCGATCTACAGTAAATTTACCGAAGAAAAATGCTGAGGTCTCAGAAAAGGACGAAAGGAACATGGTCGGGGCCACTTCCCCAAGGATCCTGCCCAGCTGCTGATCCAAGGTCTCCTCCTGAAGACGCTCATCTCTCTTAAAGAAAAAAAAAATGTACTATTAAAATATCTCAGCACCAGAGCTGCCTGGCTCCTGCCATGTGTTAGCTGGAGCAGCTGACTTATCCTATTAGTTGAGCTGGATCACTGATGGAGACCACGGACGGGGGACCAGACAAGAAACTTAGCAACACTGACTCGTGTTATCAGACAACTGCCTGGTACTTGGGTTGCAGGAAGATGGACCAATACACGACACTTGTATGTCACCGAGTCTCTACTCAGACAAAGACTTCAGGCAACTGAGCCCACACCCTACAACAGCAGACTGTGCGGACACTGTGCCCTGAGCGGGGCCTCGGAGCACGGCAAATCTGTTATGTGTCTGCTGTGTGCTAGAAACCATTTCTGTACCATTAATACCTGAAATAATTCCAAGTGTGCTAGCTCCTACTGCACACACGTGACAATGGTATCTAATATCAAGTTCTCATTTTGTATCTACTTCACCAAGTAGGAGAAGGCTGGGGTTCACTAAAGAGACCACAGAGCCATGAAGGGAAAGGCTGTGGAGCTGTCTGTGTTCTCCTAGGGGTGCTGAGCAGCCATCTACAAACCTGAGAGATGAGTTTTACCTGGTAGGTCTGCACTAGAATGAAGATGTTGTCCACCCCGACAGCCAGCACCAGGAAGGGGATGACCTCAATGACTATGAGGGTCAGAGGCATCCCCATGTAGCTGAAGATGCCCAGGGAACAGGCCACCGAGCTGAGCACTATCAGGATCCCCGCAATGCCCAGTGAGATTTTAGAATCCACCTGATGTTGGACAAAATCAAAGGTTATCAGAGAGCTTGCTGTCCTCCCTGTTACAGGGCTCACTCTAAAAAAAACTGTTACATGTACAACTTACAGTGTGAGAGAACACAGAAAGGGAGGTTTCTTCCTGGCAACAAAGTTCATGCCCTTACAGGTATGGACAAAACAGAAAAAAACCGTGGTTTGTGTGAACTGTGTGAAGTAAACCTTAGGAAGTGAAGAAAGTAGACGCAGAAGACAGGAAAGTTATATAGAGTAAACACGACGCTCACAGAAAGAACAGCACATCTGAGGTAACCTGGTAAGGAATGTCTGACTGAGGAAAGGGAGAAAGCACATCACGGCTTGTACTGTCATGTCGAACACCCTTCTGTGTACACAGCATACTCACCAGAAGCCTGCTGCAGCTCTGGATGTGCCCCAGGGCGAGGGAAATGTACAGAAACATCACGGTATAGCTGATGATGACGGTGAATATGTCACTGTTACTTTCCCTATTGAGTTCATCTTCAATGCTTCGCTCAGCAGTGAAAGAAATGGTCAGATTTGGATTCTTGTAGTTTTTCACAAAATTAATAAACCTAAAGAGTGGGCAAATTTTTATATTAAAAACATTTAATTAAAAATTACAGGCTAGAGGAATGTCTCAACACTTAGGACACGAAGACCACCCTGCTTGACATCAGCCCAGGAGCACAGGAGAGGCACACAGAACACAGGAAGCCCAGCCAGGCTGGCTGCCCCACCCTTTGTGGTGGTGCTGGGGATCAAACACAGGACCCTGGGCACTCGAAGGCAAGCTCTCAGCCTCTAAGCTGTAACCCACATCCTGAAATTGTTTACAGCATAGAACAAGTTTAAAACTGGTTCATGTTCTGTTCTGCTTTGTTTTCAGACACATGGCTCACTGTATGCCCGAGCTGCTCTAGAGTTTCTGAGCTACCGGGATCCTTCTGCCTCAGCCTCCCAGTGGTAGGATCACTGGCCTGCACTGTCAAGTTAGACTTAAATGGAACACATGTGAAGAAATAATGTATGTGGAACAACATTTAAAAGTGGACATATAAGATGAACAGCACCTGTCAGACCCGGTCTGATGTCCTCACGATCAGCAGCTTCTCAAACCCACATACAATTAGGGCCCCAAGCAGCCGCAACCATCCAGAGACGAACAAAGTAAAATTATATTTCTTAATTCCAAACTTTGCACAGTAATCCAGAAAGTGTGACACTGGCACAAGGACAGACAAACAAATGCTCAGAAGAAAGAACTTCAGACACATGTGTCTGAGGGACTGACTTCTAGTAAGCACACCATGATCACTCGACAGTACAGAGAAAAATCTTTCAGCAAAGGGTGAAAGAACAGATGGATAGTGTATGCAGAGTGAAGCTGGCCCCTTCCCTCACACCACAGACAGAAATGAATGCCTGGGTGGTAGCACAGGGCTGTTAAAGGCTTAGCAGGACCTGTTCTCAAAAACCCAAGGGCTGGGCAGACAGCTCCACAGCAGAGCATTTGACAAGCATACTAGGGGCCTGGGTTTGAAAGACTTAAATGGATCAAAGGCCTAAACAGAGGACTTAAACTATAAAATTCTCAAAATAAAGCACAAGACTAAGCCTCCTGTCACTGTGTCAGGCCACAGACCCAACCAATCGCACAGGCAACAGAAGGATGGAAACTGAACTTCAAAATGAAAAACTTGTGCTCCAAAAGTTCAAAGGGGAAGAACCACAGAAATAGAGAAAAAAATCTTGAAATCAAGTATCTGATAAGGGACTTCTATTTAGAATATGTAACAAATTTTTGTAACTCTAAATAGAAGAAGCACAAATTATCCAATTAAAATGGGCAAAGGATATGAAGAATAAGTTCACAAAAAGACGTTTAAAAATTTTAATCACCAAGAAAATGCAAATCACAGGGCTGAGGATGTTGCGCCGATGGTGGAACACTCACTGAGCACACACAAAGCCCTACATTCTATCCCTAGCACTGCATGAAACAGGACATGGTGGTGGTGCATGCCTGTAATCCTAGAGGATCATAAGTTCAAGGCCAGCCTCTGCCATACAACAAGTTCAAGGTCACCCTCAGCCATACAGGTTGTCTAAAACACAAACTGGAAATCAGAAACCATAAGTCAGTGCCACCCATCGGAACAGCTGGGATGTCAGGTAAAGCATGCAAGAACAGACTGGAGTCAACACATGGTGGGAAATCAGGTCTTCAAATGGTTAAAGCAGAGTTATTCTAAGATCCAGTGATTCTACTCCTACAGATACTATGTCTCCAAAGGAAGTAAAAATACGTCTGATAAAACTGTGTATACAAATATGCACCGAGCCATTCTTTATAATAGCCAAAAGACAGATGCAACCCAACTGTATGTGGATGACAAATGCACCGATAAAATGAGGTAGAGTTATATGCAGTGGGTATTTGGTCAAAATGAGAAACACAGTACCGCCATGTCACAACCTGGGCACATTACAGTATGCAGAGGAAGCCAGACATGAAAAGTCCACATACGTAACCGTATTCATATAACATTCACAGCATAAAAATATGAGGACAGAAAGATTTGTGGTTGCCTAATGCTGTGGATGAGAGGCTAAGATGGGGTATGCAGGGCGGCTAAAGGGAACTGCATTTATCAGAACACAATCAAAATGTTCTATTAGCTGAGGACTTAAGTGGGATAATCAAAATGAGTGGACTGTACACATCACAAAGGTGTACAGATGCTTCTGTATCCCTGGGTACAAGCACCTGTTAAAACCATCTGCTTCTAGGCAATCTGTTCAAGAACTTCTTAGCATAGCTACTACCAAGTGAAAAGGATCCTGTAACCTAGATCTGCTGCAATACAGAGTGAGGTCCAAGCGCGCGCTGCCCAGGTCCAGCCCCATGAGTGACTCACTCTTTCTCCCAGGCCCAGGCCCTCTGGAGTTTCTCTGTATCATTATAGTAATTATTGACAGGGAACGTAATCACAAGTGCGGTGGCATTATTGTAGTTCTGATCTAGAAAGCAAAAATATGACATCAAAAAGCCAAGTATTAGAATGCAAAGTCAGATAAACATGAGTGGCCACACTCCATTGCTGCTGACTCTGGTTTCCCGACTCAGTGAGCAGCTGGCATAGAACTGGTCTATGCTATTTTAGCTAGTAAATGCAAACAATTCTGACATCTGTCATTCAGGAAGAGTAACCTTCTCACTTAAAAAAGCATAAGCATCAATTCTTGTTTAGTTTCTTTTTTATATATATTTCTATTAATTATGCATGATGGGTTAAACATATTTCATCCACATATATAATGCACTTGCTAACATGATAACATATTGATGTCCCCTGCCCTCCACCCCACCCCATGCTGATCCCATCCTCTTCTAGTCCCTCTTGTATCTCAGAGACAGGGTCTCTCTATATCTCTCTCTATGTCTCTCCCTGGCTGGCTTCAAACACACAAAGATCCACTGCCTCTTCCTCCCAGTGCTGGGATCAAAGGCATGTGCCACCAACGCCTGGTCAATGAGCACTGTGAAGTTCACGATTTCATGCTACTCTCAGTTCTCTTTGGGCTGTAAGCAGCCAGCTGTGAACACTTTCACAGCACACCAGGAAAACACACATCTGTCTTCTCCCTTTGCCCCTTTCACAAAAAGGATCATCTGCTCAACAACGGTATAAAATGGTGTACCCTGGAATCTACTGTGTCATACATCTCGGAACTTTGGAGACTACAGGAGGTAGAGCTGTAGCTAGCCAGGGCCACCTGGCCGAGTTCTAGGCCACCCTGAGCCACAGAATAAGGCCCTGTCTCCAAAAGCAAAACTCAAAACAGAAAAACTTGTGTCTTAAGAGACTGCTCCGTTTCCACAGACATAGAATGCATGCTTATTCTTCTCTGCAGTAGAATATATTCCAGGATAATTTAACTAGGTCCCCATTGCTGGATATCTTTACAAGTTTTAAAAATTACAAACAAAATTACTACAAAGGATCTATAAAATTTTAATATATAGAGGTCGGTCATATCTGTAGAATCAATTTTTACCTGTCATCTTTGAGTCAAAACTATGGACATATCTAATTTTTGATAAGTTCTGTCAAAATTCCCCCCAAAGTTTTGATCCTGTATTTAACAAAAGAGTAACTGAGTCCTCCCTTGGGCCAGGTTTTATTTCATGAGCTGTGGATACACCAAGCAGCGATTCCTGCCTGGGGCTTCCGGTCTAGTAACTAGCCAGCGCTTGCCATGTTTTCTCAGTATCTGGCCTATGTCAGTTTGTTAGGTACAAAGACAGAAGTGAGATGCACTTCACAAAGGCGTGGGCTTGAGTATTTCCTTATGTAAACAAAGGCATTTGTGGGGCTGCTCGGATGGCTTAGCAGGCGAGACACACTTGCTATGCAAACACCAAAACCTGAGTTTGGACCCCAGAACCCCCTAAGAAGGTGAGAATAGGGCACTCATCCCACCTATTACCCAGCATTGTGTGTGTGTGTGTGGGGGAGACAGGAGGATCTCTGGGCTTGCTGGCCACCAGCACAGCTTCAAGTTCAGTGAGAAACCCTGTCTCAAAGGAATAAAGTAGGCAGTGACAGAGCAGGACACTCCTCTGGCCTTTGTATACACCAACAGGCATGCTGTCCCTACCCTGCCACGTGACCTACGTGTGCACATGCACATGCACACAGCACCTATATTGCTTCTTTTAACTTTCAAGTACTTTAAAACTTGATCCCCTTCGTCACCATACAGCTCTTTTTATTAAACCGGAATATTGTTTGTTACGAGTAGTAATGGGGGTGTGTGAGTGTGTGTGTGTGTGAATGTATGTGTATGCACTTTCTTGGCATTAACTTTTTTTTTTTTAAAGAATTATTTTATACATGTGAGTACACTGTTGCTGTCTTCAGACACACCAGAAGAGGGCATCGGATCCCATTGGAGATGGTTGTGAGCCATTGTGTGGGTGCTGGGAATTGAACTCAGGACTTCTGGAAGAGCAGTGCTCCTAACCACTGAGTCAGCTCTCTAGGCCCCTTGCTGTTTACTTTTAATTGTTTTGAAAGGCAAGCAAGCAAACTTTATCGAGAAAAAATAGCTCCCTGTAGCCAGAAAGGTACTAAAAATAAAATTTCCTCTTGCCTTCACACAAACTATATAACTTCTCTCACACTTATCTTCAAAATTCTGAGTCAAATTCAATTTTGCTTTTTGTAGCTTTTGCGTTATCTTTGTTGCCTATGAATGCATACTCTTATCTTAAAAATTATTTTTAAAAATCCTAAGTTTTCTTTCAATTCTTTAATAGTTTCATTTTTCACACACCCATCTTTGATTTCCTGGACACTGGTGGAAGGAATAAAAACCCATATCCATTTTCCCTGTGGGAAGGCCAGGTACTGATACCATCCTTTTCCCCTCAGAAGAAAGGGCTCCCTAAACACAAACAGAGTCTCTGTAGCCCTGGCTAACCTAAAACCCTGTGGACCAGGCTGGTCTAGAACTCAGAGATCCACCTCCCTCTACTTCCCAAGGTGTGAGCCGCCACTACCTGACAAGAAAGAGCTTTTTATGACAACGACCTTTTTATACGGCAGAACACATCAAATACAGATCACAACTTCTCCCCTGCCAGGGAGCAAGGGAACAAAAGGCATCTGGTCTCCTTAGCTGCGGGAGAAAAACCTGTTTGGCTGGCAGCAACTGCAGATGCTGGCGGTGTTCTAACCTTTACCTAGCAAGACCTGTGTCCAAAGCAGTGCCACAGGGCACCAAGTGCCACAGAGCAGTCCTTCCTGCTATGAGTGCTCACTGTCCTCACTGGTTTGTTTCCTTGCTTTGTTGAGACACGGTCCGGTCTCAGTATCCAGCCTAGGCGATAGCAAACTCATGATCCTCCTGTTCGTCCTCCGAGTGCCGAGGCCAGTAGGTGTGTACCTCCACACATGGCTCACTTCCCTTAAATCCAGGGTAAAATTCAAATCCAAAGCTAAAGGAGATATTGTGGGGACTCAATAGATGGGGAAATAAGACTACCCATTTCCTGAATTTGGTGAGCACCATTGCAGGCTAAGGACAGAACCAGGATGGCTCTGTGGACCAGGAACTTCTTACCATCATAGCCACCCAACACAAGCCACGGGAACACCGGTCCTCCAAATGTACCCAGGCAAGGACCGTGGAGCAAACTCGTGTCATTCAAGGAGGCAGGAGCCCTGCCAAAAGTTCAGAAGTCATCATTAGAACCTTCAAGTCATCACAGCAGCCCAAACACTCGGACGGCATATCTGCACTCTGAATCCACGGTGTTTGTGGTAGTGTTCCCTCACGTCTCGCTGCGTGACTTCAATGCAGCATGGGCTCTGGACACATGTGTACTTTGCATAGCATGTGCATGACATCATATCCCACACCAACAGAGCCGTCTGACCCAAGACTCCTGCATGTCACAGACTGCGGTGCACAACTGTGCACATGGTTTTTTGCTCTTCTAAGGAAAACAAAACCTTTCAGTATTTCTGTCCAGATCGTTCCCCAGCATGTACAAATTATAATAGTCTATATTTGGACTATATTGTGTTAGAATGATTTGATTTTTAAATCTAATGCTTGAAAAGTTTCATAAAATTTGTTAAAGGAACCATGGCTTGGGATTAAGTCAGAATTTCCAACAATTTCTAATTGCGTTCTGCTGTGGCCAACGTCCACCCAAGATTTCATTCTTGATGTGAAAGCACGTAAGCATACCCACCTGACTGGCATGTATATTCACTCTCATCTTTAACATGCTTCTAAGTGTACCAAAAAAGGGAGGCCTCACGCAGTAAAACTAATTAACTAACAACGATAGACGGTTCTATTTGAAGAACAAGAAACACCACAGTGGGCTCCTGACTCTTAGGAGGAAGGATGGACCTGTAAGCTGCTGATGTACCTGTTAAGGCCGAGAGGTACCTGGTACACAGTACACACGGAGAAAGCTCCTCCCCCAGGGCCTCTGCTGCCTCTGCCTTTGCTACTGAAAGAAAATTTTAAAATAGTCCCAAACTAATAAAATAACAGGGCCCTGTGATTCCTTTTCCTAACCTAAATAGTTTAAAATGCCTGTCAACAGGTTTGGGCCCAATTAATTAGTTACAGAAAATATAGAGTTATAGGACCAAGGACGAAGGCCTGTTGAGCCTCCCAAGGACTTGGCCAGACACATAGATAAAAAATATACAAAGACATCCTTTGAAGAACAGAGATATGTCCAAGTGAGTAATGGGCCATCTGGTCTTCCTCCAGACCCTTGCCCCCTCCCCTTGAGGTCTTCTCAAGGTCCAAGAAACTGCAATTAACTAGATACTATGCTAACTTAGACTGGACAGTCTGCTGATGTAAAGCAACCAATCATGTGTACCCGCGTAAAAATCTCCCAATTCCCCCACCCCTTGACTATATAAGTCTTAATTCTTAGAGCCTCGAGGTCAGTCCCTCTATCCCCTATGTGAGATATGGAGATATAGACTGGCCCAGAGCTCTGATATTACACTACCTCATGTATTTACATCAAGCTGGTGTCTCGTGAGTTTTTTTGGGTGGGCGCCGTCCTGAGACTTGAGTGAGAATCCCCCTTTGAGTCCTTTCACTACGAGTGCTGCCTGGATGCGTTCCTCTGACACCCACAGGCCTCCTCCTCCTTCCCTTCCCCTGTGCACTGTCCATGCTAGAGCAGCACAAACCCAAGCCTTTTCTGCCCAGCCTTAGTGTCCTCACAGTCCCAGTCGCCACCTGACGTGACAGATGTCATACAGCATGGCATACAGTCATATACCATGCACCCACTTCTCTGGATGGCAGACAAGACACAGGAGAAGGTCGCATGGGATAATATCGCTTAATGAGATAAACATAATGGGTTTATCCGTATGGGTAAATACCCATTATGTTTGTACTAAATTAACATTGATATTTTCATAATGTGCTTCTACTGTGAAGCACATATATAATTTATTTATCTATTTATTTATTTTTAATTTATTGTTGGTCTCCCTCCATTAGGACTTGAGCTTCTCAATGCACATCTGGCTCCATCTATGGGTCTCCAGTTGTAAGAAAAGAGTAAGCAACAGAAGTTCTCACATACCAAGAGGGCATATAGACGGCTGTGCCACTTACCGGACACAGTACAGAAAGTGTGTGTGGTAATCGGCATACACATAGAAGTCATCTCCTACTTGGTTGTCCAGCACCGTGTGGCTGTTCTGGAAGTAATTTAACACACTCATAATGGTGCAGTTCTTGTTGTACGGAGCTAGAGGAGCCACACATATGTCCTGAAGTGTCACCGTTTCATTGTTGTAAGACGCAGTAATACTTTCAATGGCAATCTGTAAGTCCAGAACCTAAAAGATTTGGAAAGTAAGCAAACCCAGAAAAGTGTCAGGTTTCCTCAGCTCTTTACTAACCAGCACTGCCCTGAGAACTCAGGCGATAAAGGCCTTCTGAGGATGCACTTCCTAGGATTGGGAAAAATTATTAACAGCGTGGTGAGAGCCAAAGGCCCCTCTTAACAGAAAATTGGGATGAAGAACTCTGGTTCAGTGTCTGGTAAAGGGACATCATTACCATAACATGGATCTCAACAAGAGACACAGAATCACCCTTCACCCTATTCCAGTGTCCACCAACAAGGCTCCAGTTTGGGAGCAAATTTCTGGTCTTCTTGACATCGTCCCTTGCTAAAAATATACCACTCCCTGCCTTGCCGTAACCATTTGTGTGTGCTTTGCCCCATGACTGTGAGAGTGTGTGTGTGTGTGTGTGTGTGTGTGTGTGTGTGCATATTTTCTGATAGAGACTATTATCTGGGAAGAAAATTTTCACTGAAAAATTGCCTCCGCCAAACTGGCCTATGGGCATATGGGCATGGGACAGTCTTTAACTGTTAATTATATAGAACGGCTCAGGTTCCTGTGGGCAGCACACTCCCTGGGCAGGAAGGAAGCTGGCTGAGCATAAGCCTGCCTGACAAGTAGCAGCACCACCTTCTATAGTTCCTGCTGCACTTGCTTGGCTGTGATGTGAGTCACCCTGGGATTGGAACTCACTGGGAATAACGCTGTGTGGAACAGCAAACGGGCTGCCTTCAAGTTCCTGCCTTCCATTCCTGCTTGACCTTCCTTGGTGACGAACTTGCTCTGAAACTTTAAGCCATAAGGCGTTCTTCCCCTGTGTAGGTCTGGGTCAGGTTGGTTATCACAACAGAAATAAATAGGACAGATACTCCAGCTTCCTTAGAACGATGACCAAAGATGGCAGCTTACCTGGTGCAGAATCTCTTTGTTCAGCGGAGGTCCGAAGGGCACATCAGCTCCTGAGGGGTATGGCTCGTAGATATGGACACCAGTGTTGGGGGCCTGGATAATAAGCTGCTCCGTGCGAAAGAAAGGCCCAAAGTGCTTGTCAAAGTACTCCTTCTCCAAGCGGGCCTGACTGTGAGGGGCTGACCAGAGCTCCACAGGATTGGTGGTGACTTGGACAAATACCAGGCCAGAAGAGCACGCAGCGATGAAGACCAATGAGAAGAAAATGACGAAGGCGGGATTTCGGACACAGAAAGCCCCCCACTTTGTGAACATGCGCCTCAGATAGTCATCAAATGCTGCACCAAGTGGGTCACAGCACGAGGCCTCCCCTGCGGGAGAGGAAAGGAGGAGGTTACTAGCCATTCTGAAAGAAAGCCAGGGCGGACAAGGAAAGTATTAACTGCTCCACTGGGTGCCCGGAATCCAGTCCTAGGCCTGCCATGCTTGAGGGCCCTCTGGTGACCTCATTTCACTCAGCTCTGCCCTCAGGGCTTCTGTGGCTCCTCCCTCAGCCCATAATTACACCATTGCTGTTAATTACTTAGTTCTGAGGTAGCACACTGATGCCTAGTCTCTGCCAGAAGGCAAGCACTATGTCTGCCTTCACTACGGCCATATCCTTGTATCCTCTCAGGCCGACAGAACCAAACCCCTGACCTGCAGAGACGCCTACCTTTGTCACTGCTGTTCACAGAAAAGGCAATGTTGCTGTCAATGGGGGTGTACTCAGACACAAAGTACCGCCTTCTGAAAGAGAAGCACAGAAGTGGGGTCGGCAGACTTGTTAGTGTTACAGTGCAGCTCACTCCTGGCCTTGTCCCCATTCCCTGTTGTTCCTGCCTGGGCCACCAGCCTCGAGGAGATCTAGGAAGGCATTAAAATGACAAAGCACTGACAGTAACTTCATATTGGAATCCACAAGTGACTTTTAGATCCTTTGAAAACGTATTGTCAATAGCAATGAGTATCCCAGTGCCCAGAGCAGGGCCCTCAAGGCGGTGGCCTAACGAAAGGAACCAGAAACAGTCTGAGCAGAAGGATGCCAGGCCTAGGGCAGACAAGTGTCCCAGTGCCCAGAGCAGGGCCCTCAAGGCCGTGGCCTAACGAAAGGAACCAGAAACAGTCTGAGCAGAAAGATGCCAGGCCTAGGGCAGACAAGTGTCCCAGTGCCCAGAGCAGGGCCCTCAAGGCCGTGGCCTAACGAAAGGAACCAGAAACAGTCTGAGCAGAAGGATGCCAGGCCTAGGGCAGACAAGTGTCCCAGTGCCCAGAGCAGGGCCCTCAAGGCCGTGGCCTAACAAAAGGAACCAGAAACAGCTTGAGCAGAAGGATGCCAACCCTAGGGCAGACAAGTGTCCAGTGCATCTGGGTGGGAGCACATCCAAAGAACACAGGAGCCTGTGGGAAGAAACTGCAATGCCCGATAGAAGACGGTCCACAGAACAGATAAATCTAAAAGGTACGCTACTGAGTGAGTAGAGAAGGGTCCTACTAGTAAATGACGAGGGAGACAGAGAGACAGAGAGACACACAGAGAGAAAACCCAACCCATAATCACCCTCGGGCAAACAGCACAGATTTTTAAAAGACCCACAGCAGGAGCAGGCTTGAGGAGAAACAGTGTTAGCAGCCAAAACAGAGGGTAACTGATCAAAACTGTTCTTTGTGTGCACACATGCACACGGATATACACATATGAACACATACAAATCTATATTGCTTTAAAATAAGCTGTGGATGTAGGACTGCAGCACTGCACGTAACGAGATTCTGGTCAGATGTGGTTCACACAGACTGCCTGGGTTACTGCAAGGTAAATCAGTATAACTTACTTCCAATGGTTAAATATATAAACAAAACCTGATTTACCAGCTGCAGGGCACGAGCCATCCAGGGGATGGTGCCCATCTAGATAGTTATTTCCTGTCTGGATTAACTAAAGTCACTTGTGAGCTAAAGGTGCCATGTGGGCAATTTTGCTCTTCTTGTCTTGAAGAAAACAAACCAACCAACCAGCTTACCTGTGGCACCACACTGCCAACAGTCCTCCAAAAAACACAAACAGAAACGCCATGTAGGTGACCCACATGATGACATACATGGCGTCCAAGCCCAAGATCCTCCAGGGCACAGGAGGCGGTGGGGGCTGGGGTTTGGGGCCACAGACGAGGGAGCAGTCCAGGCAGCTACATGGCCCTGTGACCTCATCCACAGACTCGTTGCAGCCTTTTGTGGTATTTCTCATGGGCTCCATCCCAAGGACTGGAACATCTACAAGAAGAGATTATGCTGAATTAGGACCTCATGAGAATCCGTTCCAAGTTGTGTATCTGCTTATATTTAAACCCAATGGAGGGCACACAGGGGTACAGTGTGGTGCAGCTGACCATGAAGGATGGAGGGAGGGCTGCTGTGTAACCACACATTAAGCTTTGTTGCTGTCTCTTAGGATTTAGGGGTGGGGTGGAGTGGGTACTGACAATGTCCTACGCAGGCCAAGCTGGCCTAGAACAGATGTAGCCGAGTGTAACTGAGCTTCTGACTCTTCCCCGTATCTCCTGAGTGTAGCTGTGTGCAGTGCACGCCTGAAGGCTTCCAAGCAAGCACTCTCAGCTAGGTTCCCATGCCTAATGTGTTGTGATGCCAGTCAACAACTCCATGTACAGTGTGTGCCCTGACTTCCACCAACCATCTAAGCTGGATCATCAATGAGTCTGGCTTCCATTCTGAACAGCTGGTCTAATACCACAGTAGACACATCTCTCACACACACACACACGCACGCACGCACGCACGCACTTCAGTATTGTAGTAACATTATCAATTCCTAAGAGCAATTCCTTTCTCACTGAGCCCTCTCAAGTTAAACCAAATGTCCTACTTCTCTCTCTGAATTTATGTTTCTATAGCTGATTACGATTCTTGAGTTTTAAAGGAAAATAATAACCTCGGCAAATTTGAGAGCCGTCATCCCTACCTGAAAATATGGGAATGATGGTAAATGGCGCTTGTCCGTTGTCTTTATTGAACATGTACTCAATCCAGTTGGTGGCGTTGCAGGCATGGATGTCCCTTCCACACAGGAGTCCTAAGGCCTTCTCGTTACTGGAAGGCGCCTCCACATCACGGCAGGCATTGTACATAGCTACAATAGGAATCCCAAGGAAAAAAGAGAGAGACGCTATGCTTGCTTGAATTCACCACTCAGATCTAACTGAAGGCCTCTGTGCTGGCACACAGGAGCCAGCAGGTCTGGGGCATTGCGAGACAGGGAGGGAAGGACACTCAGAACAGGAAAGGGACCAGCATCCAAGTGCTCTCCCAACAGCTTCGAGAAATCCCACCCACTCAGTAGAGTCAGGAGAAAGAACCTCACTCTGGCAACTCTGCGGTGGGAGGCCACAACGCAGAAGGACTGAGGACTTAAAGGGATCACACAGGAACCAACTTAGTTATAACTTGTGGGTCCTTTCATCTTCCCCTAAACTCCCAGGAGACAGCTGTACAGTCACTGCTTTTCACCCTAGAGAAGTAGCTTAACCAGTGTGACAAGGGCTGGAATAGATTCCACTTGGCCTTGATACTGGCTGGAAAGGACATGTTTGACTGTGTGTAAGCTCTGATGTGTGTCTGGAGCCCTCAGTCCCTAGGAGTATGAGGATTACACGAGCCACCACACTTTCCTGTGTTTCAAGATGTATGCCCATGGATCCAGCTCAACAGGTTTTTGAAGTAAGGATGCAAATATGAACAAAGTATATTGCTGTATACGAAAGAACAAGAGAACACCACAGCGTGGCTCATTATTCTGTGTGCTGTTTTAAAACAGCACAAGCAAAAAAGCTATACCAAGGGTGTATCTTTAAAAAGACAAAACCACAAAACAACTTTGAGCTAGGATTGTGGGTGCACGCCTTTGATCCTAGCGTGTGGAAGGTGGAGACGGGAGGATCAGGAGTTCAAGGCCAACCTTTGTGATATACTGAGTTTGGAGCCAATTCTGAGACTGTCTCAAAAACAACAAAACTCACAACCCCACACAAAAACTCCCAAATAAACAAAAACAAACTTTACTGAATGCCAAAAATGTGACTACACATCCCATAATATATCCACTTGAGGCGTGCTGCTAGACCACGTGACAAGCATGTTTAGTCTCACATGAAACCAACGAACTATTTTTGACCTGCTGTTGACTTAGGATTCCCTCCGGATGGTGGAGCCCCCACTGTGCTGACCCTCCCCAGCATCTCCAGCGGTTGAACATCCCCAGTGATACCCTGATATCCGCGCACTTCTTCATACAGACTTTGGTGAAGTGTCTATTCAGACTCCTTGGCCATTTTTGAACTCACACTGTTTACGTGTGTAGAGTTTTGGCAGTTCTCTGTGTGCTTAGGTAAGTGTTCATAACCAGACAGGCCAGTGTAAACATCCCCAGTCCTTGCCCTGTTCTCTAGCTGTTGGCACACTTTCACAATGACCTCAGCTGGGTTTCCTGGCTCACACGGATTTCGGGTTTCTTTGGGAGGATCTACCTGCTCACACACATTCATGGTTCCTGTACGGGCTTCCTGCCCATGTGTCCATGGTTTCTGGGTGTCTCTGCCCACACATGCTCAGTGTCCATAAGGAGACACTGAATGTCTGAGATAGTGGTGTATCTATCTTCAGCTTCATCAGGTATTGCAAAATTGTTTTTCAAATGGTTTCAAACATTCAAACAGCAGCCATAAGGGGCAGTCAGTCTATTGATTCCCTCTTGCTTCATGTCCTTACAAAGAGCTAGAACTGACTTACTCTGTGCCAATCTGACATGACATGAGGTGAGATACACTGGAGTGTCTGTATTTCATGGATTGCTCTGCCTTTATTTTCTTGTCAAGAAATATTTCCTTACCTTTAAAGTCATAAACCTCCCCCCCCCCATGTTTATTTGTACATATTTCCAAGTATTTTTTATCTGTATGACTTTTAATATACATACTAAAATATTGATGAATATATCAGTTTTACTTTCCATTGATCAACCCCCCCCCCCCATTCTCTCAAGGGTTTGTAATGATACAGCTGTGTGGAACACTAATCCGCACACGATTGTCTCTGGCCCGGACACTCTGTCAGGATCCATGCTTCACACAGGGTTGTCTCTGGCCAGGAAACTCCCCTTAGGCTGCTACAACACATCTTCTAGAAGATTCTGTCATTTGTGTCACTTTGTGAACGGGACTTATTTCCAATGAAGAGATTTAAAAATAGTTTGGTTTTTGTTGTTTTGAGATACAATGTATGTACTTCAGGTTGACCTCCATTTCCTGATCCTCTTGCCTCAGCCTCCGAATTCCGAATGGTCCTTTGTTGGGGACTGGTCTGATGCTGCTATGTATTCTAATGCTAAATACTGGCCCCCCAAGATCTGGTTGCAGTCTAGAGGTTGTTCTCACAAACACCAAATGAGGTTCTGTAAACTATGCTCACCTATGTTCTCTGATTGGTTAGATAAAAGTGGCTGACAGCCAATTACTGGGGAGAACAGAGGTAGGTGGGGCTTCAGTTTCAGGGTTCAGGATTGCATGTAGGGTCCACAAGGGAGAGGAGAAAGCATATGACAGACTGATGGAGCAGAAATAACCCAGGTGAGACTCAAACAGGAGGTAACTTGGGGAGTGCAGCTGAGAAATAGCCAGTCTAGCATAGAAAAATAGTTTAGGGGTAATGGCCCAGTATTGCACTGAAGCTGATTAAATAAATCCATTGGGCTTGGACTCTATTCTTGGGGGGCTGGATGGGTCATAATAAGAATAGAGTTATTAAATATCCTATAATAATAGTCATTATAATTAACTCTACTGATCTTATTGACCCTAGTACATTTAAGCATTATTAAATTCACACAGAACACTGCACATCATTATGTCATTTTCAAACAAAGCGTGCTTTCTTCTTATGTTCCCCTCTTCCCTCATCTCTCCCAACCCTCTGTCTGTCACTGTCATCTCCCAGGGCCTCCCGTCTGGTCTCCTGCCCATCTTTAGCACCTCTTTTAGCCTCTCTTGCTTTTCATTCTAGTGTATACTCACACTTATGCGTGCACAGGTGAGTGTGCATGCGTGTGTGTGTTAGAGCTAGGATTTGCACAGGCGAGAGAGAGAACACGCGAGTGTGCATGCATGTGTGTGTGTGTGTTAGAGCTAGGATTTGCACAGGCGAGAGAGAGAACACGCGAGTGTGCATGCATGTGTGTGTTAGAGCTAGGATTTGCACAGGCGAGCGAGAGAACACGCGAGTGTGCATGCGTGCATGTGTGTTAGAGCTAGGATTTGCACAGGCGAGAGAGAGAACACGCGAGTGTGCATGCGTGCGTGTGTGTTAGAGCTAGGATTTGCACAGGCGAGTGAGAGAACACGCGAGTGTGCATGCGTGTGTGTGTGTGTGTGTGTGTGTGTTAGAGCTGGGATTTGCACAGGCGAGAGAGAGAACACGCGAGTGTGCATGCATGTGTGTGTGTGTTAGAGCTAGGATTTGCACAGGCAAGAGAGAGAACACGCGAGTGTGCATGCGTGTGTGTGTGTGTTAGAGCTAGGATTTGCACAGGCGAGCGAGAGAACACGCGGTTTTTCGTTCTTTTGGCTTTAGATCACTTTGCTTAATATTCTATTTTCTAGATCCGACCATTTTTTTTTTTTTTTTGAAAATTCCAATTTTCTTTACAGCTGAACAAAACTGCACTGTATGTATGTCTCAGGTTTTCTTTACCCATTCATCTGTCGATGGGTATCAAGGTGGCTTCCAATTCCTAGCTAGTGTGAACTGGGCAGCAGCGAACAGATGTGTACATATCTCACAGGTATGTGGACGCCTCTGAGTCCACCCAGGTGGGTTCTATTACGTTTTAGACTGCTCTTAGACACTAACTGTCCAGCCTGGGCTACTCTGCCGTGTCCTTAGCTCATTTCAGTAATTACCGTGTTAAGATCCAATCGCTTCCATTTGTAATTTGTTCTTTTTCTGTAGCATTTTATTCTTTTCTGAATTCTACCATTTCAGTAACTTCCTGCATGCAGACAGATCTCTTTATCATGACTCTGATCTCTCGAGACAGATGGGTGGCGCTTCTCCTCTGTATGGGGTGCCCCTCATGCTGTATGAGGGGCCCCTCATGCTGTATGGGGGGCACCCCTCATCTTGTAACTGTTTCTTTTCTTTTAATGATTAATTTCCTCAAAAATCAAAATACCTCTCTGCTGTCACTATTTGTATTTCTATTGCCTCTTGGGGTTAAAAAAAGTCTTGTCTATTTGAATCAATGATGAGACCGTTACTAAAATGTACACAAGTAAACTTGCATATACTGAAATTTTTCCATGTAACTTGAGAAAAAAATTACAAATACTCGCTACTTTCTTGAGATTTGATTTTTCTTCTGTATGTATGGTTATTTTTGACTGTATGTGTGCATGTGGATCATATGTGTCTATTGCCTGCTGAGGCCAGAGGAGGGCATCAGCCAAAAGAGGACACTGGATCTACTGAGACTGGAGTTAAGAGGTGATTGTGAGCCATCCTGTGGGTGCTGGGAATTGAACCCAGATCCTCTAGAAGAGCAGCCAGTGCTCTTAATGGCTGAGTTATCTCCCCAGCCCCAAGACTTGTTATTTTTAAATTCTGTTTGGGTGTGTGGGTCTATGTATGGAAGTGTAGGTGTCTACAGAGGCCAGCAGTATCAGCGCCCTTACAGCCGAGGTAAGAAGGCTACAACTGTGGTTCTAAGCCCCTGACATGAGTGCTGAGAACCGAACCAGGGTCCTCTGATAGAGTAGTGTACACACTTACCTGCTAAGCTGTCACTGCAGCCCCCACACTAGAAGGGTTCTAAAACAAATACTTTAAAGAGACAGTTGTATTGTTGTAGCTCAAGTCCCAGAATATAGGAAAACAATGACCAGTGTCCTGAAACTGTGACTCTCTGCAGTTGCTAGGACAGCAACAAAAGGTGCATACCCAACCCCACGTCCTGACCCAGCTTTTTAAAGGGAAGAGTAATTATGTCTACTCACCATTCGCAAAGCTCCGTCCGATATAGTACTCTAACTCCTTTACATTTGTTTTATTCTCCTGCGTCTCAGGGTCAACATAGTCTTCAGTTAACGTCACATTCAGAAACTGACTCTGGTGTGGGCTGCATGTCAGCTCACAAAACAGGGTCACTAGGTTATAAAAACATGACGGACATCTAAGGGAAAAGTAAATTAGATTTTATGACCGGATATATCAGTAAAAATAAAAGGTAAAAAAATAGCTACAGAATACTTAAAATTCATTGAAAAGAGACAACTTATCATGAAAACAGTAGACTCAGAAAATGATGAATCCTATTTCTCTCCAGACCCACAGGTTCTTTTTATCTTTATTTTATGCGCATTGATGTTTTACTTGCATGTATGTCTGTGTGACAGTGTCAGTTACATACAGCTACAGAACTGGAGTTACAGACAGTTGTGAGCTTGGAACTGAACCCAGGACCTCTGGAAGAGCAGCACTCTTAACCACTGAGCTATCTCTTAAGTCCTTAGACTCACAAATTCTTAAAACCTTATTGTAACATAAAGAAATAGCTTTTAAGACTGCCCTAATGCTGGGCGGTGGTGGCGCTCGCCTTTAATCCCAGCACTTGGGAGGCAGAGGCAGGCGGATTTCTGAGTTCAGGGCCAGCCTGGTCTACAGAGTGAGGTGAGTTCCAGGACAGCCAGGGCTACACAGAGAAACCCTGTCTCGAAAAACCAAAAAAAAAAAAAAAGACTGTCCTAATATTACATTTAATTTATTCAGAAATAATTTTTAAAAAGAAAAAAGACTTTCCTGAATTCTGTGCTTTGTAACTGTAATTAGAGATTTTTATCTTTATTCCAAAAATGATACAGTTTTGATTAAGAGGAGGTAGGTGTGTGTGTGTGTGTGTGTGTGTGTGTCCATGTGACACAGACTACTATAGGATGTATACCTTCCGTTTTCTTCTGAGAGCCAAATAATGGTAGCCTCTCCTGAAACACAGGAGGACTTCCCTTCGACTTCTGAAGATTAAAAAGAGCCATCACCTTATGAGGCCTCGGATCAGAGCCCGGCACGGGAAAAGGTAAAAAAAAAAAACAGAGAGGCAGGCGCTACAGCAGTGCTTGCTGCAAGCACTGCAGCAACACACGGGTTTCCACAGAGACCACAGCTGACTGCTGCCCTTTGGGTTCAAAGTTTAAGCTCCTAATGTTGACTTGTACACGTGGTAAAAGGGTTCTCTCTCCCTTTTGGTCCACATTACTTCACTGTTCCATGGAGTTCTAGAAACAGGAACCACTGAGATTACTGTCTAGTCTGATTCAGTCCTACTAATCAGATTTGACAGAGAATGAGGGCGATGTGTCCAGTCCCCAAGAGCCTCTGCTCCAGCGAAGGAGACACAGAGGTCAGTGGCTCTTTTTCAGTCCTTGTCAGACAAAGACCTTGGCTGTCACTAGGGCCTCTGTAAGACCAGTATGTGCCCTTAACTGCTGAGCTATCTCTCCAGGCCAAAATAGAAGAGTTTTAAGACAGATACTTTAGAGAGATTGTTTTAATGGCTGTAGGTCAAGCCCGACAATACAGCAAATAGTAACAAAATCAGAAAGTACAACTGCACCACTCCGACAGGAATCATTCCTGGGACGCTCTGCTTTCCAATGAATCACAAATATCCCATGGTACTTCACTTAACCTGTATGAGCATTAATTTCTTTTTCTTTTCTTTTCTTTGAGACAGGGTTTCTCTGTGTAGCCCTGGCTGTCCTGGAACTCACTCTGTAGACCAGGCTGGCCTCGAACTCAGAAATCCGCCTGCCTCTGCCTCCCGAGTGCTGGGATTAAAGGCGTGCGCCACCATCGCCCGGCGTGAGCAGTAATTGTAATTAATTAATTGTAATAGCTGTATAAAACTCCATGTTAGTTTGCTTCTCTTGTTATTATAACTTCAGCTTTACCCCCTGATAACACCGGAAGGGGGCTAGCGATGGTAAATGTTTATATCCATAATCCGTCATTTAGAGTGGTTAGTAAATAAACGTAATCTGCCAATGCCAAGAGCCTAGAGCGGCAGGAGTGGATTCTTGGTTCTTGACTCATTATTACATTCTGTGATATCTGGAAGAACAATTTAGCAATGGCTTTCCTCTCAGCACTGCCCATATCTCCTAAGACACAATGCCCTGGGCAGAGGCAGGGTAGGGTCCTGCCACCTACCGTGATATCTAGAGAGGGCTTCTTCCCTCTTTACCTCCTTCCTCATCCACCTTTACAACTGTGCTAAAGTCTGGATAATTTACAGACACCAAAATCTGCTGCTCTAAAGAAAACCCCAAGTTGTTCTTTGCACATTTGGAAACCACTAGATGGGCTTAAAGAACAACTATTACACAATCTTTTTGCACTGCCACCTACACTAAAAAGAGTGCAATGTCTAGGAGCTAATACCAGCACAGCCTTTCAGCACAGAGGGATGCAAGGACATCAGGCAAGCGCCAGTGGAATGCTGCCAAGATGACAAACCTGAGTTTGATTCTTGGACCCACATGGTGGAAGAAGAGAAGCAACCGCCATTTGTCCTCTGATTTCTATGTGCATATGCACATGGTGGGTACACATGGTGCACACATGTACAAAGTAAATAACTGATTTCCATGTGCATGTGTACACAGTAATAACTGATTTTCATTTGCATGTGCACAGTGTGTACACATGATACAAACATGTACACAGTAAGTAACTGTAATAAAAATTAAGAAAAGAATGCCAGGCAAAGCAAGGTAGCAAGGAGCAAGAAGGAAGTGAGGGAACCACACAGATGGAGGACCCAGGTCCTGAGCAGGACAACAGGGACCACTCCTTACCACAGTGCACAGTCTCCACTCTGAGAGACCCTAGGCCTCTGTGCAGATAGGCTTAAAGAACATCTATTATACAATCTTTTTGCACTGCCAACAACATTAAAAAGAGTGCAATGTCTAGGCCCCTTTGTGGGCCAGGACACCTGGAAGGAAACCAAGTCTTCGATCTAAAAGCAACTAGGAAGAAAACTAGTGGATCATGTGACTTCCCTTTTCCTTCTAACACACCAGGAGTCCCTTCTCTGGCCTGTAAGGCACAGCAGAGCGACACCGCTGTCTGCCGGTAGTCAGCCTACCTGGACAGAAACTGGAGGAGCAGCTGTAGGTTGCTCCTCAGTGTCTGAAGCTGTTGAATGTCACAGCAGAGACTGACGTTGTCAAAGAAGAGTCCTGGACAGAGTTCCTGTGAAGAGAGAGGGGGTTTCGAGACAAGTTCAGTCACTATGGGCAGCGACACACTTCAGCCTATTCAAGTTCAGCCACAATGTTCTATCCACTTATTCCTCCAGGGACAGTCACAACTTGCACTAACTCTGAAGACCTAGTGCCACGCTGGATTACTGAGGCCCCAAAGCCAGTCTTTTCAGTCTGATTTTTTCCCAGTATTTTTTTTTTTCAAACAGCCCTAAGAATCACACTAACAAAAAGCATCCTGGGAGGCAGCCAGAATTCACAGGCTCGCAGGGAACAGAGAGATCACTAAAGGAGACGACGAGACCGCCAGCCTCTTAGTGGCAAAGTCTAAGGAAAAGCAAGGCTTGGAATCTAGGAACAACAGAGCTAACTTCTAATACATTCTGCAGAAGTCCCAAAGCAACATCTGGGTACCAAGGTCAATTCTAGACAGTCACTCCCTACTGGGAAACTCCAGGAGACAGAGTGAGCACCTGGAAGATGAAGCCAGGAGCCTTTTATCAGCTCTGTGTTATGGGGTAGAGGCCTGAGTCTAGGTTAAGCTTTAAGCCCAGGGGCTCAGCTCAGCAGTGATGACTGATCTCGGAGAAATCGTCTTCCATTCCTGATCCACATGGTGGTTCACAACCCAAGACATCCAATTCCTGTATATAAAGGCTCCCACACATATATACACATACAAAAACATCTTTAGAGAGTTAAGCCCTTTAGTCTCACCTCCAGCATCCCTACCATGACACAAGATACTGCATATGCTTGGGTGCTCTCAAAACAGCGCGCTTACCTGCAGTAAGTCGTCGCCGTCCTTTGGGAGGGGTTTCGGTGGACCAGAATACTTACAGTTGTACCTCTTATCTCCAGTGGCAATTCCACACTCTCCATACCAAACGCAGGACTGAGAAAACACCTACAGAATCATGGAAAACGGGCTTTAGCGAGGAAAGGTGCTCAGTCAACGAACCTTTCATGCTACCTCACAAATGAAGTAACAAAGGTTCTTGCTAAACATGTCAAGAAATATGAGTAAAGATGGAGCAAGCCTGGCATGGGTCAGCAATCCTAGCACTTGTGAGGCTGAAAAAGCATGAATTCAAGGCCAGTCTGGGCTGCACAGTTAAGACCGGTTTGAACCACGCTGTAAAACCCTGTCTCAAAAACAGATGAAACAAGGGACCCAGGCCATGGGGTTCCTTCGCTCGCAGAGGACCCAGTTCCCGGCACCCACTTGTAGGCCAGCTCCATCGTATCTGGCACCTCTCTCTGTCTCTGTCTCTGTCTCTCTGTCTCTGTCTCTCTGTCTCTGTCTGTCTCTCCCTCCCTCCCTCCCTCCCTCCCTCCCTCCCTCCCTCCCTCCCCCCCATCTCAATATCTTTTAAAAAGCAACCAGGCCTAAAACCCCCAGTGGACTTGTCAGGTCAGTGGTGTGGGAGTGGGAACTCTTTCCCACTTAAGAGAGGGTCTAGCTCCAGCAAGTGTAGGTAGAAGCAGTGCTGTACTTAGAAAGTCAGTGCTTAAGACATAATTTGGGGGAACTGCACACACACAAAAACTAAACAACCAAAAGGATATTTCCCAATATATTTAGATTAACTACTTTTGGTACTTCAAAAGTAACCCAAGGAACAAAACCCATAATTATCACTAACCTTACCTAAAAGGCGGTGTAAGAACAGACACTGTTCCTGAGCTACAGAGACCAAGGAACGTACATGCTAAATTTAAGGACCATCAGCAAGGCAACATTAACCTAATATTTCTTATGAAAAGATGTCTCAAGAGCTGCTCATATTCCCCATGTGACAGTCACAAGGCTGCCTGGAACTTAAGAAGGAAGGGTTCCTGTGAGTCACCACCCTGACAAGGGTGCTCCCCAGAGGAAGCCATACTGTGCTTCACAACTGACTCAGCACAGATGACCCTGCAGGCCGGGGACACTGGCTTAGAATTGTCCCACGGGGAATTCGTAAACCAAGGAGCAAGCTGGATCCCAAGATACCTGGTGCAAAGCCTTAAACACACTGAACAGGAGAGACAGGGCCACACACAGGCAGACAGCTAAGTCTTTAGTTCCCTGCCTAGATGCAGATCCAGAGCATAAAACACAGTAGGAGGGAAGAAGGTGGGACAGTCTCACAAACTAGACCAGAGTACACTACTGTCAAGGGTTCCAGATCAATATAACTTGTTTCCAAATTCATCCTTTGGATAATAAACATTTTACTGCAGGACATAGTGGTGTACACCTGGAACTTCATCTACCACACAGGAGGGATGAAACAAGAAGTAGGAGAGAAAAGCGGACTGGGAGACCATGCCGGGGAACTCGGAGCCCCGCCTTAACAGACAGGGGTGTAGCTAGTGGCTGTTGAACATGCAGAAAATCCTGTGTTCAAAACAGCAAAAACAAGAACCGACACCCCCAAACCGCATGAGATACATGTGTCTGACTGCATCTATGCCTTTGTGTGTGTGTTATTTTGAGACGGGGTTGGGGGTAGGGTCTAACTATGCAGCCCAAGAGCAACAAGCTGCTTCCGTGCTGGCTTGCAGCCTGTGGCCCCACCCCCTTCTGGACTCACTGAAAGTCCTATGTTTAGGAGAGAAATTATCCAAATGGGGAAGTGTCGATATTTTAAAGCAAACCCAGCAAGTCTAGCAGAGAGCTGCACTCTGGCCTTCCAGCGGGCAGGTGGGCGCCGATGTAACTCAAGTTTCCTTTCAAAAGGCTAAAGCTGATTGAAGGTGTGGGTAGAGCGGACAGTAAGTACAATTTAAACAGGGAGCCTTCTCTCATTCCTCAGAACTCTACCAGCTGCCAAGCCAGTCACAACAAAATTCAAAGGAAAATTCCAGAGGTCAGTTAAGAGTTTTATCTAAGCAAGGCCAAACAAAAAGTGATTTGTGAATTCAGTAGGGTCATCACCAGCAGGTTCTGAGCTGGGCATTCCAATAGTGTGACCAGATGGCATTTACCACAACAAAGGGGATGAGATAAAGAAAACAAGGTGGCTGGTCCTTGAATGGTGCCATTAGGTAGTCTCAGATCAACAGCAGTTCTCTGACTTTGATTAAATCTATACTGGCCCAAAGCAAGCATCAGCTCCCAACCCAAGGGCCCCATAAACCTTAGCAACAGAAACCCAGCCAAAAGGCCAGACAAAATGACCCAGCATGGTTTCCCAAAGACCTGCCTCTCTGTTGTCACTGACTTCAAAGACAAGTGTTTTTCTGCCCCTTTGAAAGGAGGGGAAAAGAAAGGAGTCAGGAGCTCTCGGATCCGAGAAGTCAATACTCCAGAGAAGCTACTTAACCTTTTAAGTAGAACACAAAATACTTGGGGTTTCCTGGCCATTTAAAGGCAATCGTCTCACAAAGTCACCTTGGCCACTGCAGTGGTCCTAGCCAGAGAGCACTGGGCGTGACAGGAGGTACTAGTGCAGGGGTCTCAGGTATTCCAGTAGCACAAAGCAAAGCTCTAGGAGACTATGAACACTATTTGTCCAAGGTCACAAGTGTATTGAAACTGAAGCTTTGGGCTCCAGGCACAGACTCTCCATAAAAGATAATTAGGCCACAATGAAAGCCTTTCCCAGTAGTTCCGTCTGCCCACTCCCACCTCCACAAGCCCATGCACCTCACCCTGCAGCACTGACAAATGAGCCCCCCCCCCATGTCCCCAGGAAGCTCCCCAGCTGGTTTTTCTTTTCAGCATGTTAACTTCCCCACTCTTGTGTGTGCACCTGTCCAGACAATCTCTGCACATTTCTGCCTCTGCCTGCCAGTCTCTGGTGCCCAATCATCGTCAGTGCCTCCAGGGTGTCCACTGGTAGGCTCCCTTGCCCAGACATCTCCGCAGTCTGTAGTTTCCAGGTACTTAGAATCCACCCTCACCTTCTGCCTGTGACAAAGCCTTACACACTGTGTCCTGGCTCTTCTCTTCTGTCCCATCCTAAAGGACCTATCTGCCTCCACACTGGTCCCTGTCTTCTTTACTACCTATGGCTAAAACCATTCTCTGGTCTCCACCTCCTGTGGCGCCTGCTGATGCACTTAAGCATGTCCCTCCAGAACACCCGCCCGATGTTCTAGTCCCATAAGGATATAGTATAACCCACTCCTAGTTTACAGGCTCTTGTAAGTGTGTTCCCACCCAGAACAGATCTGTGACTCATCTGGATTCCAGATGAGCAGGTAAAGTGCCTCATTAGAAGGACTGAGTCACAGACGGCAGAGCTAGACTGCACCTACCGTGGCCTAGGTGTGTGGGAGGCTGGGGCCTGCCCACTGCGCCAAGAGACTACAGACCTAGAGAGACAGAGCTGGGCCACGCTCATCTCTGCAACCTATGGCAGGTCGAGCTGGCACCTCAGAGGCAGGATCCACAATCTCACAATCACCACAGACAATAGGCAGTCAGGGCTTCTCTGACAAAGACGACAGATGTGTCATGAAGTCTCCCAGGGCTGTCACACTGACAAAACCACGCTCTGGGCAAGTAGAACTCACGTGGGCCATATACTTCCCTTTTAGGCAAAGAACCTGACTTCTAAACTTAAAGCTGCCTTCACTGTGACACAAGAATCCTGAGTTTAAGATGAGTGTGGTGATGCACACCCCTAACCCCTGCACCTGGATTGCTACTAGATCTTAGTTAGGGCTTCATTGCTGTGAAGCAGTATCATAACCAAAGCAACTCTTCTTATACAGAAAATCATTTCCCTGGGGTAGCTTACACTGTAGATGCATTATCATCATGGCAGGAAGCATGACAGTGTGCGGGCAGACATGGTGCCGGACGAGCTGAGAGTTCTACACCTTGATCCAAAGGCTGCCCCAGGAGACTGTCTTCTGAAGGCAGCCAGGAGGAGGGTCTCTTCTGCACCAGGAAGAGCTTGAGCATAGACACGTCAAAGCCCTCCATCAAGGCCACAGCTCCTAATAGTGCCGCTTCTCATGGGTCAAGCACATTCAAACCACCACAGAGGCCAACCCAGGCTACACAGCGAGACTGTCACCAACCCAACCCAAACCAAAGGAAACCAAACAACAAACATACCCTGGTTTTAAACTCCGAAACATTCTCATAGGGAAGGAAGCATTATGTGCAGCATTAAGATGAAACTCCCCAGTGTTTGGGGTCCACCGTCACCACAAAGTGAGCCTAATCACACACAAGCTGTTCTAGAGAGGGACAGGAGTGAGGGCTGCACACATGTGATACACTGAGGCCACTGAACACTGCTAAAAGTCAAACATGTATTTTACCACTAAAATAACACAGAACAAAACCCTGCTCTCAGATGTCCTTCACCAGATAAAATGAAAACTCGGTGTCAAGAGCTTCAGTTCCCTGTCACCACTGTGAGGTCAAACAGGATCAAGGATCACAAATCCGAATGTCACACCATAAAAATCAAATCTCTTATAGTACAGCCCACTGACCTATGCAGTGGGACTCCTCACAGCCTGTGAGCTGTTGCTATGTCAGATCCCTGAGACTGTGATTAATAATAAGCAGAACGCTCTCTGGCTCACAGATATGGGGGCTGTAGGGGCTTCATCCTGCCCTTGGCCCCGCCCGCCTGCCCGCCGCACGCACAGTGGAGAGCAGAGAGGCAGAATTGCAGACAGACTCACCCTGGATTAGGATCTCCTGAGCACAATTCACTTCCACAAGATGCACTGATGGGTGTGCCCGACAGAGCACTCCTGGCTCATCAACACTGCTGTGGGGTGTGCTGGCACACTCAAGCCAACAGCAGACACACTATTTTTCAGAAATACCACTCTTACAGTGATATTCTCAATGAAAAGATAACATTACTTAAGCATTACATTTTTGTCCATTTCTAAAATATTTTTTAAAGACTGCAGAGTTTTCTTTAATTGCAAATCAATGCACACCTATCAGATATCCAGATTTTGCAGATACACTGAATTCAAACTGAAAGGCTTCTCTTAGCTCTCGACCCTACCCATTTCTCAGACTGAACCAGTATAACTCATCACACGCAGGTCTTCCTAGCTTCCTCCACAGATAAACATCCAATTGCGTATTTGCAGAACCACAAGTCTGGCGTCGGCTCCCTTCCATAGCTCATTCTTTGGCTCGTAACTACCCTCTACTATTTTTATCTAAGACCCTAAGACCAAACTCCAGTCACAGAAAACCAGGTCTCATTGTTCTTCCAGACTCTGGTGTCTCCCATCCTGTCTGCCCTCTCTAATGATCTTTGCTTAACTGCCCCTCCCAAGATCATTCCCTCCTAAGCTGAACCCTGACTCCCTCTACTCTGGCTGAGTGCAGTGCCCAAAGTAGGTGAGCTGCCGTAACTGATCAGAAGCAGCAGCTGGCTTGGCGCCAGAGCACCCAACTCCTCCCTTGGAGTCACAGAGGCAGCCAATGTCTCTTGCCATGGTGACATGTTTTAGTCACATCCTGAGAGCTCCCCTGTGGACCTACTAGGGCTGGGCACTGACAAATTCTGCCTCTAAGGGCCAAACATTAAATAATGAAGGCTTTTGAGCCTTTGGGTCTCTGTGGCAAATATTCAACCCTGCCTCTAAAAGTTCAAATGCAGCCACAACAAGAAGTAAACAAGTGGGCATGTCCCAAACATGTGGGCTAGGTAGGCCGCAGTCTGCTGGTTGTCACTCCGAGAGCAAGTAAAATTTATAAGACCTGAAAGAGTATTTTCTTGTTTGTCTTGATGCCCTCATAAGACCATGAAATCTTCAACAGCTGGGCCCACGTGTAAGTCTTCCTTTGAAACACCCTGCATCCAACCTTCATCGGTTTAGAAACCAGCAAGACTCACAGTGAGATGAGGGAATTTCACTGATTTCATGAGTTCAGAGATGAGAACTCAGTCACCTGGCTTGGTAGTTACAAGGCTAGAGAAGTCTCAGCTTTTGAAAGACAGGTCAGATGGGACTTAATTACTAGAAGTCTCACTGAGTCAGAGAGCTGCTTTCAACAGTTATAGGGTCAGTACAGGAAGATTTAAGAAAAATTAACCCTTCGGCCATCTATCAATCGGCACTTACAATCTCTGAGCCCCTCTTCCTATCCATGACCATAGATGAACGGAGGCTTCCCACACTACACAGAAGAAATTCTGAATAGCAAGAGAAAGGTGGACTCCTGGAGTCTCTAATGAACCCTACCAAGGTCTAAACCCACAAATGTGGAAGGAACACCAATGGTGTGCCAGGCACACACTGTGTCGTTTTTCACTCACTCATTTCTAACATTCCATCATCACACAGAATTTGAGAATTTTACAGGGAAGGGAACTAAGGCTCAGAATTGGCTGTCCATGGCATGGCTCACAGGTGACATAATTCTGAAAACCAAGTGTCCACCAGCTCTTCTTCTGTCTCTTCCCACAAGTCCCGAGTGCCTGCACAGTCCAAACTGCAGCCCAGTCTGGGCACTGGCAGCCTCAGAAGAGGGAGGCCCAGCAGACAGGCTGCCCCCCCACCCCACCGACTACAATGTTCCACAAACTACAGATGTAGAAGCAATGAAGTCACTCAACATTTCTAGGTGGTTGTCAGGTGTGACCAACAGTCCAGTAGCTCCACGACAGAGCCCAGACACACTACAGTTGGCACTGCCATTTCTGCTACAATTGTGGATAGATAGAGGCAACACAAGGACCTGGAGACACAGCTGGCTTCAGCTCCAACAGGAGAGAGGCCAGTGGCTGCTGGTTAACCCCACTGCCTGCTGCCTCCTCTAGGGAGCATGGACACTGGACTGTCCAGCCAGAACAAGGCAGGACAGCCTGGAGGGAATCCTGCCCGGAGATTATACTGCCTGCAGTTCCTTTGGAATTCGGAAGACAGATTAAACAAGCACAGAGGTGGAGGCTTAGTTTAATCTGACTTCTAGGGTAGAAGCATCTGGTTCTATTTTCAAATCCAGTCTGACAAGCACACACGCGCACACACACACACATACACACAAGCAAACAATAAGTTGTGTGCATATGTGTGTGTGTGTGTGTGTGTGTTTAAGTCAAATATTTCTGAGTGTGATGGATATAGCTGAGTGTAACACTCCAGTTATTCTTGCAGATAACTCTTGACCCTTCAGTGTAAGTAACTCACCCTAGGCCACACTACTAATTACTATTAGACATTCATGAGCTTCAGCACACACAGGATCAGAAGAACCACCCCAAAATAGATGGACAAAATAAGGGGAGACGGCTCAGTGGCTCAGAGCAATGGCTTCCTTTTCAGGAGTCCTGAGTTCAATTCTCAGAACCCACATGGAGGCTCACAAGTGTCTATAACCATAGTCCATGGGACCCAATGCTCTCTTCTAGTGTGCAGATAAAAGACCCATTCAATTGTAAAAGCAGGGAAAAGACACTTTTATTGAAGGGGTTCTGAGGACAAAATAAGGTTAGCTGTGTGATCACAATGACATACTGTGCAAAAACGACATAGCCACTTTTTGTCTTTAATCGTCTATAATCCGGATTGTTCCCACTGCCTGCTAGTAGGCATGGCTACACAATACCTACCATGCCAGCTCTCAGTAGGCTGAAGCAAGAGTGGTTCCAGTTGGAGGCCAGCTTTGTTTACACAGCAAGTATGACTCAAAAAGAAGGACGGTCCCTGCCATTTTAATAATTTTGCAAAGACAGTTTCATACTGAAATTCACCATAATTACAATAAATGCGAGGAACAGTTTTTTGTTAGCAACTAGATTACTTTCTAGTGTTTAATTTTTATTATTATTATACTGTGTGCAAGCATGCAACGTAGCACATGTGGAAGTCAGGGGACAACTTCTCAGAGTGGCGTCTCTTCTTTCACAGCTTGTTTCCAGGACTGAACTCAGGTCGGCAGGCTTGTGCTGGAAACACACTTGCTGCCCTGCTACAGATTTTTAATTTGTATTGATAAATATTTCTGTGTATTTATAGGATACAATAATTCAATATAAGTATGTGACATGAAATGATTAAATTAGGGGAAGAAGTGTTTTCATCTCAACTATTAAGCTTTTCTATGGCTGGTCTCCATCTTCCCAGATTCCTCTTGGTCACCTGGCACACAATTCACCCTCTGTAACAATGTAACAATCTGCCCTTATGTTTATTATTCCTCACCTCATTATCATTCTCACCCCTCCTTCTACCATTATGTGCACACAAGAAGGGGAGAGAAGCTGACATTACACAGCCCCTATAGCAGATGCACTGCTCTCCCAAGGCCCCGTGTCCTACACGATGCCCAGAACCTCTACTTTATATCTTGTGACCTAAGGAGAAGAGAATGTGCTCAAGTGTCTCTCAAATCCTTCCAGAAGCTCATTCATTCCATCAGAGTTTTTAAAAACAAGTACTGATTTTTTTTCCAACAAAATATTTTAATTGATTATTTGGGAATTTTATATCATGCACCCTGATCACTCTTACTTCCCAGTTCTTCCAAGTTTAGCCTCATCTTTACGACTCCCCCCACCCCCCCCCAAAAAAAAGAAAAAGGAAACATGTCCAGTGTGTATGGTCGCACTTCCAGTAGCCAACCCTTAAAGAAAATCAAGTCGTCCTCATCAGCATCCCTGCCAGAAGCCACCAACTGTGGAGAGCTCACGTGAGTGTCCTCAGCACAGATCTTAAGAGTTCTCTTCAATGGCTTCCTGTCTAGGCTGTGACTTTTGGGGAGGTGGGGGGGGGGGCTGTCACAGGAGTCTTCTATGACTCATTGTCAACTGTGTCTACCGTCATTGATATCACCGTGTCCCTCATTCTCAACTGTGTCTGCAGTCATTGATATCACTGAAAAAGTCTCATCCTTGCAGTCAGTGGGAGCATGGACCACGGTTGTCTACATGGCCTCTGGCATCAGCAGTTTTCAGTGGCAGAACAGGCCACATCAGTGTGGCTTCTAGGACACTGGCCACTGCAATCTGGCCCATGGACACCAATGTGACTTCAGGCAGCAGCGCAGAGCACTGAAGACACTTATTTTTAAAAACCATATTCCCTTTAAAGACTAAGATAAAAGACATAGGCTGGGAGCTGCAGGAGGCGGCTCAGTTGGTGAATTAGTGCTTGCCACACAAGCATGAGGACCAGTTTGGACCTCCAGCACCAACACCAAAAATCAGGCACTGTGCTATATGCTTATAATCCCAGAGCCGAGGAGGCAGAGACGGGAAGATGATCTCTAGGGCTTGCTGACTAGTTAGTCTACTGACTAGATGAGAGGCCCTGACTCAAAAGAATGTGAAGAATGGCTTAGGCAGACTTGCCCTCTGCCCTCCACAGGCACACATGACCACCACACACACACAGGCACAAGCCAGGCAAAGAAACCCTGGCTGGTCAGCCAATCACTGTCATCGCCAGAATCAACTCAAATACATTCTGATCACAACTAACCTTTAAGTCCCTTTTCAAGAACCACTTTGGGGCTGAAGACTTAGTGTTTAAAGGGAGCCACACATCAAGAGTCCTAGGCCCACTTGGAGATGATAGCATATAAGTTCTTGCTCTCAAGGAGCCTGAAATCAGCATTTCGGTTACACAACAAGCAGACAACGTCTACAAACAGCCTGGGAAGCAGGCACAGCTAATGTGACTCTATACAGGGGAAAACGGCAGTTGCAGTGCAGAGATAGAGTTACTCCCCACACACATACCACAACGCAACACAACACACAGCCTGCCCCCTCGAGTTCAAAGACTTTTGTTAACAGAAAATGCCATTGCAGAAGTTTAAGCAAAAACCAAGAACCGGAGTGGGAAGATATCTTGGCTAGCGACCAGCACAGTGCCACCAATAAAACTTCGGTTGACGGGACCTTAGCAGTCTGGCCAAGACCTTGTATTTGATATCAAATGGTCTGATTTGTCTGCAGAGCAGAGCCACAGGTGACAGGGTGAAAGGGTCCCTGGTGGCCTAGCCCAGACTTCCCAGTAGGTGATGAGCCATGCTTCAAACACTGCATCTCTAACAGTGGAGTGAGGCAGCCGCCCAGGACAGGGTGCCTGGGCCTCTCTCACAGAGGGACTCTTTGTGCTGGGTGATATAATAAATTCGGAGAAATACAAAGTTCTATTCAGCACGTCCTTTCCTCGTTTACCCACTTGCAAAAAAGAAAAAAAAATACCTTCCTTTTTCAGATGATAATCTGCTATCATTCTGACTGGTGGACCAAGGCTAGGGAAGATGACAAATACCCACATCATTCCTCTAGGCCAAAAGATTAGCCCATTCCGGATTACCTCTGAAAAAGCCACAGAAGCGTTTAATGAGTTCTGACCTCAACAAATTCCAAGGTGTGGGGACAAAGACAACCAGGAAAGACAGGACTGTTTTCCCAAATTGCCATGCATTACTTGGATGAACACAAGGGTGTTTAGTTTAGACAGGATCTATTTACCTGATTGGTTTAGAAAACTTGCTAGGCAGAACAAGTTGGCCTCAAACTTAAGCGATCCGCCTGCCTCTGCCTCTCTAGAGCTCCGATTAAAGGCATGCACACCGTGACGACTAGCAAACGTGGGTATTAAAACAAGCCGTCTAAGCCGGTGCAGTGGCTCACACCTGTAATTTCAGCACTTAAGGGGCTGATGCAGGATTGCAGTGAATTCAAGACGCACCCGGGCAACACAGTGAGAGTCAGAACTTGTGCCTACAGCGAGACTAGACACACAAAAAAGCCAAAACAAAGCAGAAAAACAGAACATTCAATTTGGCAATGCTAGTCCATCATCTGTAAGTAGAAAATTTAAGAAAACCAAAAATCTCTCCTAAAGCATGTTTGATCTTCCAAAGAACAGCTGCCTCTAATCTCCAAACAACTTTACTGGTGCTCAGACTGAAACCTGACCAGCTGCAGCCACTGACTGGTGAGTTCCAAAACCAGATACCCCACCCCCAATCTGTTCAGCAGCCCCAGAGCCTCTAGATAGCACTGTAAAACAATGGGAGTGTTTTAATTAAGCTGAGGGTGGGAAGACTTTCAGGCGTTTTGCAAGAGAATCAGCCCCGGTCTACTTCAAACGCTCATAGCTTATCTACTTTGAAGGTTACCTTGAGGTAAGAGAAGCAGAGATAAGTTTAAGCCACTTTATAATGTGAAGTCTACAGATTAGGCCGTGACTCCAGGGAAAAACCAAGTGCAGACTTTAGGTACTACATTAGACAGGGAAATGAAGTAACTTCATCTTAGTAATGGAAAGGCATTTATCATTAAAAAAAAAAAAAAAAAAAAAAAAAAAAAAAAGGCTGAGCCAAACACCTAAATCAGAGACAGCAAGAACTGGCCTGCCCAGCTCCTGCCGCCACCAACTGTCTTCTCTGCTTTCTCTCACTTTGGGTTCAGCCTAGTACCTGCATGTGTGCTCTGTGGCTTTGGTCGCATCCCTCACCCTTTTGCACTCTTTACAGAGATTTAAAGAACAAAGGGTAAGCTTCCTACTCCAGGGAATCCTTCATCTGCTCTCACTTCTAATCTGCCACTGCCAAAACCCATGAGTCCATTAGAGGGGAGTTGGTGGCCACAAGGGCAGAGCGTTTCCACTGACTTAGTCATTCTGATGACTAAGGGGGTTTAATTAGTACCCCTCCGTAGTCATCCCCAAACACACACCCACTTTCCAATAAGAAAAGTGTAGACATACAAACAGTAGTGACACACCCATACCCAAGTTGGCCACAGCAAGGAAAAGCCAGAGGAGGCAAGCAAGTATGCGGTGCCAGTTGTCGTCCTGTCCCTGGCTAACTGTGGGAGGGGGAAACTAAACTTCTGTATTTGTGAACCTCAGTTTCCTGAAACATTAAAATGAACGTGAGAAGAGGCACCCCACATTCTTTAAAGTACCGAAGACTGCAACAATTTGGTACCCGAGTTTTGTTCTCCACCTCCATCGTTCTGAAACAAGGAGCAATAATACAGTCGGAGCTAAGAAAACTTAGGAGTTAGTGTGCATGTAGAATTTGTTTTGTTAAAATGGCTAACAACAAGAAAAGTCCCTATCCTCTGCGCCCATTGTCCCTCCAATTCCACATCCTAAATCAGGTGACCACCGCTGGAATAACTCAAAGCTAGCCAAATAGAGGCCCCAGCTGTCACCCTCTCCCAGAGCACAGGACAGCGTCAGGGTGGACTGACATAGGAGGAGAAAGCGACCTCCGCAGCTGCACCGGAAGACCGACTTCCCCACGCCCGCAGCTCCCGCGCCGGGGGTCTCCGGAACCGCCGCACGGCCCCGCCGCGTCCCGCCCAGCCCGCCCGGGTCTCTGGAAACCGCTCACCTGCGCAGGGCACAGCAGCAGCAGCAGCAGGAGGCCGAGGGCCGGCTGGTGCGCGCCCATGCTGTCGCCGCGCGGGGCTACAGCGCTCGGCTCGGCTGGCAGTGCACCGCGCGACCCAGCGCCGCGGTACTGGCGGGGCGGAATGGGTCCCGGCGCCTGACCAAGGAGGGGGCAGGAGCAGGCGGCGAGCTGCGCGCGCACGCCAGGAAGGACGGAGGCGGTGTCAGGGATGCTGCCTCTCGGACCCTCCCGGGGGCGGGGCTAAACGCTCGGGGGCGGGGCTTAGAGCGCAGTACTGGGCCAAGCCCTTTGCCGAGCCACGTCTGTAGGCGCCTTCTACGGAGCCGCTAACCCTCCCCTTCTCCGTGGTCTGCGTAGCCCCGCCTCTTGTGGGCGAGTCTAAGATGCAGGTTTTAGGACCCCCCCCCCCAGACAAAGCCACGCCGGCAGGCGACCTCCCCGGGAAGTAGTCCAGCTCTTTTGTGTCATGCAGCTCCTGCGTGCCCCTTGGTGTGGTGCTGGCATCTTTCACTCATGGGAGGTTGCAGTTTTAATATCCATTCTGGGATGGTATCCTGGACTCATTCCAGCAACGACTGACTTTCATGTTTTAACTTACTGTTCCCCTCCTATTTTTCCCCCTGCTGGATTGGAGAGGTTAGGCGAGAAGGTTTTAGCGCGTAGTATTTTGAGGCAATTTTCCTGCCATTCCTCTGATCACTCGGACATTCTAATCTCTGTTTCTTTAGGCTTCAATAAGTACTCTGATCAACTGCTCCCAAGCCCAATTTCCTAAAAGGGATGGGTGCTGGGGTGTCTTCTAGCCAAGCCCCCAAGCAGTGACGAGAGATGGCACGACCCTGTTGTGATCTGACATCGTAGCGTGGCGGCGCTTTTGATACGCGATCTGTTTACTGCTAACCGACCAGGTTTGAGCCCAAAACCGCACCACCTACCGGCCGAGGCGCGTCTAGCACTGAACCTATGCTTAAGGTAGAAATAGAAATAGAAAATACACACACACACACACACACACACACACACACAAAACAACCCAGCAAGAATTTTTTAAAACTCACTTAATTTTTTCAAATTAAAAAATACGTAAATTCCACCATGAGGAAATCTCTGTTATACTATCCTGTATTTTCTCTTCTTATGAGGTTTTTTTTCCCTCTTGGTGAAAATTATTTTAACATGATTGAGTCCCAAATAGGAGGTTTTTTTTTTTTTTTTTGCTCTCACAATACCACAACCACTTTTCCTTTCCTAGATGTCCTTATATTCCCGAACTTTCCTAAATTCTGAAAATCCTTAACTCTTCTGGTACTCTGTTTCCTCTTGGTACTGCATTAAAAAACTCTAAAAGCTATTGATCATTTTCCTTATGAAGAAAGAGAGACGTCAACAGAAGTTCCCCTAAAGAAACTTCACACATGTAAAACATTCTGCAAGGCTAATTGGCAGATAAAAACGTTCATGTTTTCTGGATAGCTAGTCCAGAGGGCGGGAGAGCAGAAGAGTTATCCCTGCCCCCTCGATGGCTATAGTGCTTGGGAGAGCCATCCCTTCACCTGGCCTGATGACAAAGGCACAGGTGAACCAGCCCTGCGGGTGTGAGAGCAGGAGGCTTCAGCATTTGGGAGAATTGGCCCCCTGACTTGGCAGCACAGTGGAGCTGGCTCTGTAGGTGTGGGTGAGCCAGGCCCAAGGGCATGAGGGCTGACCCTTGCCTCCTTTTTATGGTGGCATTGGGTGACCTAGCTGGGGCAGTATTGGAGAGCTCATCCTGATGGTGCCGGTAAGGAAGAGCCAGTACACTGACCAGCTCAACTACCACCCAGGCCCAGATCCAGGCCTCTGAATTGGCCTGCTCCCAAAATCTTTATCATCTTCCAATGGCTGGGACACGTGAAAGGTCAGTCCTTCGGATTCAAAGCTGTGGTATCTCCATGACACAGGGCAACAATGGGAAAACAGGGAACAGTCCAGAGGAAGATCCAATATTGATGGTGTCACAGAAGCCAGAGATCTCCTCCAACTAGACAGATCACTCATTTCAAGGAACATTTGCAAGTGAAGATGTGTGGACAGAGGGACACACTGTGACACTGCAGCTTCCATGGCGAGATGTTTTCTATGCTTTGTTGTTGTTTGCTTGTGTGTGTGTTTTATTCAGGGTAGAGGGAGGTTGCAAGAACAAAGGGTGGATATGAGGGGACGCAGAGGTAAGTGGAACTGGGGTTCATGATGTGAAACTCACAAAGAATCAATAAATAGTTTTTAAAAGAAGGAAAGGAAGAGGAAAAGGAATAGGAGAAGCTAGGGAGAGCAGAGATGTAGGAGCAATGGAGAGCCACCCACGCAAGCATGGAGCGCAGTCATGGGTCAATCATCATTATATCTTCCAGACTTTATAAGCAGGAGCATGGGAGATCTTTCCAGTGAGTGCGAGTAGCACTACAGCTAACCAAATGGCGAAAGGCAAGCACAGAAACGTAAACAACAGAAACCAAAGTTACTTGGCATCACCAGAACCCAGTCCCCCATGATAGCAAGTCCTGAACACCACATCACACCAGAAAAGCAGGACTCAGAATTAAAATCACTTCTCATGATAATGATGGAGGACTTTAAAAAGGACATAAACAACACTCTTAAAGAATTTGAGGAGAACACAGGTAAACAGGTAGAAACCCTTAAAGAAATGCAAGAAAACACAACCAAACAGGTGAAGGAATTACACAAAGCTGTCCAGGATCTAAAAATTGAAGTAGAAACAATAAAGAAATCTCAAAGGGAGACTACCCTGGAGATAGAAAACCTAGGAAAAAGATCAGGAGTCATAGACGCAAGCATCACCAACAGAATACAAGAAATAGAAGAGAGAATCTCATTCACAGAAGATACCATGGAAAACATAGACACAACGGTCAAAGAAAATGTGAAGCCGGGAGGTGGTGGCGCACACCTTTAATCCCAGCACTTGGGAGGCAGAGGCAGGTGGATTTCTGACTTCGAGGCCAGCCTGGTCTACAGAGTGAGTTCCAGGACAGACAGTGCTACACAGAGAAACCGTGTCTCGAAAAAACAAACAAACAAACAAACAAAGTAAGAATTTTCACAGACTTTACTATGACTATCCTATCACCAAGAATCACCTCTGAACACTCTGTGAAACTAAATGACCCTCATTTGGCGTTGAGTGATCCTCTGAGGATACTTTTGACTCTCAGCTAACCTGGACAATGGTGAATGTCACCTCCCATAAGCCTGGCTTGACTCTCAGCTAACCTGGACAATGGTGAATGTCACCTCCCATAAGCCTGGCTTGACTCTCAGCTAACCTG
Organism: Arvicanthis niloticus; assembly: GCF_011762505.2. Taxonomy (NCBI): domain Eukaryota; kingdom Metazoa; phylum Chordata; class Mammalia; order Rodentia; family Muridae; genus Arvicanthis; species Arvicanthis niloticus. Next base: position 73,287,836 of record NC_047671.1, on the reverse strand, counting down.
GACAATGGTGAATGTCACCTCCCATAAGCCTGGCTTGACTCTCAGCTAACCTGGACAATGGTGAATGTCACCTCCCATAAGCCTGGCTTGACTCTCAGCTAACCTGGACAATGGTGAATGTCACCTCCCATAAGCCTGGCTTGACTCTCAGCTAACCTGGACAATGGTGAATGTCACCTCCCATAAGCCTGGCTTGACTCTCATCTCAGCTAACCTGGACAATGGTGAATGTCACCTCCCATAAGCCTGGCTTGACTCTCAGCTAACCTGGGCAATGGTGAATGTCTCCTCCCATAAGCCTGGCCACCCAGATCACATTGGATACATCTTGCCTTAGGCTGAAGCGACTTCCAGCCCACCCACCTCTGGATGAAGGTTTGTTAGTCTGTAATGGGCAAGGTGGCCAAGCCCTGTTTGTTGGCAGCTGGGCCCTCTGAGCGCCTGTAGCAGAGTCTCACGAACCCTGATGGAAACCACTCTGCAGGACTCACAGGAGGAAGAGTCCCTCCTCCTCCATAGAACCATCTCACCCTCCTTCGGCCTCACCTCCACCCTTCCCCCCCCACAGCCTTACTCTGCCCCTTAGTCTGTTTAACCCTTCCCCACTCTGCCTCTCCCTCCACTTCAACACTACCATCTAGTTCTTCCCTACCTCCCCCTGTCTTTTCCCCTCCCCACATTCACCAGGGGCTCCCATATAGCCCTCCTGACTCCTACCCTCACTCTGGGACTCCACTGCCTTCTGTCTTTGTTCTCCTGCAGCAGTTTTCTGACAACCACTACCTTTCTCCACTATAGATCTTTACAACAGGAAGAACCAGAACCCCGCTTTCAGCACTAACCCTGACTTAATTTCTCTAATATATTCTATCATTTTCAATCACCTCCATACAGTGCCAGGAGCTATAATGAGACAAGCTAATAATTAGCAGGTGATTATCCTGAATGCTTGCCTCGGATTATTATATAATCTGCAACAAGTGTGCCCCATTCACCAAGGCTGTGGCAGACATATTTTAGGAAAGATTCCTGCTATTAATATGCTTTTCCTATTATTATTATTATTATTATTATTATTATTATTATTAAGCACTTGTAACAATCACTAAGCAATAGCACACCCCTTTGGAGATCTTTGCAGATCCATGAAGATGTACTGTCTTGTAGAGATGCTATATAGACAAATAGATGACTTCTTAAGTCTTTATGATGATCTTATAAGAATTCCTAAAATTATATCAATGATTATTAAGCTCTTTTATAACGGGACTGCTATTAGGTCTCTTTCTTTTTTTTGTTTTTGTTGTTTTTTTTTGGTTTTTTTTTTGTTTTTCAAGACAGGGTTTCTCTGTGTAGTCCTGGCTGTCCTGGAACTCATTCTGTAGACCAGGCTGGCCTCGAACTCAGAAATCCGACTGCCTCTGCCTCCCAAGTGCTGGGATTATAGGCGTGCACCACCACTGCCCGGCAGGTCTCTTTCTCATAGTCAAAACTGCAATGAGAACTCTGTCAGTCTCCCTTAATTGCCTCTAGATAGTAACCAGACCTTCTCCTGCTCAGAGCACATTCCAGGAGGTCATAAAACAATTAACCAAAGGTCACTGGAAGGGAATTCACGATTTATTATAGGTACCAGGACAGAAGAGAAAATATTGCCTGGGTTTATCTATACAAAACTTCACTAATTTCTCAAGTCATAGTTTTAAACCTTCAGTGAACTTGTGGAGCTAGACAGGTGATGAATGTCTAGCTAGATAATTACTCCTAATGGATATGCATGTAAACATTCTCTGTTGTAAACTTCTATTTCAATTTATGATTTGAATTTTGGTGTGAACTTGTGATAAACTTTGTAACATGTGACCATGTACTCTGAAAGATGCATAAGTACTAAAGACAAAGACAAAGAGAGAAGTAGTTGTTAGCAGCAGTAGTAGAGTAGTCGTAGATGTAGACCTTTGTTAGGAGCCGTTGGAGCCGGTAGTCCTTCCCTTTCTTTCCCCCCTGCCTAGAATGTTTCCTTTGTTAGAATTTTTTCTTTGTTAGAATTTTTTCCTTTTCCCCACTTAGGACCTTTCCTTCGTTTCCCTCAGATAGCTTTCACAGGCTAATTTTTACAATTAATTATAAACTCTATAGCAACTTCTTTAAGTGTTTTTTCTTCCTGGACCTCGGACTAGCAGACATAAGTTAGAGCCCAACAGTTCCTGCTGAGAGTGCAAAGGCTGTTTGCCTAATCCTCTGCTGTTAGGCTACAGGTGTTAATCACCTAAGCCTGCAGTCTTTTACCCTCAGAAGAAGTTTTTAGAATAGTACAAGGCTATTTACTTAACCCTTTGCTGGTTTTAGGGCTGAGATGCAAGTTTCTGGCCACAGGATCATAGATGACGGTCAGCTACAGTAGCATAGGAAGTGAACTTTTCTAGCATAGATAAGTAAAATTTTATTATCACAGCAACCCTAAAAATCTCGTAAGGCTCAAAGCCTTACCCGAATCTCGTATGACCAAGTCTTAACCCCACCCCCAACGCTTTTCCATCCTCCCTGGGCTGCCTCAAGAAGAACTGACAGGAGGAGAAGAAAGAAGAAGCTGCGTCTCCTCCTCACCCACTCCGGGGCTGGCCTCTGGCAATACAGGAGACAACTTTCAGCAGGTTCGACATACTACTGAAGAGAGGGAATGGATTCTCATGAAAGCAGTTGACACACTCCCAAAATAGCTTCAAAGACTGACTGGTGACCAAAAGAAGAGGGAATTGACCAGGGTCTGCCAATATGGAGACCACAATGGAGCAACAACACAGACTTAGGTAGGAGGTCCCTTGATGAGTACCACCAGGTTCTGCTGGAAGGGATAAGATGGGCAGCCTGGAGGCCCACTAATCTGTCTAAGGTAGCAGATATGAAACAAGGTCCAATAGACTCACCTTAAGCTTCCCTGGAGTGCCTCCTGGACATTTATCACCCCTGTACACCCAGAGAACCTGGAAAATATCAAGGCTTACCTTTGTTACTCAGTTGACATACAAAGAAAGCTACAGAAGATGGATGGGTTAACAGGAAAGAACAGGTCAGAACCATTAGAAATAGCCCAGAAGGAGTTGGACAGCAGAGACAATAAGGAAGATCTTTTGTCAAAGAAGCTGGAGCGGGCCACCATGGCTGCACTACGGAGCCCCATCTACTTCAACTCTGCCCATGCACCCCATGATAAAAAGAGAAAACCTTTGCAAAAAGATCAATGTGCCTATGACAAAGAAATGGGTCACTAGAAAAACAAATGCCCACAATGAGAGCATGTAGGACCCCCAAACCCAAAGCCATTCCTAGCTATGGAGGATTAGCAAGGCCAAGACTCCTTTGAACTAGGCCTCCAGGAGCCTATGATAACCTTCACCATTGGGGGCAAACCTGTGAATTTTCTGGTGGACACCGGGTATTATGGGAATTCCTAGGACTTCTTACCAATCAAACAATGGAAGTACGGGGTAGCAGGGAACATTAAAGGATATAAGTGGACCACTGACTTGCCAGTTAACTTAAGACAAGGAACTATGACTTTTATTGTTAATTGTCCCTACCCTTTAATGGACCAGAACATCTTGAATGAGCTCCAGGCAATAATACTGTTTTCAGGAGACATTCTTAGGCTGCAATTGGGAGGCCCTGCTAAGGCTTTAACTATAACCTGCCCAGTAAGGGAGGAATATTTCTCCTCCAAAATACAACCCATTCCCTAGAGGGGGAAGGGAAGAAGTTGTAGATCTAGGAAATCTCTACAGTTTGGGCAGAGGACAATCCTCTTGGCTTGACTAAACATGCCACCCATCATAGTGCAACTGACATCTGGGGCTATGTCCATTGAATCAGGCAATATACATCTGCTCAGAAGTTGGAAAGAGGTCAGGGTTCACATCAGACACCTGCTTGAAGCAAGCATGCTCACTCCTTGCCAATTGGTCTGGAATACCCCATAGTTGCATGTCCAAAAGGCTGGAACTCAAGACAATCGACCAGTACAAGAGGAGTGAACAAATGTGTAGAAATCATCCACTCAGCTGTTACAAATCTCTACACTTTGCTCAGTCTATTAACACCAGAACATAAATTTACATTGTATTGCTCTTAAACAAATGCATTCTTCTCCATCCCCCTGTTAAAATCAAGTCAGCCGCCTTTGCATTTGAATTGGCCAACCCTGAACTGGGGATATCAGGACAACTAACCTGGACCAGACTGTTACAAGGGTTCAAAACCTCTCCCATCATCTTTGATGAAGCACTCAACCGAGATTTAGGTCTCTTCTTTAGTAAGTACTGTGAGATAAGCTTGCTTCAGTATGTAAATGATTTACTATTGGCCACTAAAAATGAGGAGAACTGATTACGAGCCACCAGAGGCCTTTTGGAAACTCTAGCCCATAGGCTCCAGAGTTACAAAAAGAAAGCCTAAGTTTTCTTGCTCCAAGTTGCCTGTTTTGGGATATGAACTGAGAGAAGGGGAAAGCCTGTTATTCTAGGCCCACATAGTGGCCATGATGCAAATCCCAGCTCCAACCACTGAGACAAGTGGGGAGTTTCTGGGAGCTGTTGGTTATCGTCATCTTTGGATACCTGGGTTTGCTGATATTGCCAAACCCTTGCAGTCTGCTCTGGCTGGGGTAACGCTCTGAGGGAATGGACTGAGGACCATGAACATGCCTTTAAGAACTTAAAGAGACCTTGCACAGACCCAAGCTTTAGTTCTCCCTGATGTCTCCAAGCCCTTTCACTTTTATGTCCAAGAAAGAAAGGGCATTGCCAAGGGAGTCCTGATGCAGACTCTGTCCCTGGAAAAGGCCAATAGCTTACATCCCATAGACTCCAAATCCTGTTATTAGATGCTCCCATTCCCCATTTAAGAGCTATTGCAGCTGTCAGAATTCTTGTAAAGGAAGCTGGCAAGCTCACAGTGGAACTGGCTCTAACAGTAACAGCTCCACACTCACTCTGGGGAAACCCTGCTGAGAGATGCCACCAACTGATGGGTGTCAAATGAGTCTCTGTATCAGTATTCAGCCCTTCTGTTAGATAAGGACGGACTGACCTTTGATAAGCCCTTTACCACCAATCTTGCTGTCCTGCTGCTGGATGATGACTCTGAGTACCCCATCCATGACTACACTTGGTTGTATCATCCTCAGCACAGGGACAGCAGAGAGGGTGAATAGAACTTTAAAGGATGTAAATGTACTCTTGAGACTGGCAGAAACTGGGTTGAATTCTTGCGTTAAGCCCTTCTCAGGGACCGTTGTACCCTTTACCAAAAAGATTCACCCTCTATGACATACTCTATGGACGACCATCTCTCATGATCCCTCAGGTACATACTGGACTGTTGTCAGATTGCTCCAATCTCTGAAACCTTAAAAAGATTGCAGTTACCCTTGGATAAGATTCTCCTTCATGTCCAGGGTGCTCAACCTGTTGGGTATCACTTACCTGACCACTCATTTCAGCCACAGCTGTATTGGTCAGTGGCTTCAAAACTGACCATCTTGGACATAGATGGAAAGGACCTTATCATGATTATCCAGATTCATACTGGTGTTAAAGTTGCTGGTGTTCCTGCCTGGATTCATCTCTTATATCTCAAGAAGGTAACCGAGGATGCCACAGAAGTGGAAAGTAACAGAAAAGACCACTACAAATCAAACTTTCTAAGTTTTGGCTGTCTAATATAACCTTAAACATTGTGTTCTTCCTGTTGGGTTCCTCACTGTGATTGTCCTATGGCTAACAGTTTTTCTGTCTTATTTTCAAGCCATGTAAACAGAACCTAAAATGTATCTTGACAGGGAAAATACAAGTCACCCCTCTCACAGGAAATACCCTGATATTGTCTTGTCATGTGAAAGATTGTTTTTTATCCAGTAGGGTCATAGTTTGGACAAAAGAAGGGGACCAAACAGTCTTGGGTTGGACTAATCTAACTGACCAATCCTGACATAATAATACAGACTTCAACGTAATAAAATATTTTTAAAAGGTTCTGACATCAGAAATTACAGGTATGTTAAAATGAGAAGGGAAAAAGGATTAAATTTGACATGCCCAGAAGAACCTTGTCTGTAACTCATAACGGGGCACAACCTCTGGTCCCATCCAGTACCAACAAACCAACAAGAAAACTCCTTCTGTGTCAGAGGAGATCCTTCTAGTCCTGGGTTCTTAAAAAGGAATTTGTATGAAACAGAGGTTGCATATGCAAATTATACAAGGATAACAGGGACAAAACAGATCATGCCCCACTGATGTTTTCAAAGTTGTGGCTAATGTTCTCATTAATAACGTCTTTTTTCTCCGCCAGCTATGTTTGATTGCACTACTGTTCTTCTTAGTGCAAATCCACTGTCACCATCCCCTCCCCTTAGTAAACAGTTGCCCTCAGAATAGACTTCTGTGGATGGGACACTTATTCTACACTCCCTGCTGTGTCTAAGGGTGAATGTGGGCTAGGACGCGATACACCCCTTTACTCAGCAAATCTCTACAAGAGATCATCCTGAGAATTGCCGTGATTCCTTACATCTGTTAGGTGCCACTGCAGCTGCCACCATGGCCTTTCTGTTCCCTGTTGTGGGAGTTGTTGTTGGACTACAAACAGACATTTCTAAGATAGCCTGTGTAATTTTAAAACTACCAATATGACAGCAAAATATTAGCTAAAATTAATCAAAAGATGGGAGAACTGAGAACAATGTTTCTACAAGGTAGAACTACTATAGACTACCTCTTATGTAAGCATAACCTTAGGAGCTGTCAGCAATTTACCAAAGTGTGCTGTTTTAATATTTGTTTTCTCTAATACTATTGACAACCATATTGATGATCTATATAGAGAAATAGACAACATTTTTCAAACAAACTTTGACTAGCATCTCTGGTTAAGATGGCTCTCCCCCCTCCATTAGCTCTTCAATATTTTTTCTACTGGTTATCATAATTGTGACCCTGTACTCTCAAACATGTCACTAACTTGATCACCCATCAGATAAATGATGCTAGAATCATATAAGTGTTTTTACTGAGATGTATGTGTGTGTGCATGTGTAGGGGGTCTCCAGGGTTCAAAAGCTTGTTCGACCAGGTGCCCGGTTGTCTCTCATAGCTCAGCGCCCCACAGCTTGGCAGTTAAAAGCACTTGTTCTTGCAGAGTACCCTGGTGCAGCTCCCAGTACTAACATGGATAATTCCGGTTCTGGGTGTCCAAAAATCTTTTCTGGTCTCTGAATACACTAAGCATGCATGTGGTGCACATACCTGCCTGTGGTCAAAATACTCAAAATCTAAAAATAGAAGTCTTATTGCAGAACCTCAAAGAATTGAGAGTGTCTGTTGAACAGAGACATGTTCAAGCATGTTCATGGTATGTAGGCATCATGGTATATGTTTGTAATACCAGCACTAAGAAGATAGGAGGGTCAGGAACTCAAGGTCATCCAAGTTTGAGGCCAGCCTTTACTGGGTTTTATATAGAAAAGAGGTCACTCTTTGGAGGCTCAAAATCCAAGATTAGCAGTCTTGTCTGTTTAAGTCATGGTGAGAGCTTCCTGGTTATATCAACACATGGCAGGTGGGAACACATGGCATAGAGGGAACGAATGTAAGTGTATCTCAGTATGTGCTGAAGAGGTTACAAGAGAGGAAGCTTTCTTCCTGGGAAGAAGGCAGTGCCTCTTCAACAACTTTTTCTCTTGAAAATTAATCTACTCCTTGGAGATCCAACCACATGAGACCAACACTAAACTTTTCATGAGGGTTGTCATGGACCAGTTACCTCACAGTAGGCTCTATTTCCTAAAGGGTCCCAGCAATTCAACACTGTTCTGTTGAGGAATTAAGCCCCAACATGAGTTGTGGTGCAGCAGACTACATTCTAAACATAGAACCACGGACCTCTTTGCTTTTGCTGTATTTTACAAGTAGACACGGGCATGAGCTAGTGTGTGACACCCGAAAATTCTCCCATTATGTTTTCTCAATCATCAGACGCCAATGATGTAACTATCCTGCCAAAGGCCAGTCTCAACAGCACAGGTAAATGGAGTAGGGCAGAGTGTGGAGTTCCCTTCTTCTGAGGAAATAAAACTTAATTCTCTGGAGCCAGTGAAATGGGGCGGGGGGAGAATCAAACATATACACTCATGTACATGCATACACACATACATACATACATACATACATACATACATACACATGCATTCACACACTGGGTGGTGGTTACATACACACACATACATGCATTTTATGGATGGATAGAACAAATCACCAATGAGCAGGCTCCAACAAAGTTCACACATACTCATATATACACATATACATGTTTGGTGGATGGAGCAAATGCCAATGAGTTGACTCCAGCAACTTTATTTTTTCTCTTAGCCTTTTAATACCATCCAAGACAAAGTTCTCTATGTAAGAAAAAGATTACCTCATAGCCATAAGTTACATATTCTTTATTTTATTTATTTATTTTTTGCTTTTTGTTTTTTCTTTTTTTTGAGATAGGGTTTCTCTGTGTAGCCCTGGCTGTCCTGGAACTCACTTTGTAGACCAGGCTGGCCTCGAACTCAGAAATCTGCCTGCCTCTGCCTCCCAAGTGCTGGGATTAAAGGCGTGCGCTACCACCGCCCGGCTACATATTCTTTAAAACATATTCTTCAAAAACAGACTAAAATCATTACACAAAAGGAAATTACAACAGGATTATTGATTATGTATTCTTTTGAAACTAAATATTTCCCACCTAAACATTTCTCTCCACAAGTTCAAAGTAACCCCAAAGCAATAATTCATTATTGATTAACAAAGTTTAAGCAAACCAGTCTATAGTAGCAAGTTCTTTTTCTGATGCTTAGCTGACAATTTGTATTTACCAAGAAATAGATCATCATCTGTCTTACACCTTATTTTGAAGTCTTGTTCAGCTAAATTGGCTAAGCGTCCATTCTCCACTCTTACACTCTGTAACAGAGTTACTTTTATTGATAATCCTGTCTTTTCATGGTGTACCCTGAACCTGTGGCTTTCCTCCTAGATCACAAGACCCAGGAACTCAGACCCAACCTAGAATGAAATGCTTTCTTTGATCATTAGCTTGTCCCAAGTCTATTTTTCTCTCTTGGACAGTTCTGTGCTTGTAATGCGTGAAGGCTCAGTGTGCTCCTTTGTCACCCATGCAGCCTTTGTTTCCTATTCTACAGGGAGGGGGCTTACTCTGGTCTTGATTCTAACCTTGTTATATCTCTCTGGCAAAACAACTTAAACCATCTCCTTAAACTTTCTATCAACTACCTAACTTCCTAAAACTATTTAAATCGAATCAGGAGTTTCATTCTAAACCACAAAATTATTAATTCATCTGAACAATATTTATTTATAAAAGTTCATCTTCATATTGATCTACAGGAAACTTGTCCAGCAAAGTGGGCTGTCACCCAGGAGGTAATTCCAGCAGGCTACAGGCAGTGAGAGTCTCTCCATGCCCCGTCACACCATGCCAGATATATGAGGAATATAGCAATGACAAACCTGAGAAGGCACAGCAGTAGCAAGAAGCAACCCAGGATCAAAGCCCCTGGGACTGTGCATCTCCAGGGCACGCCTGTCACAGCTGAGAAACAAAACAAAACAGTTGGCCATCTCCAGGAAGCTTATTTGCCACTGCAGTTCTTCCTGTATAACATCCGTCACTATCCTAGCAGGATTGGAAGATATTCTAAAGAGAGACTCTTGTGTCCCCCACTCTGGTGAACAAATTATTAAAACAACGATCCCAGACGAACTGGAATTTCCCCAGAACCTCATGCTGGAGAAGGGAAAGGCTACAGCTCTGATGCCTGACAGAGGAGAAACTTGTGTCCAGGAAGTGATCCACACAACTCTCATTGCCAAAGCATTTATCAGGACAGACTAGAGCCTAGGCAGCGGTGACTCAGTGATTGGCAGGAGACGACCTTAGCCAGGACTGTCTAGTTATACATGTCTCTTGGCCTCTATTTAAACCTAAACCTCATGTCAGTACTCTCCAAATGTACCGGGGAGGGGAGGGGCATCACAGGGACTCTTCCCCATGTGGCCATATCAATAAGTGTCCTTTCTTACTTTTTCACGATCTCCTGCTTCTTTAGTTGGCTTATTGAAGATGCATGGCTGAGTTTGGCTTGTTTGGGCTGCCAGAGCCCAGGCTCTGTCCTCAAAACTCCAAACAGTTTCAACAGCACCTATTACATATGGTCAGCGGGAACAAATGAGATTGTCTCTACCAGTCCTTACCACCCAGGAATCCTGTAACAAACATTAGCTTTTCATTAACCTGTGACACATTCCCTCCCAGCATCCATAACCACTTGGGGCATTCAGCCAGTTCCTGCATGACCACCTGGCTAAGCAGTTAGGAACTCAGCATCTTATGTCACATGCAGGCCCACCTCAAATCTGCAGCATCTCTGTCCCTCCGAGCAGCCTTGTATTCGGGTTATTTTTTCCTTCCTCCTTGTAGCTTCTTGTTGCAGAGGATAGGACAGAGGAAAGCCAGAGCCACCACGGGGGGTATTCCCTAGATTCCTAATGTCTCTGCTATAAATGTTTCCTGTTCCCCAAGTTCTGTAAACTGGCCAGCTATTTCACAAGAGAAAGTTTGCAAAGGGCTGATGGGCAGAGAGCAGCCCAACAATAACAATAGAAGCTAGGAACTTCTACTTTCAACGTCTTTAGTGACTACCCCAGGAAGCTTCCTTTGAATGGAAAACTTTGGGAATTGCTCACACACTTGTAGCAGTAGAAACAAAGGTTGATTAGTCCTTTAATGAAATAAAGCTCAAAGTTTGGAATCCTAACTATTTACCAACAGAGTTGAATTACTTACTCATTCTGAAATTTTATTCTATTCTAAATCACACAGGGGCCAGTGAAATGGCTCAGTGGTAAAGATACCTTCTGTCAAGCTTGAGGGCCTGAGTTCCATTCCCAGAGCCTACAGTGGAAGAAAGAATCCCCCTGTATTATTTTCTGACTTTCAAGAGTACTGCAGTGTCCACAAACAATAAATGTAAAAAGAGAATTTTAAAAACACAGAAATAAGCCGGGCGGTGGTGGTGCACGCCTTTAATCCCAGCACTTGGGAGGCAGAGGCAGGCGGATTTCTGAGTTCGAGGCCAGCCTGGTCTACAGAGTGAGTTCCAGGACAGCCAGGGCTACACAGAGAAACCCTTAAAAAACAACAAAAAACAAAATCAAAAAAATCCCCACAGAAATAACACCAACCAATAAAAGCAACAAAAGCAAATTGGGAAGTGTATTAACTTTATTTTAAATATAGCATGGGATGTGTTATCAAACAGATGGATGTAGTGGCAAACTTTTGTAGTTCAGCTAAATGGATTATTTGCAGAAGAACTGCTCATGTTGTCTTTGGATGAAGGCTGGCTGGATCACCAATGTGTCTAATATAATGAGTCCTTTGCATGTGTGCAAATGGAAACATGGTTTCTCAAATAACAGACATCTTGTTCAGTCTTTGGTAGGTTCTTAACCAATTTCCCTGCCACAGATACATCATAATTGCATCTAGATCAAATGCTAATCCAGACGTCTGTTTCATACAATACAAAGGTCTTTAATAAGTATTGCTAAAGATACTGAATTAATTTCATGGCTCTAAATTCAGGGCTCTAAAATAGTTCATATGAGGAACAGGCCAACGTCAAGAGGTTTTAATGAAAAACATGAAGTTTCTGATATTGTCTTTTGGTGGTATTGTTGGTGGTGGTACTTGCAATACTATTTTCTTTTGGACCCGTGATGAACAACTGGTTCTGGTATAGGGCTAAATAAAGGGGAAATTGCAAAGTATTTAAGTCCACATTGATTTCTTCTTCAAGGCAAATATAGCATTTCAAAATTCCCGTGGAGGAAGTGTGTATTTGCATACTTTGCCAAGTAAAAGGCTGCCAATGGGGAAACTGGAACTGATCTTGAGCTACCAAAATATTTGTGTCTGCTGTGGTGGCAACGAACAGCTTTCTAATCTTTTATCTTGAAATTAGACTGGGGATTTCTGCAGAGCCTGTCAGACTTTATCCTTCTCTGAGGGCTGTGTGCTGTTTGTCACCGGCTTTGTTAGCAATGTTTATCAAAATCTTATCATTCTGATTGCACTTATCATAAACAATTTTAAGAGAGCATCTTCTGATTTCAAAGGTTCCGGCCTTTACAGACTTAGAGGGAGCGCTTCTCATACATTAGTTAAGCAAGACCTGCCTTTGGGTTACATTTCCTTCCATCTTAGTAGGACTTTACATAGAGTCTCCTGGATGGGACCTGGAGCATAGTCTGAGCTAGAATAGTGGCTATGTGTTTAAACATGAAAGTGTTTCATAGGGTGCATTATAGAAGAAAGTTGGATTTCTGTATCTGCAGTTAGGCACCGGCAGAAGCAGTTAGACACCATTGAAAGTGCATTGAGTGTCAACTTTAGACACTCCTCAAACAGTTCTGTGAACTTGCGGTTCTTTGCTGGAACCAATTCACCCATGAGCATGCATAAGTGAGCACCTGGTAACTACTAACAACTGCCTTTACTATGGGTAGTCCCCAGTAGTAAGAGAACAGCAACAGTACTCATGTACAGCATGTTTCTTCCAGTGAGCTTATAGTCAGTGTGTCAGAGACTGTGCTGCAGGAAGCTCCAGATTCCCCAATGTATCGTGTCCTCACGTGTGCCTTGGGAATTAGACACCAGACCATACAACCAGAATGAAAGCTCAAAGAGACTTGTGGTTTGTGGCTATTGGGGTTTTCAATTTCCTATTGGTATCCTTGTACACTGACAACGTGGACTAGGAGACAGTGACTTTACATGACAGGAAAAAGATGAGGTTTTACCAATACATAGTTTATCTTTTCTGTGTGTTAATGGCCCATCTTTGAGTAGCACATGGTGGAATGTCAGAAGTGGATCTTAAATAACAGATGCTTATGTATACACTGGCTCACAATAATCACAACTCTGATATTTGGGTGGTAGAAAATACTTTACAGTGAATGGACAAATGAAACTATGATGAAGGCATTGTATTTTAGCACAGCTACATTAAACACATTGCATTTTAGCATAGCTACATTAAACACAAAAGTAAACATGTACTGCTTCATTGAAGGGCCACCTCTGACTCTTAAAGAATGAAGCTTTTGTTTCCTTTTTTAGCACTAAAACCATGTCCAACATGAAGTTAAACTTAGGGGTTTACCTTAGCATAGTTGTAGATAAGTTTCTGTGGAATCTGTGACTACCCATGTCCCTGAGGGCCAAGTTACAGGGCAGTGTGAGAAGCCCACTGTACATAATGGAGGTGGACCTTGAGCTCTTCCTGGGCGAATGCACAATGTGCAAACCCACAGGGCAGACACTCTTCATTTCCAACATTGTTAAAAACCATTTCTTTCTGGACACTGTGGCTAAGTTCCTATCTATCTAAGATGGATCCAAGTTCATTCTTCCCAGGTCCTTCTTTCTGTCTCAGGAGGTGCAGTATTCGTTCATTTTTGGTTAGTTCTGCTGGAAGCTCATTGGCCTGAAAGGAGATGAGATGGCCATTAGTGCAGTCCCCACTGGTGTAATTCTACGGACTCAAAGGGGGTGGGTGACCCAGGCTTTGTCCTTTAGCCTCCTCTGGACTCGCTGATCTGGGTAGGCAACAGGGTTCTTTCTCCTTCTAAAGAGAAGTAGCACCTGCTGTTCTCTCAGCTCAACACTAGTGTTATATCTAGGCAGATCTTTATTGTCCTGGAGGCTCCTGGAGGGCAGGGCCTTTGCCTTATAAATCACTGTATCTGCATTTTCAGCACAATGCCCAGCACACTACATTGTTCAATAAATACAGGCACTGGATTTAAAAATATTTAGCTTAATATATTAGGTGCTTTGTACAATAATAGGGAGGACTCAAGATGGGTTGTTTTTTTTTTCTGCCCACATTTCAACTTATTTCTTATTTTTGTAACACATTTTCTAATTTACGTGAATGAGTCAGTTCTCTCCAGTTCTCTCCTTCTACCACATGGGGTCCAGACTTTGAACTTTGGTCGTCAGACTCGCTGGCACTTTTACCGGCTGAGCCATCCCGCTGGCCCCTCATTTATTATTTTCATTTGTTCATGGGGCACAGTGTGGTAGTTGATTCAGAAATATAAAGCGTAATGAATGAATCAGGATGATTGGCGTCTCCATTTCCCTAAATATTCACTGATGTCTAAATATGAAGAATGTCTGTCCTGTTACTCTCTTGGGGAAGCTTCGAACACTGTTGAGTTCTCCATACAACACAGAACACATTGTATAAACCACATCACCTGTCGAGTGACTAGAATTTAGTCCTTCCACCTCTCTGTACTTTGGTCACCCTCCTCCCTGCTTTGAGCCCGGCTCTTTATTCTCTGCCTCAATAAAAGCAACATTCTAGCTCCCAGATGTAAGCATGTTGTAGTGAGACAGGAAAGCAGTCGGGAAGCCTGCAGAGCAGACACACACCCAGGAAGGCACAGTGTCTGTGGCTGCAACTTCCCACAGTCCCCCCCCAACCCCCCCAGTCCCCAGCCTATGGAGGCACAAGGCACGCTTGAAGCACTTAGGGAGCTAGTTTCCATCACAGGTGCCACGTGTTGTAAGGGAAAGAATTCTCAACCTTCCATGATTTCAAGCATCGTTCTACACTCTTAAATATTAACACTCTAATACATTTTTAACTTAGCAATGAAATCTGAAAAAATGTATTCCCTAGTTAATGAAAAATAATAAATCTGCTAGTTTGGCATACAAAATATAGTTCTGAAAAAACAACTGCCTTTGCAAAAATAAAAATGTTAGCAATGTAGAATTGCTTAATGGTCTTCCACATTTCTTTTGTGTGGAGCTGAACAGAGGACAGCTGAATTCTTTTGCTTGGCTCCCCACGCAGGCTGTGGCCACGTGATGTGATGATCACATAGCACTGAAGTTTGCTTTTCCTTTTCTTCTCCCACCTTTCCCCCTCAGCTCTCCATTTCTCCCTTCCTGTCCTTCCCTTTTTCCCCACCCTCCCTATTGTGTAGCAGTTGCCAGCCTGGAAGAAAGTCAGTAAGACTCATGAACTTCTAAAAGGAAGCTCCTTAAACTTGGAAAGTCCCTAAAACTTAGCAAGACAAGCACCCCACCCCCACCAAGGCTATAGAAACACCAGAACTACTGGCAGGAAGGGCTCTCCAATGGCAAAGCTGCCTGCAAGTCAAGGAGAGAGCTCCAGGACGCTGGCTTTCATGAGTCTTCAACCCATGATGGCATGGGTTGGAGATGATACAGCTGCCTTGGAGTCTTCCCTGCTCCTGTAAACAACCCTTCACCCGTGCGCTCCAGTACCTAAACTCAACACTCTGCTTCACAGGCTGGACTTTGGTGCATCATCACTCTGCTCTGTTGTCAGTTCCTTATCTGGGGATGAGTACACATTTTCCAGGTCTCTCTAGGAATAGTGTTGAACTCCCCTTCCCTCCCCTCCCCTCTCCTGTCCTCTCCTCTTCTTCCCCCTCTTTCTCACTTCTTCAGCTCCAATCTGTTTCCTTCTTCTTCCCTCCTCTCCCTTCCCCTCCCCTCCCTTCCTTTCCCCTTTTCTCCTCTCCTCTCCTTTTCCCTCCCCTTCAATCTTCTCCTCTCTCTCTTTCTGCATGTGTGTTTTTCTGTTTTGGTGAAAAGGTCTTGGACCCAGGATGACACAGAATTCCTTAGTTTCCTGTGTGCTGAGATTACAGGCCTGTGCCACCATGCCAAATTAAGATGTAGTTTCGTATTAACAGCCACATGGAATCTGGAAGCATATCATGAACCACTTTGTACTTTGTCGCATGGAAATCTACAGGTTTTAGCATTAGTTACAACATTTGGAACTCATTAGCTTACTGAGCCATGAAGGTTTTGCAAATATTGGCATGTTTCTTTTTGCCACATCAAAAAGTCACATTCACAAAAAGTCACAGTCAGTAAAATTACAATTAATTCATCAGAAAAGACTCTCTGAACTGGTTGGTAAGCTATTAAGCTAAAGTGTTGTTCTTCCAAATAAAACTGGGGCTAATGAGTGGCTTGGGAGGTAGAACTTGGGTTCAGTCAATCTCTGGGTCCCACAAAGTAGCCAGATATTTGATCTCTGACCAGACACACTGTGGCACTTGGGTGTCTGCCCTCTTTTTCATACATATGCACAAAATAAATAACTCAAATAAAAATGGTGATTGGTTTAAACAATGGTCATTTCCCTCTGCAATTTCAATATCTGCACAAGAGTTTTTTCTTGAGGCAACCGTACTCTAGAACATAGTGACTGGAATTATTTTCCACTGTTTTCATGGACAATATAAAAGTATGTATTAAGAGTCAAATTTTATTAAATTTACTATTTCCACTGTTCCATCTAGTAAAAAAAATTTAGCAAGGCTTACAAAGCATCCAGCTTAGCCATCACTTTCTTTGGGAAGCCTCAGCAGCATCTCCTGTGTCCCTGCATGGAGCTCACACCGGTCTGCACTGTGCTTCCTTCCTTGCCCTATTCCTCCTCTGAATTGTCAGCTCAATGAAAGCAAAAAATGTATTATGTCCCCAGAGTACAGCACAGTACACAGTATCTAGTAAGTGTTCAATAGGGATTTGTTAAATGAATGATTGAGAGCCCAAAGTCCTTCTCCAAAGCCAGTATGGGGGAGTATGTCTGTAATCCTAGGAATTAGGGGGTGAAGACGGGAGGGTCAGGGATTCAAGGGCATCCCTAGATTCAGGAAACTACCACTACCATCATTATCATCATCACTACCACAAGCACCACTATCATCACCACCACTACCACCACTGTCACCAACAACAAAAATAAAAAACAAAACAAAAACAACAAAAAAATTCCAAGAGCCCTAGGTCACTGCTCTAATTACCTTGCTTCTGGGGCTGCCATTAGAGAGACTGGCTTCTCTTGGGTATTTGGTGGGCAGATGAGGTTACTGGCAGTGATTTCCAGGACTGTAAGGCTTTCTGTAGTATGAGCCTCCACACACAAGTTCAATTCCTTTAGGGAGGCTGAAAGCCAAGCGTTCTGTCCCCTGGAAATTACCCATGACCATATTGTGGAGCACAGTCCATTAAGGGGACAAAGTGGGACATGCATTCTTTTTTTCTGTTTCCATGTCAAGGTATTAACGGTGTCCCTAGTCTTAACTCAGTCCTGGATAGCTCACCAGCAATGTTTGATTTCTCCAAGTGCTCCGTGTACAAGTCTAGAGATAAGATTCCAGAGAAAGGCAGTTGGGACTTCAAGTTGCTTATCACCCAGCCAGGCCAGCTCACGGAAAATAAACTTAGCTATCAGGAAAGATAGGCAGAAATGATGACAGAAAAGCCTCCTGTAAGCAGTTCATTTCCCCAGGAATGGGGAAGCAGTCTTTCTGTGTGCTAGGTACAATGAAGATGGGGGCCCTGGCTTTGCATATTATTACTGTGGCCCTTCTTAATGGGTTTCATGTGTGTACACAAGTGTGTGTTGTATGTGCTGTTGCATGCACTAGAATGTGCATGGAGATCAGAGGAGGTTTGCTTTACCCCTTTAAGGCAGAGCCTCTCTCTGAGACTGAATTTAAGCTAGCAGCCAGCAAACCCCAGCAATCCTTCTGCCCCCAACTCCCTCAGTGCTGGGGTTACAGGCAAACGCAGCACATGACAAGCTTGTTACACAGGTTTTGAGACCAGAACTCAGGTTCTGACTGTTGTGCAGCAAGTGCTCTTAACAACCCAGTCACCTTTTTAGCCTCCATGGTCAGTTCCAATTGTAAACCTTACAAACCTAGAATCACCTATAAAGAGAGTTTCAGTGACAGATTGCTAAATCATGATGGACTATGGGCATGCCTGTCACAGGCATCTCTTTAATTGGATTAACTGTGGTGGGAAGACCCATGCCACAGTGGGTGGTTGCATTCCCTGGGCTTGGGACCTGGACTGAGTAAGAGGATCTGAACATGACATATGAATGCACTCATTGTTCTGTGTTCTTGACTGTGGGTGTGATGTCACTAGATGTTTTAAAGTCCTGCTGTCTTGACTTCTGAGCTATGATAAACTGTAACCTGGAATCTGAGTTTAAATAAACCCTCTCTTCCCTATACTGCCTTTTGTCGGGCTAATTTTTATCACAGCAACAGCAGTCAGAATGGGTTTCTCTTTACTTCCAGTCTGCACCCAAGACAGCTTCAGCAGACTTCAAGTAAGAGGGCATACAACGACAAATCTTTCTACTGTCATGGAAACCTCTTTGACTTCGAAATTTGGCTCAACTCTAAGAATTTAATAATAAAAACATGGATTGGTGTTGTAGCAGTGACATGTGGTCCTACTGATAACACATTTTCCTGACCAAGTCTCTAAGCATAGAGTAGTCATTCTCAAGATTATAAACATTTAACTCACAGGGAAGACAATAGGCTTCCAGGACACTGACATTTCTAGAGCACATACTTACTGCCTTTAATGACCACCTCCTTCTTCCTACCAGGAAGCTACACCATTGTAAGCTTCTGATCCCTTGCCTCCAGCTCCTGAGTACTGGCCTTAAAACCATGAACTACCACTGTTGGGCCTTGGACGAGGTAACTCCATTTAACCTGTTACCTTCAGTCACGTAGGACACAGGTAGAGGGCGTGATTAACAAGTCTCTACCTCCAGAGATTTAAATATTAATGAATTATCAAAAGGCCAGGGGTGTAGCTAATTAAGCTATTCCCTCCCCTTTTTCCTTCCCTATAAAATGAGAGTCCCCTGGCCTTTGGCGGGGGAAGCGCGTACCACCTGCATCCATTTACCATGTCATGAACAATAAAGCTTTGGAAAACCGGACACCTGTCTCGTGTTGCATGGTCTCTCCGCCTGATTCCCAGCTTTTGGAACCCTGGAACCTTGCCAATGCAGCCGCCAGCCCGAGGCAGCTGTATGAATGTGGGATCCTCCGCTGGCGATGTGGGAAGCCCGCCCGGGACCCTGATGCCTACCCCCCGCCCACGAGATTTCTTCCCCACATACCACTACTGGTTTATGTCCTATAGGGGGATCCTCTGCCAACTGAGTTACATTCCCACCCCCAATGTTTGCACATTTTTTTTTGAGTAAATTGTTAGATAAAGTCATGGATGATATAGGGTTCTTTGCACAATTTCCCAAGTCTAGGAAAAACTCGTAGCTGCAACCCGGCATGCCCTTACTGTGTGTAACTATGAAAATCGAGGCAGGAGCCTTTGAGATGCTTGCCTTGCCTTATAAGGAGGTGGTGGACTCTTTACACAGAGGCCCATGTAGTTAAAGGACAGATTGAGTGAGTACCTTGTTTCTCAAGGCTGGATCTGCCCCTGCTTCCAGGAGCAGGGCAACTGTTTTAACATTCCCGCTGAGCACTGCCGCGTGGAGAGCCGAGGTCCCATTCTGAGAGAAAATGAGAGTGGGTGTCAAGAGTTGAGCCCACAGCCCTCAGCGGCTTTTCCTGGTTTTCATCCTATACCATGTGAGTGACAAGAGCAACACAGTCTTACTCCCTGGTGTCTTCCCTGTACTTTCTAAAGTCACACCAGTACTAATTACCACAGTGTCTTCAGGCACACAGCTGAAGGTAGCTCATTAGAAATGGGGGCTGACAGTGAGCCCAACAATTCTTCATTGGATGTTAGCAAGAACAAGAGTCTAA
Organism: Arvicanthis niloticus; assembly: GCF_011762505.2. Taxonomy (NCBI): domain Eukaryota; kingdom Metazoa; phylum Chordata; class Mammalia; order Rodentia; family Muridae; genus Arvicanthis; species Arvicanthis niloticus. The sequence goes on along the minus strand of NC_047671.1, from coordinate 73,268,052 downwards.
AAATCTGAAGGACAGGTGGGATGTTTCCAGCGTGAACATACTACATTTGTGGAGTCATTGCAGGGAAAGGGTTTGTTTGTCCTGATGTATCCCAAGGGCACAGCTATGCCACAGTCTATTTAACAAAGCAGGACTGTAAATATTTCAAATCAATAGCCTGTGGGTTAAACCTAGCCCATTGCCTCTTTTCTCCTATGTCCTGAAAGTGAAGAATATTTTGCACATTTTATATTGCACACACCTGAATATAAAATATCATCAGTATTCACCCATAAATTATAACTATGAGTGGCAGTCATATTTGTTTATTGTCAGTTTCTCTGGATACCCTAAGATGGCAGAACTGAGCCGCTGTTACGCTGTTACGGGAACTGCAGGCTCGCAAAGCCCAATGCGCCTGGTGACTCATGGGGGTGGGGCAGTTGTTGACTGTGCTGTATACACGGCAACATAGAAATACTTCCATCCAACATGACTCAAACTTAACAAAGCATTTCCAGTCTCCAGATACACATTTTCTGAGGCTCCCAGATGTTTGTGGCTAATTTTATACTTAAATTAACCAAGCAGAGTGAGTCTTTCTTGAAGATAATGAAGACAAGGGTGTCCTCCTTTAATTTCACAAATCTTCCAAGTGATATCAATAGTGTACTTTCCTGTCTTTAGTGGCAATTATACTATTTTTTCCTAGGAGACTGTTTTAGTTACCATCTCCCCATTCCACCTGGACCTACGGATCCCCACCTGACGGATACCCAGTTCTCCTTCAGTCTCCAGTATTTCTCCTCTAGCCTGTCTCTCTTTTTGACAGAATGACATAACTTCTTTTTTAGGTCTTACCTTCAAAATACCAAGAGTGGGAGAGAATTTGAGCAGCTCCTCTATGACGTCGTTATACCCTTTGTTGGCCGCTTTCAGCAATGCTGTCGTACCGTCCTGAAGCAGAGGGGACACAGGGACTATTGTTAACACACATCAGTGTGTCTCAATCTAGGGCCCTGAGAACACTGTGTTAGGGACAGGGTGATTTCAGGACCATATTTAAGGCTATTGATTGACCCCAGGGGCCTTCTCTGCTGCTCATAACTCAGTGGAGATTGCTTAACTGTCTTTATTGATTTATGCTATTGTTACAGCCTTAGAACTGTATCCAGTCTTGACTTCACCTGCCATGCGTGTTTATTTGCCTGTATTTGGTGGTGGTAACCCAGGAAGAATAGGCTAAAATTTGATTATTCTTTTAAAAAATACATAGATATCCAGCCTGGGACAGGATCCTTTGGGTTTCCATCTGCACCCAGAGCTGACCCTGTGCCACAGCTCTCCATACCCAGGTCCCACTGGGAGAGAGCTGGTTTTCCAGGAGTGCTGACATACCTGAGAGCCCAGCTCTCATGATGATGATAGAGGACTTTAAGAAGGACATAAATAACACTCTCAAAGAATTTGAGGAGAACACAGGTTAACAGGTAGAAGCCCTTAAAAAGGAAACACAAAAATCCCTTAAAGAATTATAAGAGAACATAACCAAACAAGAAGAAATTGAACAAAACCATTCAGGATCTAAAAATGGAAACAGAAACAAAAAAGAAATTACAAAAGGAGACTACCCTGGAGATAGAAAACCTAGGAAAGAGATCAGGAGTCATAGACACAAGCATCACCAACAGAATACAAGAGATAGAAGAGAGAATCTCATGTGCAGAAGATACCATAGAAAACATTGACACAACGGTCAAAGAAAATGCAAAAAGCAAAAAGTTCTTAACACAAAACATCCAGGAAATCCAGGACACAATGAGAAGACCAAACCTAAGGATAATAGGTATAGATGAGAGTGAAGATTCCCAACTTAAAGGGCCAATAAATATCTTCAACAAAATTATAGAAGAAAACTTCCCTAATTTAAAAAAAGAGATGCCCGTAAACATACAAGAAGCCTACAGAACTCCAAATAGATTGGACCAGAAAAGAAATTCCTCCCATCACATAACAGTCAAAACACCAAAACAAAGAAAGACTATAAAAGGCAGTAAGGGAAAAAGGTCAAGTAACATATAAAGGCAGACCTATCAGAATTACACCAGACTTCTCACCAGAGACTATGAAAGATAGAAGATCCTGGACAGATGTCATACAGACCCTAAGAGAACACAAATGCCAGCCCAGGCTACTATACCCAGCAAAACTCTCCATTACCATAGATGGAGAAACCAAGATATTCTAAGACAAAACCAAATTTACACAATATCTTTCCACAAATCCAGTCCTACAAAGGATAATAGAGGGAAAACTCCAACACAAGGAGGGAAACTACACCCTAGAAAAATGCAAGAAAGTAATCTTCTTTCAACAAACCTGAAAGGAGATAGCCACACAACATAATTCCACCTCTAACAATAAAAATAACAGAAAGCAACAATCACTGTTCCTTAATATTTCTTAACATCAATGGACTCAAGTCCCCAATTAAAAGACATAGACTAAGAGACTGGATATATAAACAGGACCCAGCATTTTGCTGCATACAGGAAACACACCTCAGGGACAAAGTCAGACTCTACCTCAGAGTCAAAGGCTGGAAAACAATTTTCCAAGTAAATAGTCCCAAGAAACAAGCTGGAATAGCCATTCTAATATTGAATAAAATCGACTTTCAACAAAAAGTTATCAAAAAAGATAAGTAAAGAGACTTCATATTCATCAAAGGAAAAAAAAATCTAGATGAACTCTCAATTCTGAACATCTATGCTCCAAATGCTAGGGCACCCACATTCATAAAAGAAACTTTACTACAATCAGTCTGGCAGTTCCTAAGAAAATTGGATATAGTACTACCTGAGGACCCACCTATACCACTCCTGGGCATATACCCAGGAGATGTTCCAACATGCAATTACATATTCCACTATATTCATAGCAGCCATATTTATAATAGCCAGAAGCTGGAAACAACCCAGATGTCCCTCAATAGAGGAATGAATACAGAAAATGTGGTACATTTACACAACAGAATACTCCTCAGCTATTAAAAACAATGACTTCATGAAATTCACAGGCAAGTGGATAGATCTAGAAAATATCATCCTGAGTGAGGTAACTCAGTCACAAAAGAACACACATGGTATGTACTCACTGATAAATGGATATTAGGCAAAGGGTGTGGAATACCCATGATATAACTCACGGACTACATGAAGCTCAAAAGGAAGGAAGATGCTTCAGTCCTACTTAGAAGGGGGAACAAAATAATCAAGGGAAATGGAGGGAGGGAGGGACTTGGGAGGAAGAGAAAAGGGGGAGGGGAAAAGAGGGAAAGAATCAGGCATAGGAGGAGATGGGGGAGATGTACAGAGGGTCAGGAAATTGAACAGAGGTGTGTAGCAATGGAGCATGGGGAGCTAGGTGTAGCAACCAGGAAGTCCCAGATGCCAGGAAAGCAAGAGCCTCTCAGGACCCCACGGGGATGACATTAGCTGAAATACTCCACAAAGGGGAGGGAGAACCTGTCAAGACCATATCCAGAGGTTAGGCATTCCCCCCCACCCCCTGGGTTGAGGGATGGGGCCACCCATCATCTCCAAAATTTTAAACAAGAATTGCTCCTGTCTAAAGGAAATACAGGGACAAAGAGTGGAGCAGAGACTGAAGGAAAGACCATCCAGAGACGGCCCCACCTGGGGATCCATCCCACATGCAGACACCAAACCCAGACTCTATTGTTGATGCCAAGAAGTGCTTGCTGACAGAACTGGATACAGCTGTCTCCTGAGAGGCTCTGCCAGAGCCTGACCAATAACAGATGTGGATGTGCACAGCCAAACATTGGACTGAGCATGGGGACCCCAATGGAGGAGTTAGGGCAAGGACTGTAGGAGCTGAAGGGGTTTGCAACCTCATAGGAAGAACAACAATATCAACCAATCAGACCCCCACCCCCAAAGCTCCCAGGGATTAAACCACCAACCAAAGAGTACACAGGGGGTACACATGGTTTCAGCTGCATTTGTAGCAGAGGATGCCATCACTGGGAGGGGAGCCTCTTGGTCCAGTGGAGGCTTGATGACCCAGGATAAAGGAAGGCTAGGAGGCTGAGGCAGGAGTGGGTGGGTGGGCGGGTGGGGGAGCACCCTCATAGAGGTAGGCGGAGGGAGCTGGGGATAGGGGCCTTGTGGAGGGAAAACTGGGAAGGTGGGATAACATTTGAAATGTAAATGAGTAAAATAACCAATAAAAATGAAAAAATGCATAGATAAATTTAAAAAAACATCTTTAGTGATCATTTTTGGCTCAAAAAAAGAGACTTTCCAAATCATCAATTTCTTGCTTGCTTTAACATATCAATGGCGGTGCTGGGAGGCCAGCTTCTGAGCTGTCTTCAGTCAGTCAGGAGAGGGCCTCTGGAATGGGAAGGAGGAGAAGGGTGTGATGGGGGAGTTTTCTTTTGTGATTTCAGAGGTGACAGGAAGACAACAGAAGAAGGGGTAGGTGGGGAGCAGGAACAGTGCCTTCATGTTACCTGATTCTGAGCTTAGGCTTGATAGGTAACTATGTAAAGGTGCAAGGACCGACGTCAGATACAAGGAGCCATCAGCCTCATAACCTAGTGACTGTTGAATCTCTCTACATTTATCATACCTTCTCTGGGCCTGCAGCCTGGCACAAGCTGACAGGATTAAGGGCAGGTGCTTGAGGGATGATGCACAGGGATTTGCAGCAGAGAGAGCAGCGGGGTGCAGCAGTGGGCTCTGCTTGAACCCACTTCACAGATCCTGCATGTTCCTTACATGCCCTAAGTCAAGGAAACCGTCCCGTCCCCAGCTCCTCCAGAAATCGTGTCAGATGAAGGAGGGAGAATCCAATCACATCTGCAAACTTTCTGCTCAGTTGAACTTTGTTTTCCTGTTAAAGAGCAGGGTTGGAAGACCAGTCTGCAGGTGGGGGTTGGTGGGGGGCGCTGTGTACTCACGTTGCGAGCAGAGTCACGGTCAGCTCCCCGCAGCAGCATCACCCGCACCACCTCGCTGTGGCCCATCTGGGACGCAATCCACAGTGGCGCGGTTCCATCCTGTGGGAAAAGGAGGTGGTCAGTGCACCAGGGGTTCCAGTCACTCATCCACTTTCGCAGGACCACCAGATCTCTGAGTCCAAAAGATCCACTCTCAGGCTGATCTGCACACCCAAAAGAAGTAGAGAAGAGGCGGGGCAGTGAACATGCAAACTGGCATGTTTGCAGTGCCTGGGGGACCTCAAACCATTCATGCCAAACTTGTCTTATACAAAAGGTCTTTTTCTGTTTCTCTTTAGAGACAGAATCTCGAGTATTTTAGATTGGATGCAAACTCACTATATACCGGAGGATGACCAGGATCCTCTCATCTCCTGCCTCTCCCTAGGGAGTGCTGGGATTATACTAGTGCCACCATACCACGTATACGTATACGCAAATCCCTGTGCATCATCCCTCAAGCACCTGCCCTTAATCCTGTCAGCTTGTGCCAGGGTATACTGCTATACTGAACCCAAGTAAGTAAGCATGTAAGTAAGCACTCTGTTAACTGAGACACATCCCCATATGGTGGGTTCATAGGGAATCTCCAGGAACCAGTGCACTTGAGGACCAGAGAGGTCACACAGATTCAGGAAGGTGCCCCTTCCTCATACCTGACTGGTAGCCTGATCTATGAGCAGGATGCGGGTGCAGGATCCAGAACTGGAAAAACTGAAGTCATCATGGTAATATGTCCCGAGAGTCTGGATTACCTATCTACTCATGGGAATCACGGCTAAAGAGCAAGGTGATACAATGGCAGACTCTAATTCACATCTGCTGCAGTGTGGAATTTCAATCCAAGCAAATCAGCAGATGTAGGAGCACATCACTGTAGATTGCCACTCTGGCAAAGCATTACAGGGGGGACTTTTGAGCTAGGTAGTTAAAAAAGACAAATTGAAAGACCAGGGGGATCTGAGGTAAAGAGAATGTTGGTGTCTATGTCTTGGAAGAGATGAGGAAGGAGGATCTCAAACAAAGAACAGAGGGTAAAGATGCCAAGCCTGCTTCACACTTCCTTTACACAGCTCTCTGTCTTCTGGATCTCCTCTTGAGGATGGATGTTATCATTAACAAGTTACAATTTGTGTTGCGGCCCGAGCTGCCCCACGTTTGGGGGCCAAAATGTCTCAGGCTGCTCTATCAATGTTTGAACCCACACTGCCAAAAGCTTTGGGGGCTAAGTTGTTAGAGCCTGCATTGCCCCAAACCGCTGGGTCGGGGTTCAGCAAGAGAGAGAGTGTGGACAGATGTAAAGAATGGAGACCAGACAGAGTGTGATTCAATCCTGTTTATTCTTCAGTCTCTCTTCCTAGTCCAAGTCCCAAGTCTTGAGTTCCTAGTCCCTAGTGCCTAGTTCCTAGTCCCTAGTGCCTCCAAGTTCCAAGTGCCTAATACCTAATTATAATTCTTCTTCCCAGTTCTCTAGTCCAAGTGTCTTCTTCCTCAATGCCTAATTCCTACTCCAAGTTGTACTCCAAGTTGTACTCTCTAACCTAATTCCTAGTTCCAAGTTGTACTCTAAATTGTTCTCTAAGTTGTACTGAACTCTTCTGTCTGCCTCTTGCCTTTTATATGTCTCACTTCTAAGCCATGTCTTTAAGACATGCCTTTTAAGTCATGCCCTTAGGCCTTGTCTCTAAATCTGATCTCTAAGTCACACCCTTAAGTCACACACCTTTAATCTCATACACCCAAGGGAAGATCCTGGGTATCTAAAGCAAGATGTTATCAGAGTGTGCTCAGCTGTTGTAGGCTGATGTAATCAAATCTCTTGTCAGGGTATATGGATCAAGATGGCTGCAAGGATAATAGCCGCCTTCTGTCGGCTCCCCACAAATTTGTATTAAAAGCACAAATTAAAAGTACAAACTAAAAAAAATGCTTATTATTTATAAAAGAACACCCACAGTTTTCATTTGATTCTCCCAACTGAGGATTCAAGTATTCATCCATTTAACCAACCAACAATGAATTATGAAGCTTCTTCTATGTCTCAGCAGAATATTAAAAGAAGTCTCTGTTTTCAAAGGAAAGTCTAGAGGAAGAGAGGAGGTTGAGATTTCTGTACAACTGCACATGATAGTGAATGAGAAGGGTGCACACGGCCTAAGAGAAGGCACCCTCTTACTGCCTTGGGGTTTCTGTCAAGCTCATAGATGGGGCCATAGCTCAGCTGGGTCTTGAAGGAAGACTAGGATTTTGTCAGCGGGACAAACATGCATTTGCGGTGTCGTGGACAGGTGTGGTGTGGCACACAGACTGAGTGTGCCTTGGCACATGGGTGTAGGCAGGATCCCAAGAGACAACAGAAAAGATCTGAGCTCCAGACCTACCATGTTTATTTAAGGTGATCTGGTGCTGAGAGACCATATGCTTGTTCCTGCATGCTCTGGGTCTAGTTTGTCCTTTAGTGGATGTCTCCACCAGAGGGCAGCCAGGGAAGGGAAATGGACTGCCTTGTGAGTGCTTGGCAAAGGTTGTTTTTAGTAAAACTACCTGTGGAAAAGTGCTGAGACCTTCACACTGAGAACAATTATTACCACTTTCAATTTATAACAGTCATGGCAACACTCAGATCTATCATCTTAGTTGCAAAGAACAACAACAAAAACTCAGTCAGCACTTCTTGTTTGTGAGACTGCCTATCAGCCTCAGTATCTTCTGCAAACACGTGACCTTGCAGAGACACTACCCATGGGAAATCACATGCAAAGGTAGTGAACACGTAGATCACACAGATGCTTAGAATATGCTACTGGAGCTGAGTGCTGTTCACCATGAAAAACACAAACCCTTGTCCTGGACTTCCAATTCCACAAGCTCTTCCTCTGGATTTCATTTACCAAGTTTCCTGGAGACCCTGTACAGCAACTGGATAGTGAGTAGCCAGATCCGACTGACTGGTTAAGGACATGCGGGGTCTCCTGTGTATTTCATTACTAATGATCACTTCTCCAGATTTGACATTGGAACCTGGAGAGTATGTGTCAGATCATCCTGTCAAGTTCAACTATTTACTACCTAGGTGACTAAGAGAGTCCTCTCTTTGGCTGTCCTGGAACTTGCTATGTAAATCAGGCTGCCCTGAACTCACAGAGGTCCACTTGCTGTTGAGTTCGGGCATTAAAGGCATGTATCATATCACCACACCCAGTGCCTTCCTTTTTATAATAAAAAAGATAGACTACAAGTCAATGTGTTTCTCTTTTCTGGGATTTTAGAGTGAATTGGAATGAGCAAAAAAGATATTTAAATACTTTTGACTACTTCCAGACCCTCCAAAAATTGTTTTAAAATGTTTTAAGTGGAACAAATTACTGTGAAGTGAAAGTTATGCCCTCCACAGATCCCCCCCCCCCCCTCTGTGTGTGTGTGCATGTGCATATGGCGGATGATGTCAGGTGCCTTCCTTCATGACTCTCTGCAGTTTGAGAGCCAGCATCGCTAGCTAAACTTGTTTGTTTGTCTGGGCTGGCTGGTCATGAGTTCCAGAAATCTGCCTCTCTGCCCTCAGCATGGAGTTCTGAAGTGAAGAGTACAGACACACACACACACACACACACACACACACACACACACACACACACACACGGAGAGAGACAGAGACACAGAGAGCACGCTGTGGAGGGCATAACTTTCACTTCACAGTGATTGGCTCCACTTGATTGGTCTGGGGGTCCATGCTGGTGCGGCAGGCACTTACTGATTGCACCATCGCTCCTGCACTCCGAACCACTTAAAGAAGAGAAAGGAAAGAAGAGTCAGAGGCAGTAGCTCACATTCAGCAGCGTGACCACACCCAGTGAAAGATGACTTAGATTTATGCCATAGATCAGGCAGAAGAGGACAAACAGATGACGGACACATGGGGATGGAGGTCAAGGAAAGAGCAGGAAGTGCGAGGGCTGGATAAGACCATCAACACAATAAATAGTGACGTGTTGCCTGTACCTGAAGGTGCTCAACACTGGCTGATAATTACAGAACAAGCTCAAGTGCCAATCAGATAGCTAATAGGGTAACTTTTGTATTTCCTACCAAATCTGTTGCTGTTTTTGGGATATATCTACTACATTAGAAGGGTATATACACCATTCATGTTAGAGACTAATCTATAACATAAATATAACATAATCTATAGAGACTTATCTAGGCTTCTAAAACCTGCTTAGAAAAAGACAGCAACCCACTCACACATAAACAAAATGCTATATGCCCCCTGCTTCTATGGCATTCAGTCCTTAGGCATGACTGTTTTCATCTGTAGGTTTTAGGTCTCCTAGATTCTGGGACCAATTCTGTTATTGGAGGGGTAGCCAGTTCAAGACACAGTATCTACAGTAACAAGGCAACTTTGCCACCAATGTTAGTCCAGCCCACAGCCTCTGCGGTAACAATTTTACTGGGAATATTTTATATCATTTTCATAGTGATTCTAGAGGGATGTCACCATAACTATCTTGAGTTTACAGATGAAAAAACAGCTGAGGTCCATGGAAAGGAAACCTCGGTCATCAAAAACTAGAATGTCTCGCTCCCTAACTGTGCATAGCCCTGCGACTTCAGCTCCTCTGTCTGAAGACCTGAGCTGGCTCCATACCACTCACCATCTCCCTTCTAGTTTCCAATCGCAGACCATTTGGGGGCACAGGCTTCCAACCTCCCTGGTGCTTTGCCCAAGTCACAGTGTATTTTCTGGTAGTCAACAGGCTTTTCCAAGTGCCCACCGTGTATAGAGGGATGAAGATGGCCAGTACCCTCTGCCCAAGTCACAGTGTATTTTCTGGTAGTCAACAGGCTTTTCCAAGTGCCCACCGTGTGTAGAGGGATGAAGATGGCCAGTACCCTCCGCCAGTGTTCTTATGGGCTCTGCTCCAGTGTCCACGCTTGGAATCTTATACCAGTCTAGAAGCTCTTGTCTCTCCCATGTCACATGTGCCCCCAAGCTAGGGATCCAAATTAATATTCACTCTCTGGGTTCCAGCAATTCTATGTGCAGTCGAAGGCTTCTGTTGGGACAGTGGCTCTCGACCTTCCTAATCCTGAGACCCTAATACAGTTTCTCATGTTCTGGAGATCTCCTCCCCAACCAGAAATTACTTTCATTGCTACTTTATAACTGTAATTTTGTTAGTTATGAATTGTAATATAAAATCTGTTATCCAATGGTCTTGGGTGTCCCCTGTGAAAGGGTCGTTTGATCTCTCCCCAAAGGGGTTGTGACCCACAGGTTGAGAACCACTGCATTAGCGAGTACACTCATTAGCCGGTCTTCCTGTCAAATGATGTAGAAATACTGACAGGCAAAATAGAAGGCCTAGGTAGAGACAAGTGAAACTGTGCCAGCCTAATGCTGGGAAACAAGGCCAGGCTTGGCCACGCTAGAAATACTGCTTTAGTGATGTGGGTGAGCTGAGTGGGGAGAAGTGTGTCAAGTGTGTGGGTATGAGATCAATGGGCTAAGGAGACGTCTTCACCACTGATGAAGAAGTTTGGCTCCTGTCAAGTTCTCCTTGAGAAGGACGTGTGGAGGAAGAAACAAACGAGTTTCCCAAGTGACCATGGACTTGTGTGATCCTGGCAACTCTTGACCTATCGAGTAGGAGGGGACATCTCAAGCACACAAGTCAGGCTGCACACTGTCCTGACTGTGGTCACACTTGCTCAGCACAAAGCACTAGAAAGTCTGCTTAGCTCTCAGGAGGGAAAGTTACAAGGAGAAGCCATTCCTTCTACAGTGCTGACTCCCGGACAGCACATCAAGTGTCCTAGGAGGGTTCTCAGCTACCTCCTGAGCCTCTTGTCACAGCTGTTAGTGGAAGGACTCTGCAGAACGGTTGTGTGGTGTGTAGTATGTGTGGTGTGTGTTATGTAGTGTGTGTGGTATGTATTGTTTATGTGTGTGATGTGTGGGTTGTATTGTGTATTATGTATGTGTGTTGTGTGTGTTCTGTATGTTGTGTGCTATGTGGTGTGTCTGTGTGTGTGCAAACATAGGTACCCATAGAGGTCAGAATGAGAATGTGTGCAAGTGTGCACGTATGTGGACAAGTATGATAACCTGAGTTTGGTTTTCAGCATCACATAAAAGCTGGGTGTGGTGGCATGTGATTCTAACCCTAGAGCTGGGGAGGAAAAGGAGGGGATCCCTGTGACTCACTGACCAGACAGTCTAATGGAAAGTTCTAGGTTCCAGGGAGAGACTCTGTCTCAAAACAGAAGGTGGGTGGCTCCTAAGGACACCTGATTGACCTCTGGATTACACCTGTACATACCTACACCCCCCACACACTCATCCACACACTCCCACACACAAACACACATCAAATTTGTGTAAAAATATTAAGAAATGGAAAATCAGGCATACACCCTTGTCCTTGCTTCATAAATTCAAGAATTTTCTGATAAAGTCTTAATGAGTTAGTGGGGATTTCAGAACAAGATACCCGCTCCAGACACCCTGCCTGTAATGTTCTACCCGTGTAAGCCATTTTAATGAGGACTTTAAATCACACTTTTCTTAAACCTCTGAGTAACTGGTAACCAGGTCAGCCATGCTTCTGTGACTTTTGTCATGTTTATGATATCTGTTTTCTTAGACTGAAGTCAGCAGAAGTTCTACCTTCAGAGGTACAGAACATGGAGTGACTGACCTAGATAAGTGAGTCCCTAACCTGAGAGCCATAGGCTCCTGGCAGGCACTGATGGGACTGCCACAGGGTGCGTGCTCACAACAAAGAGGACACTTTCTGTTGCTTCCTCACCTCAAGTAATTCCTGTTTTATAAAACAGTTTCCCTGAATAACAATCTCTTCAGACCTGGACTCTCACAGTTCAGGTCTTTGGAAGGGTGTGTCCCTTGTTTTTTAACCACAGGGTGGGTCCTTGTCCTCATGGGCCAGGTTACCCACTGGCCAGCCAGGTGAACCTCACTCTTGAGGAATGCAAACAGCTGGTGTGTTGTGGTTACTGCTGCCTTGCTGCCTTACTTAATAACTTCCTGGTTTCAATGACAACAGGTGACTCAATTCATGCCCAAGTGCACACGCACCCATGTGGTCTTTGAAATATCAATTCATATCAACTTGGGGATTGTTTTTAAGCAAACATGACTGTGGGAATGAGAATAATAAAATATATTTTACAAACAGACTGGTTAAAGTGACAAATTATTTTGCAAAGGTGTAATGAAAGAAACCCGACAGTCATAATAGTCTCTGGCTTCCAAGTTCACAGGAAACCTGTGGTTATAAGGACCTCAAATCAAATCCATGCCACTCAAAGCCACCAACTCCTTTCATTTGTTATGACAGAATGAAGTTTCTGAATCAAAATAAGAAGGGTTAAAAAGATATTTTTTTAGATGTATTTATTTATTATATATACAGCAGTCTCCTATATGTATGCCCAAAGACCAGAAGAGGGCACTAGATTTCATTAAAGATGGTTATGAGCCACCATGTGGTTGCTGGGAATTGAACTCAGGACCTCTGGAAGAGCAGTCAGTGCTTTTAACTTCTGAGCCATCCCTCCAGCCTGGGTTAACAAAATATTAAACTCCGACTTCCAAATGACAGCCTTGGTAGGCCTGATGTGCAATTGTTTTTCTCTTTCTTTGTGTGTGTATGTGTTCTTGTATATAGGTGTGTGTGTGTGTGTGCGTGTGTGTAAGCCAAAAGTTGCCTATGGGTGTAGTTGCTCAGTATATGTCATGCTTGCTTTACTGACAGCCACCTCTTCATCCTTGAAGTGCAACCTCCTCTATCCAGACCACCAAAGGTCGTCCTCGGGTTTCCACACATACTCTGTAGCACATGCAAATAATACATTTAATCCAATTTAAAACTGCACAGAACTAAGCAGGTATGATGGTGCATGCTTACAATCCCAGCACATGAGTGTGAGACAGCCTGGGCGACTGAGTGAGACCCTATCTCAAAGACGAAACCAATCCCCAACAACCAAACCACAGCCACTGGTAGCACCCGGATAGAAGTCTAGATTGTTGACAGCAAACCTACTGTACCCAGACTCCATCCTCATTCCTTATGCACTTAGGCTAATGAGGACTCAAGAAGCCTGTGGCCAGGAACACAGACCATCCTGAGGGTCCACGTAGATGTATATTATTTAAATACCCAGGCTCCCTATGCCAGATCCGTTAAAACAGAAACCTGCCTTGGGGTATTACTGCTTAGGAAATCAGTTTGACTTTTCTAAAAGACAACAACAACAACCTTCATAGCAATGTTTTCTTAACCTCAAATGCAATGAATTAATTAGAGCACAGACAGCTCCTACAGAATAGCGAGCTATGCTACCTTACATACGCAATATATAAAACGCCCTCAGTGTTGCACAACTGAGCTTTAAGTATCAGCTAATTGAATTGCCAGACATTAGCAGATGCCAGATGTCAGATTGGTAAATGAAGTCTCAGTGCCAGTATTCCTGTGAGCGATGAACCTGTGAGCACAGAACCCACTCACAGTTTCCTCATTCCCAGGGCTCCTCTTGGGCTGCTGGAAAAAGCTAGACGGAGCTACGGCAGCATATCAGGAGAGAGACCAGGTAGGACTTGCCTCTGTTTACCTATGCCCCAGATGCCCCAGGCCAGCCAACACTCTTTATTTCAGCACAGTCATAAATTATTTGAAAAAGAGGTGGCAGAGTGTGTACTTGACCTCAGACATCAAACACTTAGGTTTTTCAAAGTACTGACTCATGATGTCAGTTTGAGTTCAGAGACACCCAGCTGACCTCAAAGCACAGACTAGGAGACATCTTAATCACAGATAACTTCTCATCACAGAGGCAGGGTTGAAGACTATCCATGGTGATGGCTGTGCCAGGCCTGTGCTGCTTTAGACCCCTGCCACTCCCAACCTCCTGCTCCAAAGGACATTACCTGCCTTGGCTGGTTGACTTTTGCTCCTGAAGACAGTAGTAGTCTGATGACATCCAAGTAACCACCTTGGGCAGCCAGGAAAAGGGCAGTGGCTCCGTCCTGAGATACAGGGGTTTAGATTCAGCTTTCATGTTGATTTCAGAAGAAAAGTAAAGGTTCATGACTTACGTTTCTCATTTGCATTCTCTTTTCTGTTTCTACTCTTTTTCTAAGTAATAGCTATTAGGTAAATAAATTATACAGAAGTGTGTGTGTGTGTGTGTGTGTGTGTGTGTGTGTGCGCGCGCGCGCAGGTGAGTACATCTCTCTCTCTCATACACACACAGAGAGAGAGAGAGAGAGAGAGAGAGAGAGAGAGAGAGAGAGAGAGAGAGAAACCAGAGAACAACCTCCAGTGTTGTGTAGTTCCTCAGGAAGGTTCTGTCTACTTTGTGCTATAAGGTCTCTCACTGGCCTGGGGTCACTCACCAAGGCCATGAATCCTGAGAGATGTGCCTGTCTTTGTATCCCAGGGGCTGACTGTATACATAAGTCATCACACCCAGATTTAAAAAATTTTTTTTAGCCAGGCGGTGGTGGTGCACGCCTTTAATCCCAGCACTTGGGAGGCAAAGACAGGTGGATTTCTGAGTTCGAGGCCAGCCTGGTCTACAGAGTGAGTTCCAGGACAGCTAGGACTACACAGAGAAACCCTGTCTCAAAAAACCAAAAAAAAAAAAAACAAAAAAAAAAAAAAACCCAAAAAAAAAAAAAAAAAAAAACCAACAACAAAAAAAACTTTTTTAAAGATTTATTTTATTGTATATGTATGAATGTTTTATCTGTACATATATGTGTGCATGACATGCATGCCTGGTTACCTTCAGAGACCAGAAGCAGGCACCAGATCCCTTAGAACTCAAGTTACAGGTGGTTCTGAGCTATCATGTCGGTGCTTGGAACAGGACTTGGGTTCTTCGCTTGAAAGGCTTAAAAAGTAACACACGATTTTAACTGCTGAGCTATAGCTTCATCTCTCTGGCAAGGCCCAGATTTTTAAAAATTAATTATTTATTTTTAACATGAGTTCTGGGTATCAACTTCAGGTCTTCCTGTCAGGAAGTGAGTACTTTAGTAACTGAACCATCTCCCCAGACTCCACTCTCTGTGACATTATGAATTAGGAGTCAGTCTTGTTTCCTTGGCATCTTTCTTTCTCCTTCACCCACGTTCCCTCAACATGCACTTTCTCTATGTTGTAACGGGTTTGGTGGTTCAGTGGTGAAGAGAAAAACTGTGTTTGAAAGGCTCTTTCCTTGCCGCTCCCTGCCAGCCCAGCAGATGCTGTGACACCGTAAACACAAAGGGCAAACTACACCGAGCTTAAGGCCAGGGCACCAGTCTCTATGTTGGAGGTGGGGGCTTCATTTTTCATCTTTCTCAGAAACATGTTTTTCTTATTTCAACAAGATTATTCAGCAAATTCAGGTTGAATTTGTCCAGTGGCTCACCTCGGAGTAAGAGCATGGACAGCAAGCTCCATTGTTTCTGCCCTGTAGTAGACAAGCTGGACACGCCCCTGAGGAGTTAACCTTAGCTACTTAACACACCTTGTGCTGAGAACACCAGTGGCAAGCTGAAATCCCAAACACTTTCTGTGCAAGTCCAGCAGGTGTGTTACCTGGAGGGGGCTGGATTTCTATTGGGTGTCTGCTAAACTACCAGATTATACTCAAAACAATCCTTAAAACAAACCAGCCTGAACACACCTTTAGGCAGATGTTTGATTGTGGTTACAAAGTTTATCTGCTTCTTAATGTATCAGCACAGAAAGTTTTCCATAGTCTTAGCTGCGGCTAACCCTGTAGACTTTTCTGGAACAGACTAGACATTGAGTTTCTCACTGCAAATTACAACTTTTAGTTTGCCTATCCTATTTTATTTTATTTTATTTTATTTTATTTTATTTTATTTTATTTTATTTTCTGATACAGGGTCTCTACTCTGCAGTCCTGCCTGGCCTGGAACTCACTAGATAGACTCACAGAGGTTCACCTGTCTCTGCTTTCCCTAGTACAGGGATCAAAAGTGTACACCAGGTCAATTGTTTTTAATAGAAATATTTAGACCATTTTACTAAAAGTAAAAAGGAATTTACAGCACATGACATTTTCTTAATTCACCAATTAATAGAGAGGGATTTACTGTGACTGGGGGCTCTGCTGAAGTCTATATTTCTGAGAGCATTCTGGAAGGATACTATCTAGTGATTGCAAACTTTACATACACCCTTGATTCACACTCCTAACTGGGTCGTGCTGTGAAAATAAACATTAACTTTCTATTTCCAGATTCTCTGGGCCCACTCACCCATACATAATCCAGACTCTCAGCTATTCTTTACTTACAAAGATCAACCAAGAGACAACCAGCGCTTTAGACATGCCTTTGTTTCTCCTTTTCTCTGTGTGTGGTATATGCATGTGTTCATGTGTGTGCACATGTGTGGATACTCAAGTGTATAGGCAAGACGTCAACAGGCGTCATCCTCAATTGTTCTTTACCTTATTTTGGCAGATAGGGTCTCACTGCTAATTTGGCTAGATGGGCTGGCCAGCAAGCCCCAGACTCCTCCTGTCCCCTCCACCTTCCCAGTGCTGGGATTACAAGTGCACACTACAGATCCCAGCTTTGTGAGTGGGCGCTGGGGATCCAAGCTCAGGTTCTCAAATCTGCACAGCAAACATCTTACCTGAGCCACCCCTCAGCCCTGCCTGTGTTTCTCAGAGCTCATGCTGCAGCTGTGACCACAGAGACCGGCTCTGCTGCTCTGAGGGGCTGTCTGGGAACTGGCAGGTTTGAAAAGCTCCACAGGTGCGTCTAATGGGCAGCTAGGCTGAGAGGCGCTTTAATATATATTATATAACTTAGAGCATTATCAAGGATCTCAGCCGTCTTACTGCAGGTTCAAAGCCTTACAATCTTGGAAGTGCCAGAGGGTAAGGCTAGTTGCTATGGACTTCAAAGAGGCCTGAGATTCGGCAGAGTTAACAAGGTAAGCTCTGAAAGGCCATTCAAATGGAGACCAGCACACCTACACAGCCCATCAGGTGGCTATGAAAACCCAGCTGCTGTTGTCATAAGGGTGTACTTGAGGAATGGCCTCTAATACAGTTCCTGGACAATTGGAAGCAGGACTCTCTCCCCACCTGTCCTGAGACTGTCAAGTCACCCCACCTCCCATATTTTATTTTTCGTACAAGACCAGGATAATAACACTTGTTGCAAAGCCTATAAATTTTCAGTGACAATTAAAAGGGCCCCTGGGCTATGTACTAATTGCCAATTAGCTGCAAACAGACTCACAGTGGCAGCGAGCCCTTCCCAGTCCTACCTGAGAACACTGCTCCACAGTTTCCACCTCTCAGTTCTCTTGACTAATTTGATTTCCCCTCTTGATACCACTCCGCACTACGATCTTTACAACAGGAAGATGTAGTGCATAGGCTGGACCACATGGCATAGGCTGGACCACATGGCTTGCCATGGTGTGAGTGACTCTGGGGCAGTATTTGTGGGATGTTTGCAGATGTACAACAGATTTAAAAGGGAGAACAGAGGTGAGGAAATACATGGTTTCTATGACAAGGAGAGCTCATCCAGTCAGCTGATTTTTTATTGATGTCTCCAATAAAAAATCCTACTGTGTAGGGCCGGGGAGATGGCTCAGTGATTAAGAGCACATATTGCTCTTCCTGAGGACCTGAGTTCCATTCTCAGCACCCACATAAGGTGGCTTACAGCTGCCTGTAACGCCAGATCTGACACCTCTGGCACTTGCAGTCACGTACACACCTCCATACACATAATTAAAATAATAAAAATACATCTTCAAAAAAAGATGAGCACTTTTTTTTTA
This sequence comes from Arvicanthis niloticus, assembly GCF_011762505.2. Classification (NCBI taxonomy): domain Eukaryota; kingdom Metazoa; phylum Chordata; class Mammalia; order Rodentia; family Muridae; genus Arvicanthis; species Arvicanthis niloticus. The sequence continues at coordinate 73,250,190 of NC_047671.1, read as the reverse complement.
GTGCACTAAAACTAGGTTTAAGTCATGGTTTCTAACACTGGAATTTAGATCAAATGTTAGCTGTGGTCAAGGGATAAGTTCAGGCCCTCTTGAAACACTCACATAAAGTTGGTCATGGATGTTGGCTCCGTGTTTCAGCAGGGTCTCCACCACTGGCACGTGTCCATACTGACTAGCAGCCAACAGGGCAGTGCCCCCATCCTATGGACAGCAAGGACACATACATTAGATATGGCAAGTCTTGTATTTTATCAAGAACATTTTTCACATAGAATTGGGAAAGAATCGTCCCAGAAATGATAAACTCACTTTCCTTCTGTCGTTTACCTTGTTTTAGTTTTTAAGGACTTACATTATTTCTTGTTTGTATGTGTATGTCTTTGTCTCTCTGTGAGTGTATGGCAAGTGTGCATGGGGCACCCACAGAGGTCAGAAGAGAGTGTTGGATTCCCACAGTTCCAGAGGCTGTGAGGCACCCAGCATGGAGGCTGCTGACCCCGGCCCTCTGAAGAGCAGCGAGTGCTCTTAGTGATGGCGGCATCTCCCCTGCATTCGCCTTTTCTTTATGATCATCTTGAGGACATGAGCATGCTGTACACTTGGATAACCTGGCAGGGACATAGCGCAGCCATCTCGCTAGTTATTATCACTGCAAACCTGCCTGCACCAAAGGAGACAACATCCGTTCACCTCTCAGTATGTGAAGTGCAGCACACTTCCAAGTATTGTCAGCTCTGTGTCAGAAGCACGGCTTCCGACCAGAGGCCCCTTTGACAGACATTGGCTTGTCCTTTGGAGCTAGTTGGTTATAAGCCACTGAGTTAAGATGCTTACCCATCTACAGCCACCGTTTTCATGGGACAAGATGTGCCTCTGTTTAAAGAGCAGACGATGATGTCTCACTGGCTTAGGGTCTTCCTTTGAATGTGTGCCAGTTTGTCTAGATCTCTTAAAGCACGGGCCCTAAGACTAAGCAGAGCGCTGTAAAGTAATCATGCTCTAATGTGGAATGGGGCATTCGTTTGTTCTGTCAACCCCACTTTTATCTTTGCAGCTGAAATCAGAACAAGCATTTATGCCAAGCACACTGACTACTGACTCACCGAGCCATGAAGGCTTCCCGGCACTACGGGTAGGACTAGTGGTAAGTACCTTTTCCCACCTGGAAGTGTGCTTGATGTTTGGTGCTGTGAACTGTGATGTGGAGATTTAAGCTAATTGTGAAAAATTCAACAATGTGTGACTTAACTGAAAATATTAATCATGAATATAATAGTGTAGTGTCTAAATTTGGGCTTAGGGTTTTTTGTTGTTTGTGTTATTTTGATTTTTTTTTTTTTTATTCAAAGCAAGTTCTACCTTCAGAGAGTCTGGTTCAGAAGGTATAGATGAGGCCTGGAAAACAGGCAAGTGGCAGGTAGCCTTACCTGTAATCTCTGCTACAGAGGTCTGTGTTCATAGTCAAAGTGACATTGAGTGTATGGCAGGAGCTAGAGAAGGCACACGGAGGGAGGGAGGGAAGGAGGGAGGGAGGGAGGGAGGGAGGGAGGGAGGGAGGGAGGGAGGGAGGGAGGGACAGTATGGTAAGGAAGAAGGCTGAGCCAGCCTAGAAGGGTGGGGAACGGAGGAGAGGCTGAGGCTGGTGGCAAGACAGGGGACATCAAGATACTGCTCCACAGCAGCAGTCAGTATTGCTCTTGAGACTCTGTCCTGCCAACTCTCTGCTCTCTCTACTGAGGAGGTAAGAGAATAGTAGAATACATTGGCCATGACAGAAGGACCAATTTATTTTATTAAAAACATTTTCAGGCTACACATTTCACACACTTAATAACAAGAAAGTAATTATTAAAGCCACGTTTGTTTTGATGACAGGTTCATATCAAAACTCACAACCTCCTGACAGTCCCTTCTTCCCGTGGAAAGCTCTTAGGAGCCCTGCAGTTGACCTCCTGGAGCCCCAGACTTATTCATCCTGGACTCTGTGTTCTGCGGAGCTGGGAGCACAAATGGCTCCTGCCTAAAGGCTTTGATCCAGCTGGAACTTAAGCAAGGAGATGACTGAGTGCCACGTGGCCGTGTATGATCCTTCTGATTTAGTTGTAAGGTGCTGAGACTTAGGTTCAGTGCACTTGCTACTTTAGTTGCAATATACATTGTGTGTGTATGTGTGTGTGTGTGTGTGTGTGTGTGTGTACATGTGCGTGTGGTTGTGTGGATCTTCACAGCTTGTGCACAGAGTCATATGGAGGCCAGAGGGCCATACCAGGACATCTTGCTCAATTGTTGTTTCATCTTAGTTTTTGAGACAAGGTTTGTTACTGAACCAGGAGTCTATCACTTGGACTGCAATGGCTGCCTTCACCCTCATGTCTCTCTTGCCCCTCACCCTCAGGGCAAAATTATGGATGCATGCCACAGTTCCCAGCTTCTACAGGAGTGGTGAGGATGTCAACTCCAGTCCTCATGCTAATGCAGCAAGTATTATACCCAACTGAGCAATCAGGCCCTTGTTATTTCAGTTTTATAATGAAAAAGAGATAATTAGTATACCTATGTGTCTTATGTTATGTTAGATTATGCTATGCTACACTATATTATGTTATATTATATTATATTCAGTATGTTTCAAGGTATGCACACAAATTTACTAATGGGTTTTAGAAAAGACAGCACTCTATATGACATCTGGACCATTTGACAATATTTCATTAGGAGAAAGATCCAGTGGGAACTTTCTTTGTATCTACTTATTCTATATAATCAATGAAGAAAATCTAAGATTTTCAACATGGGCTAAAGTTCATGGAATAAAATTCAGGAATGCATATTACAAGTAGACCTAATATGAGCTTAAAATGACAAGAATCTTAAAAAGAGATAATTAGTATACCTATGTGTCTTATGTTATGTTAGATTATGCTATGCTACACTATATTATGTTATATTATATTATATTCAGTATGTTTCAAGGTATGCACACAAATTTACTAATGGGTTTTAGAAAAGACAGCACTCTATATGACATCTGGACCATTTGACAATATTTCATTAGGAGAAAGATCCAGTGGGAACTTTATATCAGCTCAAAATTTCCTGCTATAAAGCATGAAAAAAAATGTGAACACAACATTCATCCTTTTGCACTATGCTTTCTTATCTGAATATGAAAAGTGAGAATGAAGACCCCTTTAAGGAAGAACCATAGTCCCTGCCCAGAGCTGCTCGACTCTGTCTTTCTGACAGGATAGCCTATGAGTGCAGGCCACCTGCCAGACACCATCACAGAGCACAGGCTCGCTAGGACCAGGTCATCCCTCTGGTAACTCCTATCACTGTAGTGGAATGAGTACAGAGGTAGAACACAGAAATAGGGACTGTTAGATGGACACCCGGGTAGAAAGGGGAAGCACATGTCTGTGTTACAGATAAGGTGAAAATGAACTGCTTTATTGTTGGAGGTCTCCAACAGGGTGTGAACCCAGGACCTTGAAGGTCTCCAACTAGACGTGAATTCAAGACCAAGGTTCTCTTACTTTAGTCCGACATTCAGTGGATGCTCCGAATCCAAAGAGAAATCTCACAACATCATTGTGGCCTTGCTGGGCAGCGAAGAACAGGGCAGTTGTACCTGACTGAGAGAGAGGGGGGATTGCTTTAAGGAGACATTTTGCAAAATTAATTTTCAAATAAAATTGACACTTCCTAGCTCCAAGGGGGCCACATTTGATTTGCTGTAATTTTCTTTCTTTTTAAAAATTTTATTTTTGTATGTGTGGTGTTTTCTCTGCACATATGTCGGTGTACCACATGTGTGCAGTGCTCATGAAAGCCAGAATAGTACACGGGATCCTCTGAAACTGGAGTGACAGACTTGTGAGCTGCCATGTGGCTGCTGGGAATTAACCTGGGACCTCTGGAAGAGCAGTCAATGCCCTTTCCACTGAGCTGCATCTCCAGCCCCCATTGCTATCTCTTGATAAGAGAAATAACACGAGACGTTATTCTTGAATTAGAGTGGGTGGTCCTCCCCCAAAGGGTCAGACTACATCCGGACTCCAGGACATGCTATTTCCTTATATGGTGAAGGCGAGGTTAACGATCTGGAGAGAAGGAACTCATTCTGGCTTACCCCAACAATGATAAGTGTCCTTTCAAGTGCAACAACAACAACAACAACAACCAGAACTTCTTGCTCAACTCTGTGAACTGTGCCAGGTGGTGCAGGCAGGAGGCTGAGGCAGCAGAATTGAAAGTTGAAGGCTAGCCTTGGCTACACTAGTATGTACCTTATCTCAAAAACTCAAACCAAGCTGAAACAAAACAAAACAAAACAAAACAACCAAACCAAACCAAACCAAACCAACCAAACAAACAAACAAACAAAAAAAACATGGTGGAAACGTCCTCCTGTGGATAAATGAAGGAGTAACAAGGCATTGTCTACAATGGCAGATTATTTTAATTATTTAGCTTTAAAAGTAAGACAGATACTACGGTGGTATAAAATGTAAATGGATGGAACCAAAAGACTTGCTACATGAAAGAAACCTGTTCCACAAGGACAAACACTGTTAGATTCTATAATGGTGTCCGAAGAACTCAAACTCATGGCTACAGAAAGTACAGAGATGGTTGTTAGCAGCTGGGGAGGGAGGAAGAGAGAGTTAATGTATAGTAGGTGTGGACTCTTGAGAAGAGTCCCTGAGCAGGACAGCTGCCCCAGTGGTGGCACAGCACTGTGACTGTATGTATGTCACCCTAACTACATATTTTAAAATGGTTAAGATGAAAATGGTTAAGACAGTGAGCTTCATGTATATTTACTAAAGTAAAATAATTCAGTGAAGACTGATGAAGGGGGAAATTTGACAGGAGAGGTAAAGAGACCACAGACGCAGTGATCACAACCCAAGGAATGGGGTAGCATCAGCTCTGGAGGCAGCAGAGAATGACAGCCACCTGGTGGGCTCAGCAGGCATGTCCACCCTTGATATTGTAATTCAACACTATCATCTACAATCTGTGCTCGGGAGTGGCTATCCTGGGGTGCACATGGCCTGGAGGCCTGGTCAGATATGCCTGGAGGGGGAATAAGGCCTGGCCTACACTCTAAATATAGATTTCTGGCTTCCAGATCTACAAGATAATGAATTCCTGTTGTTTTAAGCTGTTCAGTTCATGGTGTTCTGTTGTAATGGGCACAGGCAACAAATACACTTGGTATGGCGTTTGGGAAAGTCCTAAATCAAAACATGGAAGGATTCTGGTGGAGAACTGTGGTTCCAGAATGTAGTCTCCAGAGTAGAAAGCAACTAATGAGGAGAAAAAAAAAAAAAAAAGAAAAAAGAAAAAAAAAGGAATCTAAATAATTCTCCTATAAATGATCTAACTGGAGGTCAGAGCAGAAGTGGGTATAAAATATTTCTCAAAACCGGACATATTAACCAGTAACAGTTTAAAGTCACGTTTACAGCCATCCAAAACATAGTATTTTTAAGCATGTATGCTTGGCCCAGGGAGTGGCACTATTTGGAGATGTGGCCTTGTTGGAAGTGTGTCACATGGGCTTTAAGATCCTCATCCTAGCTCCCTGGAAGCCAGCCTTCTCCAGTTTGCCTTTGAAACAAGATGCAGAACTCTCAGCTCCTCCTACACCATGCCTGCCTGGGCGCAGCCACGCTCCTGCCTTGATGATAATGGTCTGAACTTCTAGACCTGTAAGCCAGCCCCAATTAAATGTTGTCCTTATAAGAGTTGCCTTGGTCATGGTGTCTGTTCACAGCAATAAAACCCTAACTAAGACAGCATGTTTTCCTTCAAAGTGACTTTTATAAGCCCATTCAAAGCCGGGTGCCCAAATCATAGAGTCACATGAACTTAGTCATCCTGGCTCAGCAGTGGGAAGTGTCTATCGTTTGTATGAAGATGCTTACTATGGGAGCTAGCTGGGAAGAGGGGGTCACAGCAGGGAGGGGACGAGAGGGAGTGAATGCCATAGTGATGCACTGTGTGAGGGATTGCAAAAAGAAGAGGAGGAGGAGGAGGAGGAGGAGGAGGAAGAGGAAGAGGAAGAGGAAGAGGAGGAAGAGGAGGAAGAGGAGAAGGAAGGCAGCCCATGACTTCCACAGTCTGAGCGTTGATTGAAACCAAGACACTTCTCCAGGCACTGTGAGAAATCCTTCTTTCCACAGCTCACCTGGAACCTATGGGTATTAGATTCTGACTCTGGCATGAGGGGCTAAGGGAAGTCCTGTGAACTGTACTGATAGTTCTAAATTCTAAGGCAGGAACACATGGGACTGGGGAGAGCTAAAACCTTAGCAGATTTAATCCTCTACCTCCAGCTGTGTCCCAGAGAAAAAAAACACCTGACTACTCCCAGAGCCTTTCTGCTGGGCAAGAGTGGTTCCCCGCCATGTTCTTACACATGTGAATCTGCAGCTCCTATCCATTGCTCTCTGACACTGAAGGGTGCTAACTTCTAGAACATTTGTAAAGAGGTTTTGATGAAGAAACTTGGCCAGAATCAAAGACTTGCTTCAAAAAATAAATCTAGAGAACACCCAGGATTCTTTCTGGTGTGTGTTTTTTTTTTTTTTTTTTTTTTTTTTTTTTTTTTTTTTTTTGTTTGTTTGTTTGTTTGTTTTTTGGTTTTTTGAGACAGGGTTTCTTTGTATAGCCCTGGCTGTCCTGGAACTCACTCTGTAGACCAGGCTGGCCATGAACTCAGAAATCTGCCTGCCTTTGCCTCCCAGGTGCTGGGATGGGATTAAAGGCCTGCACCACCACTGCCTGGCCTGGTGTTTCTTTATTAAGAGAAAATATTTATTTTTCAATCATTTCGATACATTAACTAAGAATAACTATAACCGTGATTTGAGCTAATTTTATATGTAAAACCAGTCATGTACAGGAATACAGTAATCCCTAGCTAATAGACTGTAGTCTGAAATGTGAAGTAAGTCTTCAGTGTCCTCTCTTTCCTCCTGAAGCCCAGGGCTTCAGGCCAACTTCCTGGTGGTCTCCATCAGCCACTATTCCTGGGTCTCTACCATGTCTGCTGCTCAGGACCATTGGCCTCCAGCTGGTATCTCTAGCAAGCTCTATGTATCCAGAAAAACAAGGTTAGGTATTGTCTAAGGGTTTCTATTCCTGCACAAACATCATGGCCAAGAAGCAAGTTGGGGAGGAAAGGGTTTAATTAGCTTACACTTCCACATTGCTGTTCATCACCAAAGGAAGTCAGGACTGGACTTCAAGCAGGTCAGGAAGCAGGAGCTGATGCAGAGGCCATGGAGGGATGTTACTTACTGGCTTGCTTCCCCTGGCTTGCTCAGCTTGCTTTCTTATAGAACCCAGGACTACCAGCTCAAGGGATGGCACTACCCACAGTGGGCCCTCCTACCCTTGACCACTAATTGAGAAAATGCCTTACAGCTGGATCTCATGGAGGCATTTCCTCAAGGGAGGCTCCTTTCTCTGTGATAACTCAGCTGGTATCAAGTTGACACACAAAATCAGCCAGTACAGGTATGTTCCAAGGAGCAGTTGTGATGCTGTGAATGGATTAACAGTGGGACACGGTGTTTCAAAGATTCCTGAAGCAGGCAATACTTTGGGGCCTCCCTTTGGTTGAGTATTTGCATTGCCCGAGCCTGGCATAGGCTTGAAAACTCAAGGGAAACTTCCGTAATATCGTCATGTGAGACACAATGTCTGGACTGAATGTGAAATCCCCAAGGGCTATTGTTCTCAGGTCATGAAGGATTCCATCTGCTGGCTTAGTTGAGCCACTAAATGAATGAATAAATATAAAACCACAAAGCCACACACTAGCTAGAACCCCACCACTTCTCTTCCTCTGCTTTTCTCAGGAAGGTTTCTGCACACCATGTACCTACCCTTTAGGATTAGATTTTTGAATAAGCAGATTTGGACTGCATTGTTTTATTAGAGAAAAATTTGCTTTTCATTTTAAAGTTACAACAAACAAGGATGGTAGAAAGAGGAAAAGGTGAGGGTAATTTTAAAATATCTTCTAAATGGGTTTAAACATCTTTATCCCAGAAGGAAATTTTATTTTAGCTGCTGATGAAAAAAAATGGTCTGAAACAATGACCTAGTGTTATGGGGACTGCCCTAAAGACTCTGTGAAGATGGGTTGATTTGATGGCAGTCTTCACACTGCTGCTTCTCTATAGTCCAGCCCCACTAAGGCTGAGGGCTGCAGCCTGTGGCTTGTTCTTTCATGGTCTATGCACAGGACCTCTGAGCCTTAGAGGTAGATCATGGAGGTAAGGCAGGTTGTTGGATCAGGCCAGATGAAGCAAGACCAAGAGTCCACTATGGTTAGGAGCTGTCCTAGGATACCCATCTTATACCTGGGTCTGTGTAAACCCAGGTTAGAGTGTACATGTCTCCACAAAGATTTGTTTACCACGTCCTATGTCAGCTTGGAAACATATGATCTCTTCAGACCTGACTTCCTGAGTATGTTAAAATGCCCCAGCCATCTTGCTGCTGCAAGTACCCTGACTGGACTCTGGTGTGACCACACCTCCAGGGTTGCACTTGTGATGAGTGGTCACAGGCTCACATTTTACTTCAATGTCCCCCCCCCCCCCCCATGACTCCTTTGGAGAACTTACTTAATTACATGGCCAGGTAGAAAACAGCTTTGTAAACGTGGTTTCATTTATAAACTGTTCATTCAAGCTTCACGATGAACAGATTCCAGACAAAAAAGACAGGGACATCTGGAAAATTTCTATAAATTCCATGGCATCTCGTTGCATGTGAGGAAAATATATTCATGCCTGAGACAAAAAATGTATGACTGGTTAAGGGTGCTGCATGATATGGACCAGATATGGTCTGAATGTGTCTTCCAAAGACTCAGTGCTCGGAGCTGAGTGTCTAGTGTGAGGATACTGAGGCTTGGGACCTTTAAGACATAGGTGACAGAGCAAAGTCACTGGGCACAGTTATGAAAGTGTTAATGCTGATCTCTTAGAGTGTTAGTTCTCACAAGCATGGGTTGTTAAAAAGTGAGAGTGTATTGTGCCTTGTCTCTTGCACACGTCTCTTCCCCTTCTTTATCATGTTCTGAGGAAGCCCTCAGAAGCCAAACAGATGCATCTTCTCAATCTCAGATGTTCAGTCCCTAAAACTGTAAGTTAAATAAACCTCTAATTCTTTAAAAAATAAAATATCCAGCAGCAGTTATTCTGTTATAGTAGCACAAATGGATGAATACAGTTGACAATGGAACATTCCCAGAGCTTATTTTAGGCTATAAATAAATACATAAGTAACAAATAAACTCTGCAGTGGGCTCTGGTGTAGGAGCAAAGCAACTGCAACTTTTGTCCTCTTAAGCAGTTTATTACCATAAAGATCAAAGATCTCTTAACCCAGATATTTTTATTCACAGGCACAGCCTGACTTACCTCTCTCTGGAGGTTGATGTCTGCTCCCTGAAGGACCAGCTCCCTCACACAGTCTATGTGGCCAGCATAGGAGGCAACCATGAGAAGGGTGGTGCCATGCTGCACGGAGGAGAGAGAGATGAACAGTGATGGCCTCACGGCAGACAGGAAGCCCAAGAGAGATGTTAGAGATGGTTAGCTTCACCCAAAGATACCCAGGTGACAAATGGGTCACGGGTAACTATGATGGTGATTGGATGGGAGCAAGCAAACACACAGACTGCCAAGGTTGGAATTTGAAGGTTACAAATTCATGCATCAGCTTCAGAAACACTCCAAGTAAAACATGACTACTGCACCTCAGCCAGCAAAAGTACAATATTTTCATTTTATGACTCACACTGGATGATCCAGACCACTGCTACCAATTCAAAAGACAGTTGAATGTTAGCAGTTAGTTTTCTGGTTTGAAAAATAGTTTTGTTTTCGTCTTATACATTTACAATGTAAGTTGATCATTTCCACCCGGACCTTTCCCTCCCTTCCTTCACACATGTCCTCTGCCGCCCCGACCTCTGCTGGCTCCTGTCACCCACTGACCCCAAGCAGTGTTGCCTGCTACAGTGCTGACTGGCTCTTGGCTTGACTCTGTGCAGGTCTGTGCAGGTGACCACTGATGCAGTGTGCACAGAAATGCAGTGACCACATCATGTCCAGAAGACACATTTTAATTTAAAACATTTTACATCATTTTCTTGCTTTTTGTTAAAGCCAGGTGGGGAGGCTGAGGAAGGGGATCATGAGTTCAGAGCTCCCAAGGCTACAAAATGAGTCTGTGTCTCAAAACTTTTCTAAGTTTAATTCATGTATTTATTGAAAAAGAGTTGGAGTTTATTTGGAAAAGATTTTAATGAAGATTTAAGCATGGGTGATAAAGGAAAGAAAGAAAAAGAAGGAATCACTGTCAAGTATGGACATGGGCTTCTCAAAAAAAGTCAACCAACATTTATTGATTTTATTTAACTTTAAAAATCTTTTTTGTTTTCTTCTTTGGCTCACTCATTGTTTAGCAATGTGTTGTTTAATTTCCACGAGATCCTGTAGCTACTAGAAATTCTTTTACTGTTGACTTTAACTTTTTTGTGTGGTCAGATAATACACATATATTTCATTTTTTTCTGAATTTGTTGAGTTGTTTTGCTTCTCAAAATGTGGTTTGTTTAGAGAAATTTCCATGCACTGCTGGGTAGAATGTGTATTCTTTGATGTTTGAGTGGAATGTTTTGTAGATACGTTAGGTCCATTTGACATGTGATGTCATTTGGTGTATGACATCATTTGGTGTGTGATGTCATTTAATGCTGGTTTCTTTATTTATTCATTCAGTCAAGCTCCTTTTCTCAGTAGTCTTCAGGACTGGGGTGGCAATATTACTATCACTATCTTCTTCCTGAGTGTGGAGAATTTTTATTTAGACAGGAAATAGGGGAATCCTTGGTGCTGTGGTCTGAATGTATCCCTTCAAAATTAATGCTGGGATCTAATTCCCATTGTGGTGTTAAGAGAGGCCTTATAGGAAGTGGTTAAGACGTGAGGGACTTGCCTGGCAAGTGGGATTAGTGCACATATGAAACAACATGGACAAGCTCCTGCCCTCAGGAGTTATTAAGAGCAGACACCAAATCTGCAAGCATCTTGGGTTTGATTTTCCAGTCTACATGATTATGACCAATACATTTCTGTTGTTTATAAACTACACAGCCTGAAGTATTTTATTATAGCACCTCAAGTGGACTCTTAGGTCAGAACCAATTTTTGTAAACAAGCTATAAACACACCCTTTAACATGAGATGTAAGAAAAAATATATCCCACAGGTCACACAGCTGTAAAAAAAAAAAAAATGAGTCAACTATGAGCTGAAGAAAGCACTAGGTCTATAATGTGCATATTTAAAAGAGAAAAAGAGGCAGAGAGATGGCTCAGTGCTTAAAGAAAGCATATTGCTCTTGCAGAAGACCCACATTTCTGTAGCTTCTGGGAACTTGACACCACCATTTTCCTGGCCTCCAAGGACATTGCATTCATGTGACATAAATGCACACAGACATAAATACATATATAATTTTAAGAATTTTTTTTTTTAAAAAGGGAAAATAGCTGGGTGGTGGTACTTGCCTATAATCCCAGCACTTGGGAGGTAGAGGCAGGTGGATATCTGTGAGTTCAAGGCCAGCCTGGTCTATAGGAGGAGATCCAGAACAACCAGGGCTATACAGAAAAACCTTGCCTCAAAAAAATAAACAAAACAAAATATAACAAAAAAAGGAAAAATAGCCTTGAAAATAAAATTAATCTTTAATAGAGAAGAAAAAAAACCTTTTAGGCTGATCTGTTTTAAAGAAAAGATGAATAAAATAAATAATAAAAATATGCCTTTGTAGATAGATTATGTTTAATTCTATGCCATGATTAATGAAACAAAGATTGGTTCAGTGGAGAAGTATCATAAGTAAAAAGTAAAAAGTATCATAGTACAATATTCAATAATATTTCCCTTATATTTAAAACCTATTAGCTTGAGTAACTTTTGACTCCTAAAATGTTAAGATTATTTTATTTTATTGACTGAAGTTAAAAAGTATATTTCAAGACAGACTGGTTTTGTACAAAGTATGTATTAATACATATAAAGTATGTAGTAATACATATAAAGTATGTATTAATACATATAAAGTATGTATTAATACATATAAAGGAAGCGAAGCTCAAAACAAAAGACCCCAAAATAAATACATTAATAAATTTTTAAAAAGATTGCAAGAATCTTGTAAAATAGGTTAAAATCTTGGTTAAATAGGTTAGAGAGATAAGCAAATCAAAGCAAAAAAATAAAAAAACAGAGATAGCCTTAACTTAGGATTCCCCAGGCATGGGAGTGCAGTCTGTAACTCCAGTAAAGCAAGAGTCAGAGGCCAGACCATGCACATACCCAGTTCCAGGGCAGCCTATGGCTACATACTGAGGCTGTCTCTGAAAATCTAGGAATCCCTGACAATGTCAGCAAATCAAAGCTTTGCGCGTGTGGCTGTGGTCTCGAGATGCCACATTTGTTCCTTATAGTCTGTTGGAAACGTTTGCAACTGGCTGTCTAGGTTGAGAACAATTTTCAGAAAGCTATACGGGGGCATTCTTTGCATTCTAAAACTCCACATAGATTTCCTAGGTGACCCTGTGCTTTAGTTCCATAAGCCTGGGTGGTGAAAGCCCAGAGATCAGTCATCACCATAACAATCCTAGAATGCAGATTCCATGCCCAGGTGCCACACGGAAGAGGCAGATGCCTAGCCAGGACACTCCTTTTATCTCATTTATTGTCACTCTATGTGTGTGGTGTGCATTTGTTGTGGGAGTACACAGTGGAGCACACATGTGGAGGTCAGATGACAATGTCATGGAGTCACTCCTCTCCTTCTGCCTTATATGGGTACCGAGGATCCAATGCAGTTTATCCGGCTTGGGTGGCACACAATCTTATCTGCTGAGCCGTCTCACCAGAGGAGCTAATTTATCTAATTAATCTAAGAGGGATTATTTATAAACATATTCATTTATTAGTCAAACATCTATTCTGACTTTGACTGAGGGTACCAGAAAGGGTGGGTCTGTGAGGTACAGCAAGGTGAGCTTCAGCTAGAACTCAGAGGGTCTCACAGGAGCGTCTGAACAGGAATTACTTTGAAAAAGAGAAAGACACTTTGTCTCCATATTTGCTCCCTTGGTTATTTAGTTACTCCTTCTAAGAAAGACCTAGGCATCCTCACTTGTTCTTTCTTCTTCATGAGCTTCGTGTCTTCTGGTAGTTGAATCTTTGTTGTTTCAAACTTTTGGGCTAATCTCCGCTTATCAGTGAGTAAATACCATGTGTGTTCTTTTGTGATTGGGTTACCTCACTCAGGATGATATTTTCTAGATCCATCCATTTACCTAAGAATTTCTCGAATTCATTATTTTTAATAGCTGAGTAATATTCCATTGTGTAAATGTACCACATTTTTTGTATCCATTCCTCTGTTGAAGGGCATCTGGGTTCTTTCCAGCTTCTGGCTATTATAAATAGGGCTGCTATGAACATAGTGGAGCATATGTCTTTGTTATTTGTTGAGGCATTTTCTGGGTATATACCCAGAAGTGGTATAGCTGGGTCCTCAGGTAGTGCTATGTCCAATTTTCTGAGGAACCGCCAGACTGACTTCCAAAGTGGTTGTACCAGCTTGCAACCCCACCAACAATGCAGGAGTGTTCCTCTTTCTTCACATCCTCGCCAGCATCTACTATCACCTGAGTTTTTGATCTTAGCCATTCTGACTGGTGTGAGGTGGTATCTCAGTGTTGTTTTGATTTGCATTTCCCTGATGACTAAGGATGTTGAGCATTTCTTAAGGTGCTTCTCGGCCATTCGAGTTTCCTCAGTTGAGAATTCTTTGTTTAGCTCTGTACCCCATTTTTTAATGGGGTTATTTTGTTGTTTGGCGTCTAATTTCTTGAGTTCTTTGTAAATATTAGATATTAGCCCCCTATCAGATGTAGGATTGGTAATGATCTTTTCCCAATCTGTTGGTTGCTGTTTTGTCTTGTGTGGGTCAGAATCATAAGGGGGGGGGTTGTAGGGAGACCATTGTGTCTGGGTATTCATTCCATAGGCAGTCACCAAAAATAGACGCTGATAGGGATGTCAGGATGGGAAAGCTGACAGCAGCCTGATAAGGCTGTCTCCTTAGAGGTCTCTCAGAGTTGGACATACCCAGAGACAGATACCCACAGCTATCCATTAATCTGATCAAAGTTCCCAATGGAGGAGTTAGAGAGTAAATTGAGGGAACCGTGAACCATACGGGCTGGTGGCCCTGTGAGGAGAGCAAGAATACCAACCAGCCAGAGCTCCCCAGGGTCTAAACCACCAGCCCAGGTGCACATAGGGAGAGACACATGACTCCAGCTGTATATGTAGGGGAGGATGGCCCTGTTGGGCATAGGTGGGAGACAAGATCATTGGTACCCTGAAGGCTGAGCACTGAGGGGGGGGGAATCTGAGGGTGGGGAGGGAGGCTGGGGGTAGGTGGGTAACACCTTCATAGAGGCAGGAGGAGGGGGGATGGGATAAGGGGTTCCTGGGTGGTGGGGGAAATATGGTAAGGGGATAAAATTTGAAATGTAAATATTATATCCAATAAAAGAGGGGAAAAATAGAAAAGTGGTTAGAACCAACATTCTTAATAAAATGTCAGCCCTCTTTAAAAAAAAAAACTATCTTGATACTAAAATTTGTTTTGAGAATTGTATATTGCAGAATGATCAGCCTTGGTGTATCTACTCAACAAGCAAGCTGGGCAGACCTGCTCAAACCTCTGAGGTCCGTGAATTCCATCTGGAGGCAGCGAAGACACAGCATCAGAGGATTGTCAACTTGCTCTCCCCCCCCACTCCTCTTCTAATATCTCAACGCCCATAATCAGCTTGAAGAAGCTAATGATGAGTCAGCGCCCCTATTCCCTGGGCATGGGGACTAAGGTGGTAAATGTTGGGCTGTCTCCCTAGGGAAAAGTAGTGGTTTTGTCGGAATAGAGAGGATTAGCTAGGGTTTATTGCATAGCCATAACCTATTAGTAGAAATCTGTATAATTAATATCAAGATGAAGATATAAATTCTTAAATGGCACCAATTTACTTTGTTTACAAATTTTAAGGTTTTCATTGGCATGAGCTTCTTAGTGATATAAGAGTGAGATGAATATTGTTACTCTCATAGGCATTGTACCAGTATAACACACTTAGGAATACAAAGCTTAGACCCAGTCCTTCTTTAACTTTTTTAACTGATTTGAGATGGTCAGCCTGTGAGTTAAGGGACTATAGCAAATTCATGACTTGGAGTTTATTATAAGGGTGTTCTCTATGTTTTATTTAGAAATAGCTGAGTGGAGTTAACAGGCAACGGTCCAGATTACCTTACATGGATAGCTGGTTTTCAAAACATCAGAAATCCTTAGAATTGACATGACAAACATTTCAGTATTAATGTTCATTTTCATTAGAGACCTGTCTGCTCCGGACAGCTTCCTATGTTAAATTCTAAGAAGAAATTGAGCATCCTTGGAGTTAGTCCAGTTGTGGTGAGACAGCCACTAGGCAAGAATTGCCACTTTCCTTCTACAGACAAATTACTGTCCAGAAAAGGACACACTTGCAGAATAGTCGACTGATTATATCTGCCTAGACAGAGTAATCAGCCCTTAATAATTCTGCAGCACTAAGGTCTGTCAGATGATCCTGGGCCAGAAGGCAGAAGAACAGATGCTCCAACGTTTTGAAGTAGAGCGAGTGTCCAGGTGTTCAGAGGTCTCTATAAATTGGCTAAGTTTTAGAAGCTATGCTTTGTGCTTCCCACAATTATAGTCAACTCAGTCATTCTGGATTTCTGATGGGGTTGAAAACTTATAGCTATTTACTTTGAGAGAAAAGATCTGAGTGTATGGTCATCAGCTGACATTCATCCTAAAGCCAAGGAAAAAGCCAGGTTCAGAACTAAGTGTTTTAGTTAGGATAAATGACAGAGGTGCTGGTTAGTCAACAAAAGGATGGACTGGGTATTAGGACTATCTTGTACCTCACTGGTACAAATAGGCATAATTATGCTCTAATTGTATTTTGAGAGAAAAGTTTCCTTTTAACAGGAAGGGTGATGTGTAGGAGGAGCTAAGGTGGGAGGAGTACTGAGAGGAAGAAAAGGAGTAAGAAGAGGAGAAGAAGAAGGAGAGGAGAAGCTAGGTGATGAAAGAGAGATAGAGGGGGGAGACAGGGAAGCAGATGTTCATGTATCTCCACCAGTCAAAGATAGTGGTTATATCTAGGTTGGGTAGTGGGTTACACCTCTGATTGAACAATACCAAACTTATAAAGCCTATGATTAACATTTCTTAGAAAAATGTATAAATGCAAAATGAAAAGGGGGCATGGGATAGGAGTTTTCTAAGGGGGGGGGAATGGGGAAACGGGATGGTATCTGAAGTGTAAATGAAAGATCTAATAAAAAAAAATAAAAAAAAAAGAAATGAACAATTGAAAAAAAAAAGAAAAAAGAAAAAGAGAAAGAAAAGCAGTTACCAACATGGTTAGAGACAAAGGCTACAGGCAGCAACTGGTCCCTACCCCATCATGCTGGTTAGTGTGGGGCAGGAATTGGTCCATTGAGACCAGGATGGCAGTTCACAGATGCTGGAGTCCCCTATAAGTCTGGATTCTGACAAAGAACAGATGGTATATTCACACTGGGATAATCAGAGGGGATTTGATAAAGGGACTATTCATCAAGAAGTGATCTGGTAGTGTAGTTCTGGGGCACTGTGACTGGCTATGCTGGAAGGTACAAAGGCAATGTAACAGTTATAACAGTGTGAGTCAGTGCTGGGCTGAGGGGTGGGGAGCCCGCTGGCCTCTGCGCTCTCCTCCACCTTCTACTTCCAGTGGATGTTTTATTAGCCAAACTGAAGGACCAAGGGAGGGAGGCTTCTGGAGCATTGCTTATGATTCAGATTCTGGACCCAGAGCCAGACAGAGGAAGGGACAGAATGGATCTGGATGGTCCTGGTAACCCAGCGAACAAACTGGAGCAAATCCTTCCATTTCCTTCTTGGGCTGCTATGGGTTTCACTCACAGATTTGTGTCAGAGCTGCAGATGGCATACCCTGCCTCAAGGAGAACAGTAAGTCTCCATCAAGAACATTTTGTTTCAAAACCACAAAACCATCTCCTTATTTGAGGTCATCCAGTTCCCAGGGATGTGGCGAAGTCTTGCTAAACATAGAGAATTGCTGGCTGCTGGCTGGGGAAGGGACACTTGGGGTGATGTCACTGTGGCAGTCCCCCTACTTTATTTCCCCTTTTAGCTCGTCACTCAGCGTCTTCCCTTTTTCCAAAATGGAAGGGCAGGAAGCTGGTAGAGGCTTCAATTTCTCAATTTTTGGATCACGTATTAAAACCACAACTCCTACAACCATGGCAGCCCACATGTGCTCTAAATTACCCTCATATTTTTCTTTTTGACAGTTGTGTAGTAAACAGCCCTTTAATTCTTAGAACTTGCCAATCTGCTTCTTAATGGAAATCCCTCATTCACAATGCCAGAGGCCTTCTGTTCTCATGGGTAACCATTTGCTTTCTGACTTCCCCAGTATGTTTCCAGATCCAACACTACACCTTAGGATTCTTGGACAAGGCAAAGGCAAGCAAACACAAGACCAAGTACACAAGCATGGGAAGAGAGCGTGTTTGCAAGGAGCCCATGCCTGCGGAGTGCAAAGGCGCGCTCTGGGCATGCAGATACCGCGTCCCTCCGTACACTGTCTCTGCAGTCCACGTCCACACGGCCACTGTTTAACAGCAGTTTCAGCAGGGCCAGGTTCCCCCTCTTTGCTGCCCAGAATGCAGCATTGGCAAGTGGAGTTTCCTTCTGCAAGATTGGAAAGAAACAGGATCTTAAAATAGCAGTCAGAGATCATGGCTGCTTCCATGTACACAGATAACAGCATTCCAAAGGAGGCATTTCCAGATGAAGGATGACCATCTGTAAGGCTGCCCTCCTCTCCACATGTGAGACTGTGGAATTCCAGCCTGTGAGAGGTGTTTTCTTTACTGTAGGCCTCTGAGCCCAAAGTTGTCTGCAGAGCACTGCTCCGACAAAGCACAACCTACGCCTTACTTCCCACCAAAGCCGTGCCTTCCTGCCTCTGTTGGGTCTTTGTTCACAGTTTCCTTTAAACTTGAAGAGAATTTTTCCCATCCTAGAAGGACAAGGTTTTGCCCAGATGCCATTTCCTTTCCGAAATATGCCAAATAACTCTTTCCTTGTACATGAAGCCAAATCTCTTCCTGTCCTGACCCTCTCTGTGTTCATAACATTTTCTAGCCAATTCCAGCTATTGGGGTAGGCAATTTACTTTCTTTCCACTTAATATTTTTTACCTTCAACTGGAACATTCCAGAAGTTCTGGGTGAGAACTAGGGTCTTTGGGCAGAGAATGCTATTTTGTGTCTGAGTTTCAGGATGCCGCCCAACGTACTTGGGCTCATGGAAATCACTGTCTCTCTTTGCTTCAGAAAGAGATCAAAATACCTGCCTTCAAGTTGAGAGAGAGAGAGAGAGAGAGAGAGAGAGAGAGAGAGAGAGAGAGAGAGAGAAAGAGAGAGAACTTAAGTAGAGTAATGCCTAATTGATAGGTACTACTATACCTGTCAATTATTAGTAGTTATTCTGAACTGAAACACTCTCTCTTGGAAGGAAACTCAGAAGGCTCAAGAAGTAAACAAAACTTAAAGGGCTCAGGAAGTTCCTAAAACTTTACAAGATTCACATGACTTCTTCCCCAAAGTTTTAAGGTTTTAATTGCTGAGGAGAGGAAGCTCTCTAGCCAGAGCTGGGCCCCTGCCAGCCCTGCTGTGCTGGGAGCTCCAGGGAGGCAGATTTCCAGGATTGTTACCCATACTGGGTGGGCTTTCCAAGGATGAAGCTGCTATTCAGTCATTCATGCTCTTGTAAGTAACCCCCCGTGACTCACTGGTTCACTACAGTAGACCTGGGTAGAACTGTTTCTTTGGTCTGTCCTCAGTATCCAATGTGGGATGAACATATGCAGGAAAGGCATGTAACACCAATACACCATAAGTGCTAACACTGCTCATTTTCTTTATGAAGTTAAAGTAAGAGGACAAATTAAATTCCAAGTATTAGCACTATGACAGAATGCTGCTGCTCTCAGGTCATTTTATGGTATTCACGTTATCTAATAAAATGAATTGAGGAATGTGTAAAGACATCTCTATGACTGCAAAACCCCAGTTTAAAATGTCTTTTAAACACAGTAACATGCCAGATAACATTTTGTTCAATGACAAGCTGTTTATACCATGACAGTCTCCTAGGATTATAGTGACTAATGACACTAGCTGTCTTAGTGTTCATCTTAGAACTGTCTAAGAGCATTTCTCAAATCGTCTATTACCAAGTGAAGGCTGGCAACCATGTGGTCGTCCCTCTTAAGCTGTGTCTTTGGTTATAGTTACCCACAGTCAACTCTGGTATGAAAATATTCCATGGAAAGTTCCAGATACAAGCAGTTCAGAAGTGTTAAGTAAATACTGTTTCGAGTAGCGTGTTGAAGTCCTGCACTCTCTTCCCTGCCTGGGATGCACTCATTCCTTTGTGCAGTGTATTCACACTGCTTGTGCCAGCCACCCACGTCACGTGTCCACCTCACTGATGATTCTGACTGCACTGTGTCTAGGTGGCTCTTACTTTATTTGGCCATAGCCCCCAAAGAGCAGAGTAGTGATGTGGGGATTTTATTACAGTATTCTATTATAATTGTTCTACCTTATTAATTTCTGCCACTGGTCCTTACTATGTCTAGTTTAGAGACTATCATAAACATGTATACAAGAGCAGAATCTATAGGGTTTGTAACTTCCTGTGGTTATTTCTTGAGGGGGTGGGTCTTGGATAAAGGCCTGAGCACCAAACTGTATTAAGCACAGTGCTTCCCTATGGTAAAAGGACAGCACCATTACCCCAGCTCCCCAGAGAGCCACATACAGTGAGCATGTGGTGCTGACAGATGACGACGTTTGCTGGTGCAAGGACTTCATTTCAGTCTTTCAGTGTAGACAAGCCAGTGCTGCGGTGCAAATCTGAATGGGAGAGGCAAGGTGGAGAGTGATAGACAGATTGCAAACATGTCTTGAATAGTTTCTGGCTTGCTCAGGAGGCGGAAAGTACTTCAGATCCAGCTTGGGGCAGGGAGCACTTCAGATCCCAGGCTAATCATTTGCCGTCTCTGAAGGCAAACATTTGACCTTCCGGAGATTTCAAGCTAACTTGTGCCACGGTGCTCACACCAGAGCCTCCTCCATCTGCCCCATATGTGTCTAACTTGTAGTTACTGGTACTCCAGGGATGCCACAGCAAAGCAGGTTGGTGTGAATAACAGGCCATGAGATAATGCTCTTTTAATAAAGATTGCACAAGGCCATGGTGAAGCAGGGGCAGGTGGACTGAGTGGATGCTTCAGTCCCATCATGAAATACCTCTGCAAGCTTTTCCTAAAATGAGAACACACAGACACACAGAGACACAGACACACACAGACACACAGAGACACAGACACACACAGACACAGATAAAATGAGAACACACAGATACACACACAGACACACACAGACACACACATAGACACAGATACACACAGACACAGACACAGACACACACAGACACACACACACAGAAACACACAGACACACACACAGAAACACACAGACACACACACAGATACTCAAACACACAGAGAGGGGAATAACATTTTATTGAATGACTTTGTTGTTTCACTTGAACCTTGAAAACCTAGAGAACCAGCAAATGTCTACTGTCAGAACAAGCTTTGGAGCTAGGGCCTCTTTCTCTCTTTAGGACGGTTTTGGGAGTTCCTCTCTGGTTAGGTCGTTCAGAGCAGTTTCCAAGATGCTAGACAATGAGTTTAGTAAAAAGCTATAAATATTTCATTCAGGGAGAGTTGTCTGAGAGGCAGAGGACAGTTGGGCAGAGCAGTTGATCTGGGATAAGAAACAACTAGGTGTGAGTCTGAACCACTTTCCAGCTCTGTATCTTAAGTAAGCTACACAGATTCTCCTGATCTCAATAAAATGGGGGCAGAAATAATAACACCGTGCCTTTGTCCTGTGCTGGAGAACTAAATGAGACAACATACAAATATGTACTTTGTGTGTTCAAGAAGTCCTATTGACAAATGCACAGTCAGAGCTTGATAAGCTTGTCCAAGCAATTCATTGTCACTAGCATGTGCCGGGGGCAAGAGAGCCATTAGAAACAGAGATACAGTGTAACTGTGACCTCTGCTTACAAAGGCTTTACAGCCTCCGCCTCACAGGAAAAGAAACCAAGTCTACAGGCCCGAGTGCAGGTGCCCAGGAGGAGTACAGCTGCTTACACTGAAAATTCGGACCAGAAAGTGGTTGCTGCTGCCGATGCCTGTCCCAGCTTCACTCCCAAAAGGGCAGAGTGGAGGACGTGAGGAGGAAAAAGGGATGAGCTTATGGGGGTCAGGGGACCAGAGGCCAAGGGCAGAGCAGACGCACAAACTTGGACTTTATCCTGGGAGTCAAGGGGCTGTTGGGAGGTGAGAAGTATCAGTTTTGCATTCAAGAGGAGGAGCTCAGTGGCACTGGAGTGAGGAAGGCCTGAGACGTAAGTGCTGGAGCCACAGACTGTGGGAATGGAACAGGGACACTGACGACATCTTAGGAAGCAGAGTGGAGCGGATGATATGGAGAGGGTAGTGACTCCCAGGCTTCTGGCACTGTTGCTTCATTTAGGAAACAGAAGTGACAGACTTTAAGAACAAACAATGGGCTCAACTCTGAACGTGCAAAGTTCTAACTGCCTATGGCAGCATCCCAGTAGAAATGTCTAGCAAAGAAATGGGTGTGTGCTCCCCCGGCACTGTGGAGGCCAGACATCTTGAGCTAACATTTTATGAAGAACACATTCTGTACCATATGGTATGTTGTGTGAAGAGATGCCATTTAATCCTCAGCACAACCTGAAGAGGTGGGTACCGTTATATGCCATTTCAGACAAGGCAAGAGAGAGATGGTAAGTCAGGCTCTAGCGCCAGGCAGGCTGCTGCTCCAGACCGTCCCCTTTGTGAACCACCACACTGTTCTGCTGCCCACAAGCTCTTTGGTAGACAGAATGGAATAAGGCTGCAGTGACCTCCAGTGACCCACCCTCCCTTCCAGTCTCCCCTCTTGCCAAGACAGAAAGTTCCCCCAACTTTCCTTTTATTGGGGAGTCTACAGAAATCACAAACCCTGGATAACTCCCAAATCTTCTCTGTATGCGTTTTGCACAGAACCATAAAAGGTGTGGAGAGGGCCAGGCAAGTCCTACAGCCTTTAAAGGAGACACTGCATCTCTCTCTGGCTCTCTCCCCTTTCCCGAATTTCCTTCATCTCTCCTTTCTCTCATTCCTCCCAGACTTCCCAGCCATACAACTGTACATACATATAAATCTCTATAAAAAATAAAGAAAATAGAAAAGACGATGCTTTAAATGGATGAATATGACAGGTTAAAACATCTATTTTTGTTTGTTTATTTCCCGTGGCGTATCCATGTGATTGAAGGGTAATGGTGAGCGGAGTTCCCGATGAGGTAACGTTGGGGACTTGGATGGAGCACATGGGGTCCTACACTTATTTAGCTTGGGCACAGCTGGCTTTAGCTATGATCATAAAACCTGGTACTGAGATACTTCATTTTCTTGGCTAAGACTTATTTAAGAAAGTTCCAGAGACTTCTATTTAGCTGGCAGTGATGTTTTCTTTAACCATAAACTTTCCCCATCCACAACTGAGCAACGCTCTTGACAACCTCAGACCTGAAGACCAATACTTGAGTAGTTGGAATGGAAGTTATAAAGCCAAAAGCCAAATCAATGGACCTTATTACATACACACAGACACACAGACACACAGACACACAGACACACAGACACACACACCCCCCTCACCACCACCACCACCACCAACAACGACCAAAAAATGAAAACCCTGAGTCTTACACTGTGTCTTAGTTATCTTTCTGCTGTGATAAAACATCACAACCAAAAGAAACTTCTGGAGTGTTAGGAGCCTCGGTGAGCTTGACAACATTCGCCATTACAAGATGGCGCGGGCATCTTGTGCTCCCACAAGTAAACAACTAACTGCGCAGGTGCAAAAGGCAAAAGCGTGCCAAAGCCACTGCCAATCCCGGGGCATATTATGGGGTGATGAGTGAACAGCCAATCAGAAGTGAACACGTCACTCTAGGGTACATATAGCAGTGCCTTTCCCGGGCTTGGGGTCTTTCCACTTCTACTGATACAAGAATAAAGCCTCGCTGTGGTAACTACCCGAACACTGCCTCTCGTGTCTCTTTCGCTGACGAAGGGGACACGGAAGAGGCCCGGAATACTGGAGGAAACTATTTAATCTTATACTTCCAGTTAACAAGTCTATTGTTGAAAAGACTCAAGGGACTGAAGCAGAGGTCATGGAGGAGTACTGCTTATTGGCTTGCTCTGCCTGCTTTCTTATAGCATCCAGGACTGCTTGCCCAGGTATGCTACACTCATAATGGGTTGGGCCCTCATCTCAGATGACTCTAGTCTGTGTATGATTGACATAAAACTAGCCTGCACACGCTGTATACATGTATGTCTATTCCTTGGCCAGCACAAATTACCAATTACTAATTAGGAAAAGTAGATTTCTGGAGGCAAGTTGGTACCTGAGGGGAGTGAACACAGGTAGGGCTGGGGTGGAGCTCAGTGGTAGAGGCTGACTACCCTGTGCGAGGCCCTGGCTGTGACTGCAGACAGCAGAATGATGTCATAACGGAGAGCTTGGAAGGGCCTATGAGGTTCAGATGCACACAGCCACATGCATTGATTCCAGCTCAACACAAAGGGCACAGACTGTGATGTAATAATGCCTTGTACTCCCTCATGGATACAGCCAACAATGCAATGTGGGGCTTGAAGGCCCAGGGACTTGGTGTAGAGGGTGGTTCTGATGTTTTGATCAGGAATCTGTGTTTACCCTGAAGGTCCTTAGCCCCAATTGGCCTTTGATGTAACAATAAAGATGCCAGTAGCCAATGGCTGAGCATGGAGCAGGACACTGAGAGTTGCGTGGGTAGGGCTCGGAGAATTGGGTGAACTAGAAAGAAGACGGGGATGCAGTAATGGTAGAAGACAAAGCCAACCAGCCATGTGAATTTTCTAATGGCCACTTCCCGACTGGGCCAGGAATAGCAGGGGAAGATTTAGGAGTGCCCAGTCATTGAGTTAGCCAAGGCATTTAAAGAATAACCTGTGTGTGTGTGTGTGTGTGTGTGTGTGTGTGTGTGTGTGACTGTGCGTGTGACTGTGCGTGTGCATGCACGTGAGTGTGCATGCATGTGCGTGTACATGCATGTGTGTGTCTGTGTGTACATGTTTTCTATTCTCATATCCGAGATAGCTCCTGGGCAGGTGTACGCCTGTGACCACCAACCGGGAGCACACAGCAGTGTAGACAAAACTCCTGCAACAACTTGGGCTGAAAACAAAAAGGGTAGCCCTGGCTCCCAAGTTAAAGTTAATAAATGCTCAATGAAATTGTTAAGGAACAGACCATGTTGTCACCTGTATTAATTGCTGACTTTGGTATGATATTAATCTCACGTGAAAACAATGTGTATGTCTGGTTGTTCTCACCACAGTTACTAAGTGTAGACGACAACTGTAGACAAAGAAGCAGAGTTTAAAGATACATTACTCACAGCTAAAGAAATAGCTTAGGGTACCAATGTCTTAAAGAGTCCCTAAATGTTTCAGTAAATTATCTGCAGTTATCGGAGCAGCTGAGTGTGTTTTAACACACGTGATCTGATGGGGGCGGATGCGGAGCAGTGCTAATGTGATCTAGACTGGCCTGTCGTGCTGGCATCCCCACAATGCCATTCTGCCCTGCTCCTTGGTAAATGCATGTTTCTTCTTTACCTAGCAGAGTCCCCTCTCTCCCTCCCCCCTTTCCTCCCTCCCTCCTTCTCTTCTTCCACCTTCTGTTTCTTTCCCTTTCTCTCTCTCTCTCTCTCTCTCTCGCTCGCTCGCTCGCTCGCTCGCTCCAACACAGAATGTGCCCATCTGGCTTCCAGACCAATGTCCTTCCATTCAGGTGTACACATCTCTGTTCCTTCAAGACTCAAGCATCTGCTTTTAAAAAAAATAATGGTATTAAAATTATTTCTTTTATTTTTGAGATTATAATATAATTACATTATTTCCCTGTTCCCTTTCCTCCCTCCAACCCCCCCACACCACCCCTCCTTTTTCTTTGTTCTTTCTCAAATTCTTTTTCCATTAATTGTACAATACATGATACATAAATACAATCTGGTTTTCTGTAACGGTCTCGGTCAGGCTAGATGCTGGAGAAGGATGTACAGGGTCTCCATCCCACTTTCTAATCCTCTACCTCACCTCACCTAGTAGTTGCCATGGAATCTGCCAGGCTGTGTGTGTGTGTGTGTGTGTGTGTAAATACATATGGAGGCCAGAGGACAATCCTGGCTGTCACTCCTTAGGAACCATCCATCTTTTTCTTTGAGGCAGAGCCTTTCATTGACCAGCAGCTAAGCACACCTGGCCAGCTGGCCAGCGAGCCTCAGAGATCTGCCTGTGTCTGCCTCCTTAGTGCTAAGATCACAAGCAAGTGCCACATGCCTGGCCAGGGATAGAACTCAGGCCCTCATGCTTGCACGACAAGTGCTTTGCCCACTGAGCCACCACCCCAGCCCAGAAGCTTCCTTCTCAGGTACCCCAAGTCTGAAACTTATTTTCGAAAACATCACATAATATTCAGCTTGCTTCTGACTGAGGTTCAACTTCCCCCTTTCCTCTCATCCCCATGCAAGAGGCCCCACTTCTCTAGGCCATCCCTCTAGAGACGCGGTTCTCAACCTTCCCAATGCTGTGACCCTTTACTACCGCTGCTCGTGCTGTGCTCACCTCCAACCACAAAATTATTTTTGCTGCTACTTCATAACTGTAATTTTGCTACTCTTATGAATCATAATGTAAATAGTTTTGGAGATAGAGGTTTGTCAAAGGGGTCAGAAGGTATAGGTTGAGAACTGTTGGAAAGCTCTCCTCAGGTTACTTCATCTCCCTCTCCTGCAGAGATCACCAGGTTGTAGTTGTCCCTTTTACTTCCATTCTGATTGAAACGCAACTCACATGCTATATAATCCTCTCAAAGATGTGTTTTTTTTTTTTTTTTTTTTTTTCCGGTTTGGTTACACAACCATCACTACTATCCATTCCAGAACCTTAGGAACGTCACACCCATTACATACCCTCCCCGCTCCTAGCTTTCACAGCCACTAATCTACTTTCCGTCTCTATGGGTTCACCTATTCTAGACATTTCACTGAAGTGCAAGCACACAGTATGTCCGGCCGCTTTCACTTACCCTGCATCTAAGTTTCCTATACTGCAGCATGTATTAACTTCTCTTCATTGAGCGTCTGTATGATGCAGTTACAGTTGGTGTCCCAGTAACAACATACTTGATAGAAACAACTTAAGGGAGGATTTATACTGACCTTTTAAGACAAGAAAGAAGGCCCACTAGACAGCCAGCAGCAGGTAAGGGTGCCTGCCAAGTCTGATGATCTGAGCTTGACCCCAGGACCCACAAGGTGGAAGGAGAGAGCTCCAACTGCAGGTTTTCCTCCAGGATCTACATTAACACCATGGGCACATGGGCCCTACTCTACACAGCACACAAATCAAGAGGAGGGACACCAGAGCATTCTTTCTGTCCTGTGAGACATCAGATAGTGAGCGGCAAGCTGCAAGCAAGGACAGGGACCTCACTAAACACAGCTCGGCCAGCACCCCAGCACACAGATCGCAGACTTCCCTGTCTCTAAAACTTAAGAAAAAAGTGTCTGTTGTTTAAGCCTCCCAGTCTGTCATTTACAACACAAACTGTGCCATCAGCAGATGGACATTTGCAATGGTTCCGGTTTTTGGCTATTACAAGCATCATTGCTGTGAATGGGTATACTGTATACCTGGGGTTTTTTTGTTTTTGGTTTTTTGGGGTTTTTTTTTGGACAGATTTTCACTCCCACCAGGAACATATCTAGGAGTGAAATCACATGGTGATTCCATGTTTTAAAGTTTTAGAAGACAGACCGTACTTTTAGAAATTACATGTGGGCAGGGAAAGATGGCTCAGAGTGCTTGCTCTGCAAGTGTGAGGAATGACTGCCCACCCACAATGACAGCCTTGGAAAGGGGGATCCCGGAGCAAGCTGGCTAGGAAGACCAGCTATCTCCCAGAGCTTGGTGTTTGCTTGAGAGGTTTTGCCTTATTGAATAGAGTGCAATGCAATCAAGTATGATTTCTGACATTGACCTTGGGCTTCCATATACACCAGCACACATGTGCACTCACACCCAGACCCATGCCCCACTGCCCCTCAAGGACAAACAAGCATATATGATATGGGCACACATACAAAAAAATAGAAAAATGAAATAAACATGAAACATCACATTTCTCCCAGTGATGGATGGGGTTCCTATCTCTGCACATCTTCACCAACACATTTGCCATTGTCTTGCTAATTAGTCCTCTCGGGGTGAAGCGGTGCTGCAAGGTGGTTTGATTTGCATGTTCCCAATGGTTAATGATGTTGAACATCTTCTTAAGCACTACTGACATCTGTGCATCTTAGTGATTCGCCTGCTTTCATTTAAGGGTGCTCAAGTTTCTACCCTCTTAAAGCAAATAAAGAGTCCCCTATACTTGTGGGTTCTGACTATTAATCTCTTTGCAGGCTATTCCAATCTAGCTCCTGAACCTAACCCTTGGCAAAACTGCCCTTTTGCCAGCGGCTGCTGCTTTGTTATGAAATCCGGTGGTCCTTTTCATTCTTAGTTCACATTCCCAGTGTGGTATTTAACACCGAGGTCCTCTTAATTTTTACTGAAAGATTAAAGAGCCTTGGCTTGATTAGTGGCACATGCTTCTGTTATTTCTCATCTATCTCTGGTTGTTCGTTCTCAGTTTTCTCACCAGGGTTCTCTTATTCTGTTCATTCTGAATCATCACCATCATCATCATCACCATCATCACTGTCACCACCATCATCATCATCACTATCATCACCACCACCACCATCATCACCATCATCATCACCACCATCATCATCATCACCTTCACCATCGCCATCATCTGAGCTTGTGACAAGCTAAGTTTGATCCCCAGGACACTAAAGGTGTGTGTTCACAGTGTGCTTGGTGTGTGTTTGTGTTTCAGAAGTCAAAGATCAATTTCACATGTCTTCTACTGCTCTCTCACTTTATTATAGAGAGACTCTCCAGCCACTAAGCTGATGGACTCTGCCTGCCTTTGGCCCCCTACCCTGAGCACTGATGTTACAGCCCGAATGAGCCATTTGAACCAGTGCTTACTGACTGAGCTGCATCCCTGTCCCTCACTTAAATCTTGATCTTCACAGAGTTAACGCCCCTGAGTTCAGCTAGTACATAATTCTGCTCATTGCAAAATCTCATCTCCATTGGCTGAATTCCCACTCCGGGATCTGTCAGCACCTTGGTGTGGATTCCTATTTGTGCTCAAGCTTTCTTCTAGACCAAACACTTCACTCCTCTCTCGCCTTCCCTACTCATGAGTAACACCAGTTACTAAATTCTGCCACTTGAAACAAATCTTAAGTCAGTTGTCTAATTCCTTCCATTCTCCTTGCCCAAATTCTCCTCTAGCACAAATCCATTCTTTTAAGTTTTAAAAATTTAAATTATATTCTTATTAACTCTCCAAGAATTTCACGGATATTGACCATATGACACACATCCCAACTTCTCCCAGATCCATCAGGACCTCCAGACCCACTAGCTAAACATAATGTCCTTCTGCTGTTATGGTCCCCTACTCTGTCTCTTCTCCAGCGGGAGCCAGTGCCTTACTGACATACATACACATCTCATCCAGCTGCTCAAATGAGTTCTCAGAAGAGACTGGACTGTAGGGGCTTTGGAGTTTGATGCACTCGGGTTTCAGTCTTAACACGATTATCTTTATAGCTGCAAATGATGAGAGGATTGTCTAACTTCTCTATGTCTTTATTGTCTAAGAGAGAGGGGGAGGGAGGGATGGAGAGAGGAGGAGGAGGAGGAGGAGGAGGAGGAGGAGGAGGAGGAGGAGGAGGAGGAGGAGGAGGAGGAAAGTAAAGAGAAGGAGGGGTGGAGGAGGAGGAGGAGGAAGAGGAGGAGGAAAGCCAATTAGAGCACCATCCCAAAGGCCTCCCTGAAGACTGGCTCACCACTGCACATTTTAAATAGTCTATCCACTTGACTATTGTTTTTATTAAAAACCTTCCAGCTGGGGCAAATCAATGAATCCAACTTTCATCCTCCAGTGTGGGGATTAAATGGACTGACTTTAATGAATGAACTCTTTAAAAAGACAGAGTCCTTTGGTCGCAGAAGCCTGATGATCAAATAACTTCCGCCTTGCAGATGAAGTGCTCCTGAGGAGGCGGCGGGTGCGGGAGGACCCTGAGGGCCTGTCTGCCTCGGGATGCTGCCGGGAAGCCCTGACCTCCACCGCTACTCCCCAGCCGCGGCCTGTTACTATGGCGACAGTCCCGGCCGCCCCGCGGGGCTCACCCGACCGCGGCGTAACGCGCAGAAAGCCGCAGCGAGGCGCGCTGAGGAGCCGCCCGAGCCCGCCCTCCCGGCCTCTGCCGCGCTGCTCACCTTGAAGGACATCCTGCACGTGTCCGCGGCGCCACCGCCCGCCGGTCCCCGCTTGCTCTCCGCGCCCGCCGCAGAGGGGCGGCCCCCGGCGCTCCCGCGGCCGCTGACAGGCAGGGCGGTGCCCGGGCACGCGCAGGGGCGGCCAGGCTGGCGCGCGCACTGGCCCCTGGCCCGTCCCTGCTGACACGCCTCACCCCGCGGGCACTCCCGAGCTCCCCGCACTCTCGGCACGCTCCTCAGACGGCTTCCACGTAGAGTTCTCCACACTCCACACCTAGGACGCCCTCCACACCAATGTCACATTTCACACGGAGTTCTCCACACTCTGCACCCAGCTGCGCTCCACTCGGACATCCTACATCACACACACACACACACCTTGTACACACAGTGTGCATAAACACAGAACATCTTCCACACTGTCCCCTACACTACACGTAGAGCTTCCACACCTAGTGTCCACGCTCACACAGATGCCCTTCACACACGCATCAAAATTCAAATAGGTTCCAGAGTTCTTCACCGACACAGCTTCCATACACAAAGTTCTCCACATTGTGCAATGACATTCTCCACACGCACGCCTCACACCACTCACGCAGATTCTCCATGCAGAGTTCCCGAGTCTGCACCCAAGATGCCCTCCACACAGATGCCCCACGTACACCACACACACACACACACACACACACACACACACGCAAAAGGTTTCTTTCAAAAACGTTGCCACTAACAGTACCAAAGTGGAGACCTCCACAGAGTCTTGGGGAGGACAAAAGAGAAAAAGAATGAGAAAGATGAACATAAAGATAGCCAATTGGAGGAGTGGTGGAATGGTAGACCAATTCTTCCTAAAACCTCATTTTAAAATACCAAAGAAATTTCTCCTGTAGTGAAGGCAGGAGAAATTAGCAGTGGGAGGTCATTTTTTAAATTAAAAATATATTATTTTTAATGTAGAAAAGTTTAAAAAAAAGGAAGATTCCAATGTAAAGGTAAAGGTGGCTGCCTTCCACTGCCACACTGTGGCCCACTCGTTCACTCATTCATTCATTCACTCATTCATCCATCCACTCATTCATTCATTTATTCATTCACTTATTCACTCGGTCATCGACGTGTGTCTTTCTTCCTCTTCTCAACGGCATTTGTGATGAATATTTCATTTTAAAGTTGCTAAAAATACAAGTACAAATACAATTTTGAAAACTGAATTCTGAAAGTGGAGATGTTTATTCTCTTGAAAACTTCTGTTTGTCAATTCTTGCTATTAGTTCTTACACTAATGGAGTCTTTTTCAGAAACTCCTACTGTGTCTGTGTCTCCTAACAATTCAAAGTTTCAGGTGTTTGCCTTTGCTAATGATGGAGTAATTAATCCTGTTTGGCTGTAAAGACCTTTCCCCTTCCACCACCTCAGACCCGCCTGTTGTTCTTTCTGGCAGCCTCTGGCCAGGGTGCTTGTCAGTCCCCCTCACAGGCAACCCATGCACCTGGCTGATGGGATTCTTCTGGGTCTCTGTGGGTGCTTCATGTTCTGGCCAACACACCTGGCTAAGTTCATCCTCATAAAACAGTTGCCACAGAGAACAAAACTGTTACCACCAGGCAAACCTTTCTAAAATGGTCTGCCCCAAACTTTGGAGGTGACCCTTGCTGAGCCTAACGTGGAGGGGAGGTCATACTTACCCACCTTTCTTATCATAGAAGTCTGCTTCCTTTCTTGCCCCCAGCAATTATTTACTATTTTTAGAACCTCGGGAGAGGCCTTGTGAATCTTGTTAGTTTGAGCTTTTTCAGAGGTTTGTTTACTTACTAAGTCTCATAAATCTCACCCCTCTTTCTTGGAGAGAAAGTTTTTAAATTTCATGAACCTTAAGGAACCCATCTCTGGGATGAAATTTTTAAAAAGCGAGGGGAGTGTGAGAAGGGGGGTGGGCTATACATCAGACGTCTCTACCATGATGACATGGTGATATGGCCTTTACCGTAAGATTTGGGGCCGTTGGAAGCATCACGCTCTTGGACTTTCCAGACTCCAGAACTGTGAAGCAAATAAACCTTCGCTCTTTATAAATTACTCAGCTTTAGGTATTTTGTTATAGCAACCAAAAATGGGTAAAGGCAGGGTCCATGTCTCTTGTTCTTGTCCAAAGCTTTCTCTGGTCTTGTGACCTTGATACAGGGTTTACCTGTGGACATGTGACAGATTCTGCTTTCTGAGACTCGAGGGAAGGTGTTCTGGGTGGTGGTGGTGGTATGTGCCCTGTGGGTGTGCTTCTGACACATTTCCTTGATTTGGAGATATGTTCAGGAAGAGGTTCTATGTGGATATGACGCCTGGGATCGCTGCAACCACACCACAACTTCTGAAGAAATTAGTGGCAGAACAAATGAAGACGTAACTAAGGCCATGTGTCATCCAATGACTTTCCTGCCCCTGAATTTCTTGTTTAAGTCACCTGCAGTTGTTTTCTCTTAGTTTCCACTGGAAGACTCCTGATATTGGAAGTGAGATTGAAGGACAAGGTAAGAACAAAGGATCAGAAAGTAACCCATATTAGCTGAGGGCCACCGAGGGATGACATTCTGAATGTGCCTCAGGCTTTAATTCTTCCAATCCTAGGCACAAGCTATGACTGCTGGAAAAAAACTGAAACCCTTGGTTGTGCTCATTGATGGGATTTGAGCCCAGGCTAGCCAAGCCCTGGTCTTCTGGTGTATTCACTTGTTTGTGTGCAAGTGTTTGCTCAATCGGTGTCAGAAGGAACTCACTTGTTCTCCAGTTCACAACCTTAGGACTGTAGGTAATACCCAACCAACAGATGTCACTTGTTGCATGTCACCCAAGGGTCACTGAATAAGTCCTTCTGCCATTTCATTTTAGAAGAGCTGTGTAATCAGTCTCTGTGTGGAACATTATGTTACATAGAGTAGAAGGAGCAGCCTTGCAGGAGGACTTGGTTCTCCGTGACCAGGGCCCTAGTCCTGGCAGCCAGTGCAGGTTAATTGACTTGTTGCAGAAGCAGGACTATGTCCCCTCCACTCAGGGGACAGATACAGTCGTGAGGTCTGGGCAGGTGCCATATATTGTACAAACTTAAGCTTAGCAGAGGGTACACACTGATTCTGAAACAGAAGCTATTCCTATGAGAGATGACAGGCACAGCCTGTTCTCCATAGGACAATGTTCCAGGCCCCACATCCTTTCTCTCTCTCTCTCTCTCTCTCTCTCTCTCTCTCTCTCTCTCTCTCTCTTTTTTTTTTTTTAACTGTACCAAATCTGTCTATCTGAAGGTATGGCACAAATACAGAATTTAAGCAAGTGTTTCACTTACAGAAAGCCAGTGAAGAAACTCCACGGTTCTGAAATGTCAGCTTTGCTCTCATCATCACTGAGTTCCAGGGTATGCTTGTCAAAGAGACGGTCCACCATGGCAGATTTGGGGGTGCCCATCTTCTGCAAGTTGGTTACGTGATCTGTGAGTTCTTTGATGGATTTCACTTGCTTATTTGGATAAGGAGTTTCAGTGAAGTCAGGTAAGTGGGGGCTTGTCAGTTGCTCCTGTATGCAGTTCCATGTGACTGATTCTCATATTTTCCCAAGTGTTGGGTATACTTTTTTTTTCAATGTGTTCCCCCGGTCATCATATTGTGGATTCTTGATATCCTGGAGGGAGATTTGGACACCTAGTTGGTGCTGAAGCCTGGCCAGTTTCTCAGTGTGTTCCCTCTCCTCATGGAGAAAGTACTTGGCAAAGTTCTTCAGAGTCACATCAAAGTAGCAAGACATGAATGGATAGACAAAGGAGATGTCACAGGTTGTCTAGCAGTTGCCAGCAGCCTCCAGGTCCTGGCAGTAGTTCTGGAACACCTTTGAGGGGGACATAATTGTCATGTGGTGGAGTCCATTTCTTTTGATAATCTCTTCAATGAAAATTCTCAAGGTTGATTATATATGATATATAAACCCAGAATCAAACTGAAGCATTGCAGAGGATAACAATGACTTCTAATGACCCAGAATGCCATTTGAAAAATAGACCCCAAGTCTTTTCTAGTAGTGTAACAACATCGGAGTCACATGGAGCCCACTATTTACTAAGCATAATAATGGGCATGTTTTCCTCTGGCATTCAACACTGTTCCAATGTCTTCCTTCAAAGGGCTGTATTTAAAATCATATATATTGAACCCACAGCTCTGCCTGCCTCCTGGGAGGCCTGCTGCTACCTGGGTCTACCAATCCCAGAGACCTGCTGCCACCTGGGATGACCAGGTGAGACACTCACACCCAGTCTCCCACCGGCTGTCCCCACCACCCAGCAAATTCAGCAGCCATGAGTTCTGTTCCATTCTTTCTGAGCTCCATCTTTCAGTTCACACCTCCACCAGCAATTGTGGATACACACTCTACTCCTCAGCCCACTGCTCTGCCTGTCTCCCAGGAGACCTGCTCCCGACTGGAACAACCACTCCACAGCTCTGTTTTCCTCCCACAAGGCCTGCTGCCACCCAGGACAACCAATCCGAGAGGCCTGCTACTCCCAGGAACTACCAGGTCAGGCAACACCAGAGGCAATCAGATGGCTAAAGGCAAGTGCAAAAATACAACCAAACACATCTGAAGAGCAAGACTATAATGTTAAATCTCATCTTATGAAGATACAGAACCTTAAAGAGGAGATAAATAAATCTTTTATAAAAATACAGGAAAATCCAATCAAACAGGTGAAGGAAATGAATAAAACTGCTCAAGACCTGAAAATGGAAATAGAAGTAATAAAAATGGAGGCAACCCAGGAGATAGAAAACCTAGGAAAGAGAAAAGGAACTACAAATGTAAGCATCACCAACAGAAGATGTGAAATGGAAGAGAAATCTCACATATAGAAGATATCATAGAAGAAATTGAGGCATTGATCAATGAAAATGCAAAATCTAAAATGTTTCTAATGTAAAACATTCAGGAAATTTGAGATACTATAAAAAGACAAAACCCAAGGATAATAGAAATATAAGAGAGAGAAGACTTCCAGCTCAAAGAACCAGAAAATATCTTCAACAGAATCACAGAAGAAAACTTTCTTAACCTAAAGAGAGAGAAGAGAGATGGCTGCAAATGTACAAAAAGCTTATGGAGCATCAAATAGATTAGGACCAGAAAAGAAAATCCTCTTATCACATAATAATAAAAACACTAAATGTACAAAACAAAGAAAGAATATTAAAAGCTGCAAGGGAACAGGGCCAAGTAACATATAAAAGGCAGACTTATCCGAATTACACCTGACTTCTGGTCCTGTAGACATAGGTCTTAAAGATCATAAGAGAGCACAGATGCAAGTCTAGGCTACTGTACCCAGCAAAACTTTTAATCACTATCATTCTGCTGCATATAAGAAACACATCTCAGTAACAAAGATAGACACTACCTTAGCATAAAGGGCTGGAAAAGGATTTTCCAAGCATATGGACCCAAGAAACAAGCCAGAGTAGCCATTCTAGTATCCAATAAAGTAGACTTTCAATCAAAAGTAATCAAAAGAGATGGGAAAAAAACATTTTATACTCATCAAAGAAAAAAAATCCATCAAGATGTCTCAATTGTAAGCACCTATACCCCAAATGCAAGGACTCCCACATTCATAAAAGAAACATTACTAAAGCTTAAACCACACATTGAACCCCACACAATAATTGTGGGGGGTCTTCAATACCCAGTTCTCACAATGGATATGTTATTGAAACAGAAACTAAATGGAAAATTAATGAAACTAACAGATGTTATAAAACAAATGGACCTAACAGACATCTGCAGAATCTTTCACTCAAACACAAAAGAGTATACCTTTTTCTCAGCACCTCACAGAATCTTCTCCAAAATCGACAGTATGCTTGGTTACAAAGCAAACCTCAGCAGATCCAAGAAGATTGA
Organism: Arvicanthis niloticus; assembly: GCF_011762505.2. Lineage (NCBI taxonomy): Eukaryota > Metazoa > Chordata > Mammalia > Rodentia > Muridae > Arvicanthis > Arvicanthis niloticus. Next base: position 73,214,372 of record NC_047671.1, on the reverse strand, counting down.
AATAACCCTCTGCATACTATCAGATCACTATGGACTAAGCCTGGACTTCAACAACAGAAACACTGGAAAGCCTACATACTCGTGGAAACTGAACAACTCTCTACTCAGGGAAGAAATAAAGAAATTAAAGACTTTTTAGAATTTAATGAAAATGAAGGCACAATGTACACAAACTTAAGGGACACAATGAAAGCACTGCTAAGAGGAAAGTTCATAGCACTAAGTGCCTTCAAAAGAAATTGGAGAGATCTCATACTAGTAAATTAATAGCACACCAGAATGCTCTAGAACAAAAAGAAGCAAACACACCCAAGAGGAGTAGATTGCAGGAAATAATCAAACTCGGGGCTGAAATCAAAGAGAACAATACAAAGAATCAACAAAAGTAAGAGCTGGTTCTTTGAGAAAATGAACAAGCTAGAAAAACCCTTAGCCAAGCTAACTAAAAAGCAGAAAGACAGTATCCAAATTAACAAAATCAGAACTGAAAAAGGGAGACATAATAACAGAAACTGAGGAAATTTAAAAAAATCACTACATCTAACTTCAAAAGCCTGTACTCCACAAATTTGGAAAATTTAAAGAAAATGAATGATTTTCTAGACAGATACCACTTATCACAGTTAAATCAAAATCAGGTAAACTATTTAAACAGTCCTATAACCCTTAAGGAAATAGAAGCAGTCATTAAAAGTCTCCTAACCAAACCAAACCAAACCAAACAAACAAAATATCCAACAAAACAAAACACCCAAGGCCTGACGATTTTAGCACAGAATTCTACCAGCCTTTCAAAGAAGAGCTAATACCAATACTCCTCAAACTATTCCACAAAATAGAAACAGAAAGAACACTGCCAAACTTATTATATGAGGTCAATACCTAAATCACATAAAGACTCGAAAAAGAAAATTTCAGACCAGTTTCTCTTATGAACATTGATGCAAACATACTCAATAAATTCCCCCAAATTGAATTCAAGAACACATCAAAAACATCATTCACCACAATCAAGTAGTAGGCTATATCACAGGAATGCAGGGATGGTTCAATATATGAAAAGTCTATCAATGTAATCCACTATATAAACAAACCAAAAAAAAAAAATCACATGATCATCTAATTAGATGCAGAAAAAAAACCTTTGACAAAATCTAAAAACCCTTTATGTTAAAAGTCTTAGAGAGGATACTAGGCACATACCTAAACACAATAAAGGAAATATATAACAAGCCAATAGCCAACATCAAATTGAATGGAGAGAAACATAAATCAATTGCACTAAAACCAGGGACAAGACAAGGCTGCCCACTCCCCCTATCTATTTAATGTAGTACTTGAAGTTCTAGTTAGAGGAATCAGACAACAAAAGAAGATCAAGGGGATATAAATTGGAAAGGAAGAAGTCAAGGTATCACTATTTGCAGGTGATATGATAGTATATATAAGTAACCCCCAAAATTCTACCAGAGAAGTTCTACATCTGATTAACAACTTCAGCAAAGTGGCTGGGTACAAAATTACCCCAGAGAAATCAGTTCTCTTTTATACAAACAATAAATGGGCTGAGAAAGAAATTAAGGAAACAACATCCTTCAAATAGTCACAAGTAATATAAAATATCTTGGTGTAACTCTAAGTAAGTGAAAGACCTGTGTGATAAGAACTTCAAGTCCCTGAAGAAAGAAACTGAAGAAGATATCAGAAGATGGAATAATCTCCTAAACTCATGGATCAGTAGGATTAACATAGTGAAGATGGCCATTTTACAAAAAGAAATCTACAAATACAATGCAATTTCCATCAAAATTCCAACATTATTTTCAGTCCTTGAAAGAGCAATTCTCTACTTCATATGAAAAACAAAAAAACCCAGGATAGCTAAAACAATCCTGAACGATAAAAGAACTTTGGGATGCATCACCATTCCTGACCTCAAACTGTACTACAGAGCAATAGTGATAAAAACTGCATGGTATTTGTACAGAAACAGATAGGTTGATCAATGGAATCATGATGATCTGTGCTCCATCATCATGTGGTGGCACACTCCTGTGTTCTCCATCCTGGGGAGGTGGTTATAGGAGGATCCCTCAGGCTTCCTGGCTAGTGTGCCTAGCTGATTTAGAGAATTCCAGATTCTATGAGAGACTGTCTCAAGAAATTAGATGGAAAATGATTGAGGGAGACCTCTAACAATGACCTCTGCCCTCCACATAATCTAAAATAAAAAGAAGAAACTCCTTTTAGGGAGTGTATGGTGCCTAGCGCTCACCCCTTCAGGGAATGCGGTCCCAGCCATCTTCTGGGTAAGCCTTGAGGAAGGGAGGAGGGGCAAGGGGAGTAAGATGGTGGAATCAGCTGCATCAGGGAGCACTGTAAGGAGCTGTAGAAGGGGGCACTGTAATGTGCCCAAGCAACTTCCCTCTTCTTAGTTCACCAGGGAAGCCTGTTCTGTCAGATGCATGATGAGATGGGTTTGACTATGTAGAGGGCACACTATGAAGTCTCTTGTGTGTGAGTCAATCTTTCTGTTGCTGTAACAAACACTGAGATAATTTGAAGAAGGAAAGATTTGTTTTGGTTCATTATTTCGGAATTATAAGTCCATGGTTGATTGGCTCCACTTTTCCTGGGCCATAGTGAAGAAGACCATCATGGCAGGTAAGGCTTGATGGAACCAAGTTGCTCACCTCATGTTCTCCAAGGCACAGGAAGAGTTAACAGGAAAAGGCCAGAGCCAAAATATAGTCTTCAAAGGTATGTTCCAGCGCTTCCTTCAACTGGGCCCCACCTTCAACAGTTACACCACTTCTCAACAGTCTATTCAAACTTTGAATACAAAAGGAGTTTTGTATTCAAAGGAGTAAAATTCTGATTAGACCAGAGGTGTCTCTGAAAAAGCTGTCATCAACACATCCAGACATCTGTTTACCTATCTAGGCATCTCTCAATCCAGTCAAGCTGAGCCTCAAGCATTGATCACCACACTCCTTGATTATATCTTCCCTCAGAAGGACTTGCCACTTAGCCACATGAGGGTTATGGCAGGAAACTGTCACCAGTCATCCTGTCTGGGATTTCCTGGGCTGCAGAGAATCACCTCTCCCTAGGACATGATGTCTTCTCAGGGCCAGTTCAAATGATGATTGACACAGGAGTGTAAGAACCTGGCTTATGTGTCTGTTCTAGTTTGCCTTTCTGTTGCTCTGATACATGCCATGACCTAAAGCAGCTTAGAGAAGGAAAGGACATATTTCAGCAAACAGGTAATAGTTCATCACAGAGTGAAGCCAGACAGGAACTCAAGGCAGGAGCTTGAAGGAGAAACCATGGAAGAGCATGGCCTACTGACTTGCTCTCAGGCCCACACCCAGCTTCCACTTTTATTTCTGCCCAAACTTACTCGCATACCCATGGTATCACCCACAATGGGTTGGGCCCTTCTATACCAAGTAGCAACTAAGACAATGTCCCACAGATGGCTTTCTACCAGCCAGTCTGGTAGAAGCAGTTCTGTAGTTGAGGTTCTCTCTTTCTAGTTGACAACCAGGATTAGCCATCAGTGTCTCTATTCAGCTGACTCTGAAGGGTCATTCTGGCCACAGATATCCCTCTGGGGTTACACGAGGCTGTCACTGGCCTTACATTATTCTTCAGCTTTCCTTTGTGCCTTCTCCTATCTTCACATCCTTTCTATAGCATGAAGTTAAAATGTAATCCCTAATAAATGACTTGCATGTTAACGTATGACCCAGAATCTGCTTGCCAGGGAACCTGGCCTATGATAGCTTCTTTCTAAAACTTGACAAATATCTCAAGTGTAGGTCTGTGTACTAGATCTACTTGCTTTAAGTTTTATTTCAAACAGAAATGACTATTGGGTTTTAAATGTTCAAATAAAACAACTTTTATACTCCAGAGGGTAACCTCTTAATGAGATGCTTAAAATAATTGAGAAATTATAATTTCCTTTAATAACCACAACCTATGTCCTTTGAGAGGTGTCACAGAACAGAGGTAGCTTACATTGTATATTGTGTGCTCCTGCAACTTGGGCGCAGGGCTGTCATACCTCTGAATGCCTTTTGATCTAAATGCAGAATACAGCTTGGCAGATACAAGAAAGAGCAAATCTGGCTTAGTAGGCTATAGTGGTGGATTTTATGTGTCGGCTTGGCTTGGTAATGATATCCAACTACTTGGTCAGACAAAATTCTAGATATTTCTGTGAAAATCTGTCTTAGATAAGATTAGCATTTAAATAAGTAGACTATTGTGTAATGCTGATGGTCCCCTTTAATGGTGGGCTTCATCAATCAACAAACAGAAAGAGGTTAGTCTCCCCAGGTGCAATGGTTTGATAGACATCATAGACTCATGTGTTAGAATGCTTGGCCATAGGAAGTGGCACTATTAGGAGGTGTAGCCTTGTTGGAGGAAACAGTCACTGTAGAGAAGGGCTTTGAGGTCTTTTATGCTCAAGTTACACTCAGTGTGTTACAGTCTCCTTTTGCTGCCTACGGATCAAAATGTAGAACTCTCAGCTTCTCCAGCACCATGCCTGCCTGCATGCTGCCATGTTTCCTACCATGACCATAATGGACTAAACCTCTGAACTGTAAGGAAGACCCTATTAAATGTGTTTCTATATAAGAGTTGCTGTAGTCATGGCTCTTCACAGCAATAAAACCTTAACTAAATCACCAAGAGAGCAGAGGATTCTGCCAGCAGGAAGGTTTTGGACCTGAACTGAGACACTGACCCTTTCCAGGGTCTCCATCCATCCATTCAGCACACAGCAATGACAAGATAGAACAAATCCAAACAGTCCCTCACAAGTGTCTTCTTCCATGGTGACATGGGTTGGTTCCTATATACACAGCGTATTGTGCATGTTTTTTTTTTATTTGTTTGTTTTTGTTGTTTTAGAACAGAGATGGGCCTATATTATGAAGCTTCAGCAGTTTATGTTAACCCCAAGAAGAGAAAAACACTATCATTCCCTGTACAAGTATGTAATCTTTGGCCTAATAAACTGATTGAGGCAGTATCTATGGCCACAGTATTTGTGCTGGGACGGAGCTCAGGGTCCATTGTTGGACTCTAAGATCCAAACCAGGGGACACACTCCCCCAGAAGCACTCACGGACAGTGGATTTGATGCAATTGAAGACCCCCAACTTGGGAGGTCTGCCAAGGGGGTCCCCCTTACTCAAGTCTCAGGAAATCACAGCCACCCAAAAATCGCAAGACACATACCTAGATGCAATCAGCAGAGGTTTATTAGGGAGAGTTGGCTAGCCAATGGTCAAATTGCTTGCCCACACAGGACTGAATTTGACAAAAGACCAGCAAGCTGAGGGGCTTTTTAAAAGGGAAAACCACAAACCAGGGGAGTGTGGAGGGGGGGAAGGGTTGTCAAGGATACATAACATAAAAATAGCAGAGAATTCCAGAGAAACACAACCTAAGTGAATCAGGGTCGTGTGGAAAACACATACAGATACCCATTCCTCTCAAAAATGTGGTCTTGTCATGTCACTTGCTCAACTATTTCTCAGTTGTTGCCCTGTCACTTGCCCAACTATTTCTCAGTCTCACCTAGATGACTTGCATTTTTCTTTGTGGTCAGGAATGTGTCTTCCTGCTTTGGGCCTTCCCCACCCACAGGTGGGTTCTCTTCCTTGAGGCTTGAGGAATGTTAATCCAGCAAGTGTCCTCTGACTCAGGGATAATGTACTCCTCCCGGAATGTATCCCAGGGCAGTGAAGACCTGAAATCTTACATTCAGTTCCGCTTTCTGGAACTAGTGAACCTGCATTCTTTTGCTCGGGTCTAGGGGTAAAGAAAAAGCCTGTATATATTTTATAAAATAATCTTTATAATTTTTCACTCTACACAATAACATGAGATTTATTGATAACCAGTGCACCAAGGTTCCCTTGCACACAGGCAAGAGGAACCCCGAACCAAGGCTGAGAGCAGTTTTTATATGAGGACAGTTTCATCTCTTAAACAATAACGATAAAGGCTGACCTTAATAGCTGTTCCCAGGCCCAGTCTCTAGGTGACTCAGATTTGCATATTATCTTTATAACAATGAGTGTTAGCTAAGTGGCTTCCATTTGCCCAGATTTATTACATTAAGGGCCCAGCTTCCTGATAACCTCTCATCTTGGGCTCTTCCCCTGAAATGTGTCAATGTGTTCTGGGCCTTCTCCACCCTCAGGTGGGTTCCCTTCCCTGTGGTCTGAGGAATGTTAATCAGCCTTTCCCTTCCTCCTCTGAATGTTAATCCAGCAGGTATCCTCTGACTAAGCACATTCGTGCTCCTCCCAGAATGTGTCCTGGGACAGTGAGTTTTAAGTTTGAACTAAGACCTGAAATTCCTACATTCAATTTCTACACCATCAAGAAGAAAGGAAGAAAATGGAAACCACGTTAGCCTCAGAAGCAGCAACAAGAGCAGATAACATCACTACCACCACCACCACCAAACACCACCACTGTCATTACCACCACCAAACACCATCTACCATCAAACACAACTATCAAATATCATCACAACCAAACATCCCACCACTGTTTGACCCTGCTATTTAAGGTTGCACTGTACCATTGTCCTGACTGCTCTCTTGAGCTTGGCATAACATGGAGGACTGCCTTTGCCAGCAGGGATTCTCTTTCTCTAACTTTGTCTGGGGATTCTGGAAACCCTCACATCCTCTACCTGTGGAATGTCACATAGTCTTGATGAGATTACAAGTTCAACTTCCCTCCCCCCAACCCCTCTCCCCAACCCACCCAACAGATACCTAGAATTCCTGGAATGCCTCTCTATGCAAAGGAGGCATTCACAGAGCTTTCAACTATAGCCAATGGTTTTCATTTACCTTGAAAATTCCTTCTCACTCTCCAAGGTCCATATACACCCCTGGTTCACTCAGAATAAAGTATGTGTGTACAAGTCCACCCCAAATAAAGGTCCACAAACTGTTTCATTGAGTACAATCTGAGAGGGCTGCATCTGAGAGACCTGCTTCATTGAAGATGGCCAGAGAAGGCTTTCACCTAAAAGACCTGTAACACCCACACAATGGAGAAACAAAAGCATCTTTAGCAAACAGTGCTGCTCTGACTGGATGTCTGCAGGCAGAAGAATGAAAATAGATCCATATTCATCACCTTGCACAAAACTCAAGTCCAAGTGGACCAAGGACCTCAACATAAAAGCAGACACACTAAATCTCATAGAAGAGAAAGTGGAAAATACCCTTGAACAAATTGGTACAGGGGACAAGTTTCTGAACAGAACACCCATGGCTCAGGCTCTAAGATCAACAATTGATAAACGGGACCTCATGAAACTGCAAAGCTTCTGCAAGGCAAAGGACACTGACAATAGGACAAAATGGCAGCCTACAGATTGGGAAAAGCTCACTAACAGAGGGCTAATTTAGAAAATATTTAAAGAACTCAAGAAGTCAGACACCAACAAACCAAATAACTCAATTAAAAATGGGAACACCAGAAGGGAAGAGACTCAGTGGCTCAAGACAATAACCAGGCAGATCAAGTGGCTTGTGAAGTGGTTATGTGTTGGGGGCCGACTTTTAGCAGAAAGCGGCTATCAGCTTTGCAGCCATCTTGAGCCATATACCCTGACATGAGACTTGGATTACAATAGCCTACAACAGCTGAGCACACTCTGATAATCTTGGTTTAGATACCTTGGGTGTGTGAGATTAAAGGTGTGTAACTTAAGAGTGTGACTTAGAAGTGTAGAGATCAGATTTAGAGACAAGACCTAAGGGCATGATTAAAGTTGTGACCAAAAGGCATGGCTTAGAAGTGAGATATATAAAAGGCAGAGGCAGACGGTAGAGAACAAGACTCTTTAGATATACTCTTTAGGGAGACTCTTTAGAGGGTACAGCTAGATTTGGGACTTGGACTAGGAAGAGAGACTGAAGAATAAACGGGAATTGAATCACACTCTGTCTGATCTCCATTCTTCGAGTCCATCCTCTCTCTCTCACTGAACCCTGACCTGCAGACCAACGCGGGGTAGCCCGGGCCTCAACATTTTGCTCAGGCCGTGACATTTTTTGGCCACCCGAACGTGGGGCTAGTGTGGTTCCCAACATTTTTTGGCTGCCCGAACGTGGGGCTAGTGCAGTTCTCAACATTTTTTGGCGCCCAACGTGGGACAGCGAGTACGAGAAATCCAGTGAGGGATGTTACTGGAAGAAGGATCTGTTGATTTTCGCAGGAATCTGCCGAGTTGAGAAAGGTAAGAAAATGGGACAAAAAATTAGTCAACCTGAATCCAACTCTCTGTTTTGGTTTGCTTCGAGAAAGGTAATGAAAATTGGGCAAGAAATTAGTCAGCCTGAATTCAACTCTCTGTGTTGGTTTTGTTGTTTGATGCTCACATGTGTTAATTTTCTGCTTTTGTTCTTGAATGCTGTCTTTTTTGTTCAAAATAAAAAGAAGCATAAGTTAGAATCCAAAATACAACCAAAGGTTGATGACAATTTGTCAGAGCCAGATTGTGCTGACTAAGAGGAAGAGGAAGTCAAATTTTATGACACTGAAATGCCCCTTCCCAATGCACCTCTACCTCTAAATGCTACCGCAATGGAGATGGTGGTTATAGATCCCATAAGGGAGTTACAGGAAAAAATATCTGTTCTTAAACAACAAATAGAGTTAGAAAAAGAGTATCAGGACTTAATTAATCAGCTACAAAAATTAAAGACAGGAAAGATGTCTCAAGAGGTAATCTGTAAAAATCCCCTGGCTCCTTGTATTCCTCAACCAGGAGTCCAAAGACAGTCTCTGTTGTCTAGCTTAAGATTAGCCACAGATCATCCAGAGAAGGGAAACGCTGAGGCTTTCCTTGTATCAGAGACCAGAGAAGCTCAAGGGGTTGCTTGGAGACATCACACAAGATTTAATTTTCAAATTATTAAAAAATTTAAATATACAGTATCTCAATACGGTGCCACTGCTCCCTTTACTTTTGCAATTTTAGAGTTTATGGCAGAAGAGTGGCTGACTCCTAGTGATTGGAATACGTTAGTGAGAGCAGTTCTTAGCAGTGGAGACTATCTTATTTGGAAACCAGAGTATCATGAGAATTGTAAAGAGACAGCTAGGAGAAACATTCAGGCAGGCAATGGTTGGTCCTTTGATGCCTTAGTAGGAGAAGGGCAATTTACTTCTAGTGATAACCAGATGCAATATAACCCAGGTTTATATGCTCAAATTCAAAATGCAGCCATGAAGGCTTGGCGTAAACTTCCAGTAAAGGGAGACCCTGGTGCATCTTTAACAACAGTCAGGCAAGGGCCTGATGAACGATTTTCTGACTTTGTTCATCGATTAATGACAACAGCAGGGAGGATTTTTGGTAATGCAGAGGCAGGTGTAGATTATGTGAAACAACTTGCATATGAAAATGCTAATCCTGCCTGCCAAGTGGCCATTAGACCTTACAGGAAGAAGACAGACCTTACAGGGTATATCAGACTTTGTTCTGACATAGGTCCCTCTTACCAACAGGGCTTAGCTATGGCGGCTGCCATGCAAGGACAATCAGTAAGATATTTTTTGGCAAGTAAAGACAGAACGGCATGTTTTAAATGTGGCAAGCCTGGACACTTTGCAAGAGATTGCAGGGTAGAAAATAAGTTAATCCAGAGACAGCCCAGAAAACAGCCTGGGCTCTGCCCATGTTGCAAACGTGGAAGGCATTGGGCTAGTGACTGTAGGTCTAAAAGAGATGCACAAGGAAACATCCTTTCCCATAATCAGGGAAACGGGAACAGGGGCCAGCTCCAGGCCCCGAACGGACGCAAGCCAAAACAGGCTTATGGAGCAGTCAGTGTCCTACCGGCAAACACCGATCCCTTTCTGAACTTAGTGCATCTTTAACAACAGTCAGGCAAGGGCCTGATGAACGATTTTCTGACTTTGTTCATCGATTAATGACAACAGCAGGGAGGATTTTTGGTAATGCAGAGGCAGGTGTAGAGCAACACCAGGAAGCACAGGACTAGACCTCAGTTCTGCCACCCACACAGTATTAACCCCAGAAATGGGACCTCAGGCCTCACTCACTGAAGTGGCTTTATCAGATTCGAAATCTAACTTGGATCAGGCCATAAAGGCTCATGAGTTACATCACCTTAATTCTAAAACCTTAAAAGATATGTTTAAAATTACCAGAGAACAAGCTAGACAAATTGTTAAATAATGTTAATCATGTGTTAAACTTTTACCAGTTCCTCATTTGGGTGTAAATCCAAAAAGACTGATACCAAACAGTATCTGGCAAATGGATGTTACTCATTATAATGAATTTGGCAAGCAAAAATATATACATGTATGTGTAGATACATACAGTGGTTTCATTTATGCAACATTACAAACTGGAGAAGCAAGCAAGCATGTGATCACTCGTATGCTTGCTACAATCGCTGTATTGGGTGTTCCTAAACAGATAAAAACTGACAATGGCCCAGGTTATACAAGCTCCAGTTTCCACCAATTTTGTGAAACATTGGGAATACTACATAAAACGGGTATTTCATATAGTCCACAGGGCCAAGGTATGGTAGAAAGGGCACATCAAACCATTAAATGTCAATTTGAAAAAATTAAAAAGGGGGAATGGTACCCTACCAAGGGATCCCTCAGAAATATCCTTCACCATGCACTCTTCATTTTACATTTTTAAAATTTGGATTCTGAGGGAAAATCTGCTGCAGATAGATTCTGGCATCCTGATATCAAAAAGAATTTTGCAACAGTCCTCTGGAAAGACCCATTAACTGGAACCTGGAATGGGCCACATCCAGTGCTTATCTGGGGAAGAGGTTCTGTTTGCATATATTCCCAAACTGCAGATGCTGCACATTGGCTGCCAGAGAGACTGATTAAACATATAGACAACAATAACAAATCCAGGGAGGAGAAACCCTCTGAGAAGCGTATTTTTTCTTCACAGGAAACATGAAGAAGGAAACATGAAGATGTTTCACAATTGCCTTCAAACTGGAACAGATCAACAAGTAAACCTGACTTGGGAAGTTATCAGTGCTGAAGGAGACATCACCACCTGAATCTCCAGGGTGGCTCTATTGGACTCTTGATTCCCTGACTTATGATTTAGTGGGGAACTAGATCGTTTTAGATTTAGTGGAAATTTAGATTGTTTAGACCCAGGAGAAAACCCACTACCACAGTTACTATAGTTGTTTTTTGGGTTTGAGATTGACTAGAGCAGGAACAGGGATTTCCTTACTTGTTTTCTTTAGATCAAAGCTATGATCAGTTTTGTATTTCTATAGATTTAGATTCTGATATAAGACATTTATAAACAGAATAGAAGAGGCTTACATTTTTTACTCCTCTGATAGAGGGAGTTATGTGTTTCCCTTAAAAAAAAGAGAGTTGCTGTCATACTAACTATTCAGGTGTTGTTAAGTCTCTTGTCTGTTGGGTCCATGCGGTTCAACAAACTGATGGCTTTTGTATGAGATGCTATTCAAATGAAACCCATACAGGTCCATTATTACAGGCTGGAAGTAGGGGAATCTAAAACCTCTGTCATCAAGACTGACGAGGATTAACCCCTAACTTACGAGATAAGCCGGATAGTCAAATACGGGTAAGAAAGCATACTGAGACCCTTGCCCCTAAAAGAAGGGAGGCCTCACCATCCTAAGACAGGAGCTCAACCAATGGCTGTTGAGTATCCAAGGATGGGAAAGGGAGGCTGGGGTCCTTTGCTCCAACCTAGGACAGGCACGGTTTCCGTAAGTTTTCCCAGCCTTCCCTTTTGAAAAAAAAATTTTAAAAGGGGGACCTGTTGGGGGCTGACTTTTAGCAGAAAGCAGCTATCAGCTTTGCAGCCATTTTGAGCCATATACCCTGACATGAGACTTGGATTACAATAGCCTACAACAGCTGAGCACACTCTGATAATCTTGGTTTAGATACCTTGGGTGTGTGAGATTAAAGGTATGTGAGATTAAAGGTGTGTAATTTAAGAGTATGACTTAGAAGTGTAGAGATCAGATTTAGAGACAAGACCTAAGGGCATGATTAAAGGTGTGACCAAAAGGCATGGCTTAGAAGTAAGACATATAAAGGCGAGAGGCAGACAGAAGACAGAGGGCAGAGAATCAGACACTTTTAGGAGACTCTTTAGATATACACTTTTAGGAGACACTTCAGAGAGTACAACTTGGAGTAGGAATTAGGCATTAGGTAGCAGGCACTTGGAAGAGAACTTGGAAGAAGTAACTTGGAACTTGGAGGCACTAGGGACTAGGCACTAGGGACTAGGAACTAGGGACTAGGAACTTAGGACTTGGGACTTGGAGAGAAGAAGAGAGACTGAAGAATAAACGGGATTGAAACACACTCTGTCTGGTCTTCCTCCATTCTTCGAGTCTGTCCTCACTCTCTCTCTTGCTGAACCCCGACCCGCGGACTGGAGCGGCAGCTTGGGCCGGGAAACAGTGGCCGCCAAGCATGGAGTGGAGAGGGCCAAAACATTTTTGGCTGCCCACCAGATTGGCATTCCCCCCACGAAAAAAAAAGAAAACCATTTTCCATAGAAGGGCTTCATAAATGGCTCAGCCATTCCCTAACACCTAAGCTCCTTTCCCTCTGTGCATTTTGGTATAGTCTAGTGATTTGTAGTATTCTATTAATTTTGACTTAATACAATGCTCAATTCCATTCACTTTCGTGGTGAGATTAGTGACAATCCCTGCTTTGCTTATGCCTTGGAGTTTAAAATGTGAGGTGATGACCCATGGGCTACACATAGGCAGATTCTACGAGCACTGTCTGTGTGATCCAGAGGAGCGGGCAGCGGCGTAGATGCCAGCAGAGGAGCCTTGAGTTCCTATCAGACATCTAGATTGTGAGTGGAGTGCTTTCATCAGGACGTTTGGCATTATTGTGTAGTTCTTAGCTTGCTTGCCTTCTAACTCTTGTTTAATCAGAATCTGGGTTAAAAGCTGGAAAGCACCCTGTCTCTAATCTGGCCCTTGGGAATAAAAGCATCTATTATGGATGTGCCTAGAGGTGCCTCCCAAGTGAAGCTGCCTTCCGCATTCCACTGAGGTCTCCAAGCACCCACAGAACGGCATTATCTTTTAATGTGCTAGGACCCTGAATGTTCTCCATCAGAAGATCTCAGCCCCTGCATTTTACCATGTTGCCAAACTCATAAGAGGCAAAATCTAGCAGACAAGCATAGCAAACTTAGTTTTAAGTCATTTGAGAAGTTAGCATTTGTTTTGCTTAATCTTGAGTTGAACAAATGTGATTTAGGAGAAGCTGAAAATACTGAGGTCTGTCCTGTGGGACACAAGGCTGGGAGACCCCGTGCTATGGAATTTCTCTCACAACTTTACATGGGAGTGAGAATAGGATTTAAATTTAATTTTATGGGAAAACAGATTTCATCTTATGGTAGGAAGGCAGAATGTAATATTCTCATTGATATTAACTTTCGGGACCTTTGCTTGATAATTATGCATTAATGCACTGAACTATGCTTTAGAGATAGTATAAATATACAGGTGAAGAGGAGACTCATTCTGTCAGTGATGGTCTTGGTGGGCTTCCTCCAGCCAGACACGTCTAACCTGACATCTGGGAGCTGCACGAAGCTATGTGTGGCCGAGGATTTCTATGAATGTAAACAAAATTGTAAACTTGCTTAAAACACTGATTATTTTTAAATTTTTTTTAATTATTTTTGTTTATTTATTGTGTGTTTGGGGCATCACTCAGGTACTATGGCATGCATGTAGAGATCAAAAAATAATTTTTGGGTATCAGTCCTCTCAGGAACCACCAAATTCTGGCTCTATGGGCATGTAACACCATGCCTAGATAGGGTTGTTTGTGTGTGTGTGTGTGTGTGTGTGTGTGTGTCTGTCTGTCTTTCTGTCTGTTTATCTCACCACCTTTACAAAAAGCATATTATCTCAGAGTCTCTCTCCCCCAACTTTGATTGTTTGTATTTTGAGACCGGATCTTGCTCTGTAGCTCAGGCTGGCCTAGAACTCACGATTCCCCTGCCTTAGCCTCCTGAGGGCTTGGATCACAGACACATGGCATAATAACTGTCCTTGGATGTCTGTATGCATTGTGTCGAGGTCACTGCAGTGAAACCAATTAACACATTCATGACTACCCATATTGCAGTTTTGAACTCAAGAACTTGAACCAACTTATAACCCAGGGCTTATACCGTTTAACCAACATCTCCCCACACTTCTGCCTCCCCACCCCTGACAACCACCAACCACTGTCTTCCAATTCTGTGTATTTGACATTTTAATAATTTCATTTATACAGCTGGAGGTATGTCTTATTTATTTCACTTACATAATGTTTTCCAGGCCTCTCCATGTTGTTCTAGTTCCTCTGCTGGTGGCTGAATAAAACTCCATCTTGCATTTACAATTACTATGCCTTCTTCATTCATCCTCCCATCAGCAGGCAGGCACGTGGTTTGAAGAAAATGAGTCGTAAAGAGGACATATGACTTCCCTAAGTTACAAGGAATGGTTCTAGGAGACTGGGGGAGGAAGGGCAGGGCTCGCACTGTAATGTACACTTGTAACTCTATAGCCTGTGGGCCTTACTATACACCGCAGGGTAGGCCAAGGGCCCTGTGAGGGGACACGACAGTGACCACAGACACCAGGCCACTTAACCTGCACAATACCCTTGTCATCACTTTCTATTTCAGGAAAGATACCAGAAGTACATAGGGACTGAATGGCTGCCTAAATAAGCACAGGACTGATGCAACTGTGGTATTAATATGTAATAATAAATCCCAGCACAGGGTTGCTTCCCACCTCAATGGTTTATGTTCCTGAATGAAAAGACACCTACACAGCCTTTATATTTTAATATGCCCTAAACAGCACAATAGCTGGGTGACGGCTTAACTTTCATGCTGCTACCTCTGCTGATAATCCCGTTATTACTTACTAATTTCTATATTCCATCTTGGCTGCTCTGGACCCAATTGAGCAGCCCTCTGGGTGACATCCTCTTGGTCCCCTTACATGGTAGCGCAGCTCCTCTCTCCTGTCCATACCTCCTTCCTCCTTTCTTGAGGTCCCAAGCCCGGAAAACTACTCCTCTCCTCTCCTCTCCTCTCCTCTCCTCTCCTCTCCTCTCCTCTCCTCTCCTCTCCTCTCCTCTCCTCTCCTCTCCTCTCCTCTCTCCTCCTTCTCCTTCTCCTCCTTCTCCTCCTTCCCCTCCTTCTCCTCCTTCTCCTTCTCCCTCTCCCTCTCCTTTCTCCCTCTCCCTCTCCCTCTCCCCCTCCCCCTCTCCCTCCTCCCCCTCTCCCTCCTCTCCCTCTCCCTCCTCTCCCTCTCCCTCCTCTCCCTCTCCCTCCTCTCCCTCTCCCTCCTATCCCTCTCCCTCCTCTCCCTCTCCCTCCTCTCCCACTCCCTCTCCCTCACCCCCCTCCCCCTCCCTCTCCCTCTCCCCTCTCCCCCTCCCCCCTCCCCCCTCCCCACTCCCTCTCCCTCTCTCTCTCTCCTTCCAAGCTATTGGCTGCTAGTATCTTTATTTACCAATCAGAATTAACTGGGGGCAGGATCCCAGAAGCTACATGCAGACCCTCTGGTGCAAACTGATTTGGGGGAAACCAATTAGCATTAGAATACAAACAGCTACAGGCAACACGCTGATTTATGGGGCTAGGGCACACAGCAGAGAAAAATCAGAAGCAAGATTGTCCTAAGACTGATGTGCTAAGGCAGTGGTTCTTAATCTGTGGGTCACGACCCCTTTAGGAGTGAATGGCCCTTTCACAGGGGTCACATATCAGATATTTACATTGCAATTTATACCAGTAGCAAAATTACAGTTATGAAGTAGTAGTGAAATAAGTATACAGTTGGGGGTCACCACAACACGAGGGGCTGTATTAAAGGGTCACATCATTAGCAAGGCTGAAAGCCACTGTGACCTTCCAGTCACAGGGAGGAAGGAAGTGAGGAAGCCATCTACAACTGTAGTTCATGTGCCTCTCCAAGGCCTCCTCAGGGTAAGACTGAGTTGCAGAAGTGTTCTAGGCTAGAGGACATTTTTATTTCAGTGACAAGGACTGAACTTAGGGTCTTGGTCCTGCTAGGGAAGTGCTTTCCCACTGAACTGAAGATACACAGCTTCAAGGAGTATGACCTATAGCTCTGAGTGTAGGGCGTGGGTGTCACCTGAAATAACCTAGTGACGAACTTGCTGTCCGTAACGGATGAGTCACCGTTTAGTTCTATGAAACTTGCACTGTTAAAGCCTCCTTATTCCATGTCTCTGTGTAGAGACAGCTAAATTAGTAGGGTCTGTGGCAAAGCAGGAGAAGGCAGAGTTCACTGAAGCAAATGTGTCATTTCATTTGAGTTGTTTAAACTTGGGTTTAATTACTCATCCTGAGCCGAGGGAGCTGGGCAGGCTGTTTCATGCTTTTAAAGGGGTCACAAACTTGTCATATATACAGGCGAGTGAATAGGAAAGATTTAAATTAGATATGATGTACCAAGTACTACCTAACCATTGACAACTGCTTTTGAATGGTTGTGCCATTCCCACGCTGCCTTAGTCCTGACGCTGGAAGTCAGTTACTGAGGTCACTTAGTCCAGTGTGTATTTAACTCCCTGGGGAGAAAGACCAATGAAATAGGGTCCAAGTTGCTGGCCGCCAATATTTTGTAACCAGCAATATACAACTGGTTATGAGAAAAGTGGCCGCATAGTTGGATGGCATAGCAACATCAAATTGCTAACTGTGTTCACAGTTAGGTCTTGCATGTTTCTCTCTGTCACAGCTGCATGGATTGTCACAGACAGTCACAGCCTGGCTCACTTTCACAGGCCATGGCTGTCACCAGAACTCAGAAAACCAGCTTCTCGGATGGCTGTTCAATGCCTGGCTCACTGTCTTAGTGGCGTTTCATACCTGATAACAATTTAAACAAACTTCTTGATTCAAACTCACCTTCCTGGCCCAGTGTAAATGCAATAGAGAAGTACTTCCTTTGCAGACCAACAAAAAATCAAAAGAGAAGATGTGAAATAGAAGCCATAGAGATAGATCCACAGCAAGATGTGATACACCCAAGGCTAGGCTTCACAGGAGGAGGCTCTTCAGAGACAAAGCACATCTCCAAGATCGCTGAGTGCTAAGTTTGCCTTGGAAAAGCTGCAGAGAAGCAGCTAAAGGAGTCTATGTTTGAAGAATTGTTCTTTCTGGCACCGTTCTTGCTGGCTTGGCAGAAAGTACTGCCCCAGTAAGGGTTTTTTTTTTTTTTTTTTTTTTTTTTTTTTTTTTTTTTTTTTTTTTTTTTTTTTTTTTAAACTTGGGATGGAATTAATGGAACATTTAGACAAGAGCAAAACACAGGGCATGGGACTCAAGAGATCAGATTTTTCTTTTCCCTAGATACTTACCCAGGAAAAGGCCAGAGAAGAAAAGAAAAATAATGAAAGAAAAACTTAATTTTCTTTTCCTACATGTGTTATATGTTATAAATGTAAACATGGGATTCTGAGATTTTTCAGTTTCCCAGAAGAGTCTGGGAGTAAAATCTTCCAGAAAAAAAAAAAGCTCTGTCACTTCTGATACTTTATAACTTGTGAGAACAAAGCTTACAATGATAGTAGGTGATTTTGATCAATTTGTGTTGGGGGTTAGGGAAAAGATAAGATTTCATGTGTCTGGGTTAGCCATGATGCAAGTCCCCATCCACACCGGTGCTTTCAGGGGTGGGAGATGTTCGGCGATTAATGTTCTGAAAGAGCGAAGGTCCCCAGATCCCTCCCAAATGCTCACAATTTAGCAATCTGGCTTGAGATGCACCGAGTAACTCAGCTGCTTTGGTTGAGGTCTGCCCTAGGATGGCTTGGGGAGGTCTGTGCTGTCCAAGAAGGCAGCACCCCACCACTGCTGGACTTACACCTTGGGATCTGAGTTCCAAAGGGGAGAGCTTCTGGAAGACAAGAGATGGTTAAACTTCTGCAGGCACCAAGCTTTGCTCAGTCTCACTGGCTGAACGAAGTTCCACGGTCCAGTTCACACTCGGCAGAAGAAGGAACAATACATAGACATATGTTCTCAGAGGCCTTGCTCACAGCGAGGCCAACAATGCAACAGTCACTTCCCTTCTCAGGCCGTCGTTAGAAGGCTCCAGTATTTAGTGAACTAGTTACATGTTCAGCCAGGGATCAAACCTTTAACATGGGAGATTCCGGAGGCCTTTCAAATGCCAACTATCTCTTTATTTGGGCCTGTTTGAAAGATTCTTACCAAAGTTCCTGCCCCAGAAATGATGTATTCTACACCCAGAAACAAGTCAGTACAGGCTGGCTGAGCATGAGCTGAGAGTATCTTCACTCTGTTGGCTATGAAACTACTCAGGGGCATTCAAATCCTTAAGCCTAGGGTGACCAAAATTGGGAAAGGCTGTAACAAGATTATTTTAGAAGCTATTTACTAATTTCACCTAAAATCTTTGGCAGATTAATTAGTGACTTCTTGTTAAGAGGAGGCGTGCTCCATTCCTTAACCACCCCCCCCCCCAAGCACTAACAAGATGTCTCATTACTCATTTTCCTATTTTTCAACCATCTACATAATGAAAATAATGGCTTCCACCCACTCGCCCAGCAGGGTAGCTCTAGGCTGGTAGGAAGTCCTGCCATTGTGAAGAAAAGGTGCTATTATACAGAGGTAGGCTTTCTTTTATCTCAGAACTACAGCTTGCAGTAACACACACCAAGGGTGGGAAAAAAGGAACCCCTCCTAACAGCAAATGTATAAAATTACCTCTTCTGCCCAAGCACATATTTTGAATAAAAGCTGAACTGGAGTGTGTGAAGCAAGGGCTAGAAGAAAAGTCATGGAATTGGAATGTGAATTCTTCACAAGGCTTTTGGCAGAACTAACTACCAGGGAGTGCCCTAACGAGAGGCACCGTTGTCAAGATTCCAACCAAAGCTGGCTTTTGCCTGAGTGAGAGAAAACACGGGCGACCAGGCCTAGAATTCCACTCCATGTGGTTAGCACTGAGGGTTATGGGCTCAGAAGGCTCTGGTCTGTCATAGGTCACAGGTCAAATGAGGATCTCTGTGCCACAAAACACCCTTAGACCAGTGCCCTGGAGCAGGGATGCTACACTTGAAAGGGAGCAGAGGGAGACTGCCCATGGCTGGATTCTGGGATGTTTTATGGTTATGAGGACTCAAGTAAGTCTCCTGACTTTGACCTTCCATATCTACAGACAAAAAGAGTGATGCTGGATCTGTGTTTTCCCTGAGGAAAGTCCTTGGCTTTCAAAATGGCCAGTAACAACACCAAGGCGGGTGTTCTTCTTCTTCTTCATTTGATCTGGAATGATTTTGGCTCAGCATGGTCAAGCAACCATTTCACGCTAGTGATAAATCTGCACTTATAACTACGTAGATCTGCAATAACTTGGAGAAGTGTTTGCTAGGAAATTCACTTGGTGAAATTCTCGAAATAGGTTATAGGAGAAGAGCAAAATTTTCTACTTAAAAAAATTGTTTGGTTTACATACAGAGAAATGTGTGTGGCTTCTTAAAAAGATTGTTATTACACCTCATTCCCAACCCCTCCTGTTGCTTTCCTAATGCTCTTTGCCCCGCCCCCTGCTCCTATGCTGGTCTCCCTATTCCACAAAACAGTTCCAGTTATGTTTTCATGACACATGTGTTCCTTTACCCTCTCTTGTCCCTGACTCTGTTCCCCATTCAGATTCCTTCCTCTCCTTCTATAGTTGCCATTCACACCCTCAGATATATTAATATATATATTAACATATATATGTATATATATGAGCTTACAGGTAGATTCTGTATCTGAGAGAGAACATGCTACTTGCCCTTCTGATTCTTAGTTATTTTTAACATAGAAACTGACATAGCTTCAGTTTCAGATTTGAGAGACCAAATGTTTTCGGTTCAGACTCCATCTTAGAGAACTTGACCTAAGGTTGAATGAACCCAAGTTAACTAACAGGCTGGTACCCAGCACCAGTTTCTAGGTCACACCCTCAACAAGACCTGTGTCTAGCATCAGTTTCCAGGTTACTTCCCCAACAAATCTGCACCTCTAGGTTTCAAGCCTGCCCCGACACTTCACTTCCTAACAACCATCAATCAGGAAAAATGCAAAAGTTAAGTTTACGGTTTGGCTCCTAGCACCAGTCAATTATGTTAAAGGTCATAATGGCCCCTCAATCAGATGTGTGCCAGGCTAGATACCCCCTTCTTGCCTCTACAAATGCTTGCCTAGGATTAGGCTCAGGGCTCCACCTTCCTGCTGTGTCAGGGTTGGCGGGGAGCCCAAACTTGAGCTGGAAAAAAGAGACCCTAATTGCATGGGAATTGGCTCCTTGGTGGTCTTTTGGGTTTCCTGGCACAACACCCTCACTTTCACAACTGAAGAAGATTTGACTTCGTAGATGCACACAGTTCTTTGTCTATCCAGTAATGACCATCAAGGCTGGTTACCATGAATGCTGTAGCAATGACTATGGGTGTTCAGGCATTGTTGTGATTGATGTACAACTTAGACTCTCTTGGATAACTATCCCATGAATGCTGAATGTAGTTTGATCACGGGGCAACTGACTTTCATCGTGACTATATCAGCTTACATTTCCATGAGCAGAATCAGTTTCTTCTTTCTTCACATCTTCACCAACATTCCTTGTTGTTTGATTCTGCATGTGTGGGGGTGGAGAGGGTGTCGGGTCAGAGGTCAACCACAAGTGCCATTCCTCAGGGATCACTCTTCTTAATCTGGGGAACAGTAATTGAGCAAGGCTCTGCTAGACAGAGCGGCAGGGATCAGCCTGTTTCCACCTCCCTGGTGCTAGAATTCCAAGTGCATGCCATCATGCCTGGCTTCTTTTACATAGGTTCTGGGAGGGTCAAACTTGGGCCCCCACACTTGCAAAGGCAAGCACTTTACTGTCTGAGCCTTTTCTTAAGCCCTGTTATCTGGATCATAGCCATTCTGGCTGGGCTCTGAGATGGAATCTCAAAGTCTTTGTAATCTGCATTCCCTGACAGCTAAAGATGTTGAGAATTTTGTTAAGTGTTAGCCATTTGTATTTCTTCCTTTGAGACCTGTCTATATAGCTTATTTGTTTATTAACTCAATAGCATTCTTTTAGCTATTTTGCTTTTAGAGTTCTTTATAGATTCTAGAAATCAATTTTCTCTCATATAGTTACTTGGGCAGAAGCTCTTTTCCTGATCTTGAAATATCTTTCTCTTTTGAGGGCATGGTTGGCATCAGTAGGGATCCATCGTAGGGCCTTGAGTATTTGGAGCAAACATTCTGCCCCTGAGCTACATCTCCAGGCTCAGGTGCTGTAATTTCATGCAACCCCATTTGTCTATTCTTGGGCCTCTGCTATTGGAAAAGTTCTCCCTGTGACTGCATCTCAACATGGTTGCCTGTTTTCTTTTAGTATGGTCAGAACTTCTGCTTTTATTAAGGTCTGATCCATTTTGAATTGGATTTTGTGCAGGGTGAAGGGATGGCTCTAGTTTCATTCTTTTACATGTAGATACCCAGTTTTCTATACACTAGTTTTTGAAGAAGCTGCCTTTACTCAAAGTATGCTTTTAACCCTGCTGTCAAAGATTAGCTGGCTGTAGCTGTGTGGGCTTGTTTCTGGGTCCTCTCTTCTGTTTCACAGGTCTGTGTGTCTGTAGTATTTTGTTGTTGTTGTTTTGTTGTTTTTAAGGCATAGTTTCAATATGTAGCCAGCCTGAACTTGAAGTCAGTGATCCTCACTGGGATTGTACCTCCATGCTCAGCCATAATGCTTCCTTATTTTAAGAAGTCCTGAAAGATGCTTTGCATCTTCAGGTTTGTAACGTAGCTAACCACTGGGATAGCAGCATTTGCTCATTGTGGGTTTCATTGTTATGTTACATTGGCCTTCTGGAGGCCACAGGTGTGTATGATGAATGAAGAACAAAGCCTTTAGTTTAGCTGTTTGGTTTAGATTCTCCTGTTGCTTAGGACCCAAACACTTAGGTCTGCACTGCTGCCATTTTTTTTTTTTTTTTTTTTTTTTTTTTTTAATGAGAGAAAGGGGCAACTTTTACAACACGTTCCTTCAGTGAAGTCAAACCAGTAGCACGTATCAGTTAAACAGATTAGTAATAATAAACAGGACTCAGGACTTTGATCTCAGCTCATAGTCCTAGGAGGACTCTGAAATGCTGCCATACTGGGGATGGTGTTGAAGAAAGCAAAGAAGAGAAGACCGGAGGCTTACTTAAAGAGCACCTGCTGGGCTACACTGTTGCCCGACACTAATTTCCTAGGGGTGTTAACTAGTCTGATTAGACACAGGGCGTCAGTCTGCTTCCATGTCTAGGTTCTTCACCTCGGAGAAATGCTTGAGAACAATGGCACACAGGTTCATTTCCATCTGAGCTCTGAAGGACTCAGAAGGGCCTGAATCACCTCTGACGCATTAGGATAGCAGCCAAGCCCAAGCTCACCTTTGTTGTTGACATTCAACTTCGAGGTTTGTTTCACCTTCTCCCTAGGACCAACTTAGCAGCTCCTCTTGTCCTCAGGACACAGCTGTAGTCTTTGTCCCACATCTGGGCATCTTTTCCTTTAGCCCCTTCTGAATCCTCCTAGGAACACGAACTAGGAATTCCAAGTTCTGAGTCCAGCTGAGAGTGCTGGAAAGCAACTGTATGTCCAGTTATTGGGTAGGCTGAGACAGGACGGTCACTAGAATCCACAAGTTCAAAATCATCCTGGGCAACATGGTGACATAGTGTCACAAGGAAAAAAGAAAGTGGGGGCAGGGCAGGAAGGGGAAAAAAGAGAAATAAATCCTAGGTTCATTTTTATCATTTCCATTTAAAAATATAAACAAAAAAGCCATCCAAAATGAAACGAATAAAGGTCCCCAAACAAAAAACAATTAAACAAAACCTCAAACAAAAACCAGAAAAACAAATTCATTGACAAATTATGTGATTCCTTGAAGTATATATCTCTCTGGGTTAAAAACCTCAGCGTCATCCGGCCTGGAACACAGGTGCGGCCAGGTTTGCTGCCGTTATCTTTAAAAGCAGCTGCTCAGAATCAGTTTAACCTCTTTAACTGAAACTTGCAAACAGCTTTTCTCTCCCTTGCAGTCTTCTCTCCTGACTCATATTAACTCTCCTGTGTCCAGGCCTCCAGAGAGCAGGTGCTTGCTTGGGATACATCACCTTTAGAGAGATGGCCTTACTAGCAAACTTTGGTTGTTTTTAAAGCTGCCACCATTGGGAAAAGACTCACTGTATTTTAACGTCACAAGTCATTGCCTCCTCCTCCTCCTCTTCCTTTTCCTCCTCCTCTTCCTCCTCTTCCTCCTCTTCCTTCTCTTCTTCCTCTTCCTCCTCTTCCTCCTCCTCTTCCTCCTCCTTCTCTTCTTTCTCTTCCTTCTCCTTCATTTGGGCCAGGGCCTCTGATCTGGAATTTGCTGTTTATCTGAAGATGACCTTGAACTTCTGATCTTCCTGCTCCACCTCCTGGCTGTTGGTATTTTGGCCTGCGCCACCACACCTAGTTTTAAGCAACGCTGGGAAGGAACTCAGGCAAACATCCTATCAACTGAATTATGTCTCTCCAGCCTGACAAGGCATTTTATTTATTTATGTGTGTGTATTTGTGTGGTGTGTGCATGTGTGTTCCCTTGTGTGTGTGATTGTGTGTGCATGTGGAAAGCGCAGGCTGACTCCGGAGGCTCTCCTTTATCATCCTTCACTTAAGATGATGTCCATCCCTGACGTGGAGCGCACCATCTCCACTGGACTGGCTGGCTGGTGAGCTCCAGATCGCGTGTCTCCACATTCCCTCCCGGCTCCAGTGCAGGGGTTACTGGTAATAACAGTAACATGGCTTTTACCAATTCTGGGTCCCCTGAATTTTCATGAGTTTTTGGATCCTCATGTCAGTTTCTGAAAAAAGATAGAGGGGGGGAAGGGGGAGGGGGGGAGGGGAGGGGGAGGGGGAGGGGGAGGGGGAGAGAGAGAGAGAGAGAGAGAGAGAGAGAGGGAGAGAGGGAGAGAACTGGGATTTTGGTAGAGATTGTGGTTAGTCTATAGACTGCTGTGTGGACTATTACATCTTAACATTTTTATATATCTACCCATGAATGCAGAACTCTACATTCACAGATGTCTTGGTGTGATGCTAATTTTGGTTGTCACTTGAATACAGCTTGGAAGAGAAAGTGTCAACTGAAGAACTGCCTCAATCATATTGGCCTGTGTGTATGTGTGGATTGGGCATTTTCTTGGTAAGTGATGTAGGTGGACTCAGCACACTGTGGGCAGTACCTTCCCTCAGCAGGTGGACTTAGCACACTGTGGGCAGTACCTTCCCTCAGCAGGTAGACTTAGCACACTGTGGGCAGTACCTTCCCTCAGCAGGTGGACTTAGCACACTGTGGGCAGTACCTTCCCTCAGCAGGGGGCCTGAATTGTACCAAAAGGGTATCTGAATGCCAGCCTGCTAACAAGCCGATAAGAAGTGTTCCCCCAGGTCTGGTCTTCAGGTTCCTCCCTCCATGTTCCTGGCTTCCTTCAACTGATGGGCTGTGACCTGCAGGATGAGATACACCCTTTCCTCTCCGCATTGCTTCTGGTCATGGTGTTTATCCCAGAAACAGAAAGCAGACAAGAACATTTGGCTTCCACTCCATCTCTCCTCCCCCCATTTACCGACTGTATGAGAACAATACAAATTCAGCCCAAACCATGTTTTAGATTAAAAAACCTTCCCTGAGCTAATGATCTGTAGTGAGATATTGTTTGATGTTGGGCACTGGCAGCAGTAGTAAGCCCCCGCCTCCTGTCACCCATGAGGGGAAACCCAGCTTTCTACTGCATTTGCTGAACTGCGCTGCTCAGTAGGTCAGGTGGCCTAAGTACATTTTTGACATAATATTGTCACCTTATGATGAGTTTATAGAATGTTGCTTCCTTGTAAGGCAAGGTACATCTGTATTAAGATCTTTTGAAACATCTTTGAAAAATACTCAGTTTTTATAGGACAAATAATGGGGTTTTAAATTTACTTCATTCCTGGGAATTGTGTTCTTTTTAAAATAGTATTTTAAATGAATTTTTTTATAATTTCATTTTGCCAGTGCTAGAGATAGGATTGATTTTGTGCATTTTATATCATTTCCTTTTTGTTAAATATTGCAAATGTATGTCAGGATATATTTCTATGAGGTTGTTCTTATGGCCTCTAATAACATTGAGAAGCTTATAAACAAAAACAAAACAAACAAAGTAGCTTGAAGGAACCATTGGCTCAAATGCTTGTCGACGTCCCTAAGTATTTCAGAGCTATAAATATCAGGGCTATAAAATAGTAGAGAAACTACACGGCAAATTATACAGTGGAGTCATTTGCTGAGCGGTACAGAAATTCCTCCCTTCTAATGTAAGATTTTCACCTTTACCAAGAGTGTGTTGATTTTATGAATTCTCTTCAATCCTCAACTTTATATTTAATTATTTTTATCACTTGATAAGTGAAAGACAAATCTTAGTGGTTGGAGTGTTGTTTGCATCTTAGTTCCCAGGAAGAGCAAAACTGTAAACCAGTTATGTTTATTTGCTTTAATTTTTTTATTAAATTGCCTGTTATCTCTCTTAGCTCTGATGTTAGGCTTTTCTGTGCTTGTTTGTAAGAGCTGCATTATTAAAGGCATTAGTCAAATGTCACCTACGGAACCCATTTTCTCTTGCATGTGTTTTCCAGTTTTTGCTGGCTAAGATGCTGTCTGACATGTGCATTTTCAATTAGTCCTTGGAGCCTTTTACATTAGGTTCCCGAATGTCTTTCCCTCCCTCCAGAACAAACAGAAGATTAAATAGGTCACATAACTATTTATATATCCCAGTGAGATATATATATATATATATATATATATATATATAGTATATTAGTGAACTCCCTCTCCTTCAGCTCAGTCCATTTGAGCTTTTGGGTTTTTTTTGTTGTTGTGGTGAGGTTTTTGTTTTTTGTTTTGTTTTGTTTTTTCAAGACAGGGTTTCTCTGTGTAACCCAGGCTGGCCTCGAACTCAGAGATCCTCCTGCCTCTGACTGCTGAGTGCTGGGATTAAAGGTGTGCAGCGGTTGCTGCAGGGCTCATCTGAGCTTTTACAGCAGAGCAATACAAAGTGGGTAGCCTGCAAACACGAAGTTGCATGAAATCAGAGCAAGGTGTCAGCAGATTTCCTGTCTGGTGGGGGTTACTTCCTGGTTGAGACAGTCTTCTCTGTGCCCTTATAGTGGTGAGAGCCAGTCAACACACTGGTGAGAGCCAGTCAACACACTCTGGTGAGAGCCAGTCAACACACTCTGGCCTCTTTTTCCCCATCCATTTATTTATTAATTTTAGTTTGAGATGGGTTTTGTCAGCCCAGGATGACCTTCGACACCTGATCCACCTACCTCAGCCTACTATAGTGCTGGGGTTGCAGGTGTATGCCACCACGCCCTTGGGGCTGGATAATAAAGCCACTGATCACATTCACCAGCACCACCCCCTCAAAGTATTTATCTGATTGTTCCCTGGATATAAATCTGTACAAGTGTAGTGACTGAAGCAAATGCATACTGGAGTTATTTACCAAGAAATGAAAAAAAAATTCCTTCTTTAACTAAAACCTTCACGGTTGACCATAGGGTTTCAGCCTATGAGTTTGTTGGGGGCGGAGGGGGGGGAGGTTCAGGGATATTCACACTACAGCACCTCTCAAGTGTGCCAAGTGTTCTCATCTCTGTATCCAGGCAGAGCGGTGTTTCTCACGTCTTGCCTCTTTCCCCTCCTTCTCTAGCCTTCAAAGCTTCAGTCCTGTTTCATCTGGGACACTTGGAGCCCTTGAGCATGCTGGCTTCCCCATCAATGGCACCTCCTCTAAAAGCTTAGAGGACCTATTGTGGACTCAATGTTGGAGGGTGTCCAAGCCTCAGCTTTAAGGGAGTAGTTCCTGGACATCTAAAGGATTTCCCCGGGGTACCTTCTCTGCTTTCCAAAGCGTGCACCGCGGTGTTGTGGTTTCGCGGTGTTCTTTCCACCACTGCTAATTCAGTGAGATCCTTTAATTCCGGACTCAGCACTTAGCTGTAGCTTCTGGATTTGGGGAGCCTAGGAAAGTTTGTAGCACGCAATGTCCACGCCTGACGTTTCCTGATTGGGCCGGTGTCAGCAGTAGTGGCAGGTTCCGCAACCCGGAGCCGCGCCCACGCGGCGGGCTCAGCTCGTGGACAGAGGGGCGCGGCCCAGGGCGCCGCCCACTCCCGGGGCTGCCCAGGCGGGAGAGAGTGGCAGCCTCCTGCTCCGCGGTACCACCCCAGGCACAGACAGGAGACCCAGCGCCGCAGGATGGCGGTGGCTCCGGGCTGGGCACCACGATTCTCACCGCCGCTGCTCACGCTATTGCTACTGTTGCTGCTAAGGATGTCGCCCTGCTGGAGCATGGTGGTTCAGGACCCTCCAGCGGCCAAGCTCAGTCTGCATCCGCCCTACTTCAACCTGGCCCAGGCGGCGAGGATCTGGGCCACCGCCACCTGTGGGGAGCGGGGCCTGGAGGTCTCAAGGCCCCGGCCTGAGCTTTTCTGCAAATTGGTGGGCGGCCCCACTGCACAGGGCAGCGGCCACACCATCCAGGTACGGTCCCCCACGGATAGCGGGGATTGAATTGAGAGTGATGACTAGCTCAGTCACTGAGGCCAAAGCATGGGTCTTCTTTTCCCAATTCGACCTAATGACCTCAAGTGACTGGGACTGAGCTGACCCAAGGCCAAACTGGCTGGGGACCCTGTGACTTGGGCGCAGTGCTCCTGATATGAGCCTATGAGAGCACTGCCCTGGCCACATGCCACTGTAGGTGGGTGGTGTGGGCAAAGCAAGGGTGAGTGGAAGTTGTGGTCAGTTTCTAGCTTGTAGAAGAGGAAGTCTGAGGCTTTGTAGCAAAATCTTCATCCTCCGATGGCACCTGGCCATCCCAGGACAGACCCCAGGCTTCAGTGGTGGCTGTCTGCCACTTTTCATCTTTGCAACCTTATGCCTAGGAAACTTCGGTAGTATTTCCGGTTATATCCCTGGTACCTTTTCACTGTCAGCAAAAAGATTCACCCTGATGGGCCAACATGCAGTTCTGAGGGTCAATGAGACCTTCCGTGGGCAGAAACACTCTGGCAGCGAACACCTGGCAGAAATGAGGGTGCGCTAGGTTGCTCCAGTTAATCAGCACCTGGTGGTGTGCCAGGATCTCACGTTGGGGGTTGGGGGGTGGGGCTCATCTTGGGCTGGAAGGCACTCAAAGGAGAAGGCCAAGAAACAACATTTGACCCCAGGATGGATGTGAGTGCTTGAGTTTAGTCCTAAGTCCAAATTCTTTACCCCAAGCTATCCTTTCTCCTGTAAGTCCCGCTAAGGAGAGGAAGTGTTAGGGGAAGTGGGAGTAATTTTGGAGCTTAGAGTGTCAGGGTTAGTGTGTTAGACAGTATTGACTGGCACCACCATAAATGACAGGTGTGGTAGATACAAATTTATTTATAAATTATATACATGTGAGCATGCTAACATACTGTGCATCTTCATTCCATGGAAAGAACATTGAAAAGATAAATCATTGATAAAACAATTTTTATTGTATAGTGTAAATATGCAAAAAGGGAAATAAAAAGAAGACAACCATGATGAGTATACTTTTAACACATTTAGTTTGGTGCTTGTTGCTCAACGATTCCAAGTTGCTTTTCCAGACTGCATATCTGAAAGATCCTAAAACAATGTAGGCTCATGCTGAGGTTATAGTCCAGTGATGTATGTTCGCCTGGCATGCAGGAGGCCCTAAGCACTCCTAATACTAAACACAAACAGAAAAACAAATCAGCATTCTGGGCTGTAAGGCATGATGGTACTCACCTGGAGTTTCAGTACGGGCAAGCCTGAGGCAGGAGGATTGAGAATCTCCGTGTCAAGTTCAAGGTCATGGCTGTTCTTGTTTCTCTGTACTCTCTTCTGTCTTCTTGCTTTTCTTTTTCCTCTCCACTTTTAGCTGCTTTCCTCCCCTTTCTTCTTTTCTTCATAGTTTAGGCTGTGTGAGCAATGTCCTGGGCCAGTTACCATTGTGTTTGGAAGCACTGAATTATAGTGCTACAGGCTAAAGCAAGTTTTTTACTTGGAAAAAAAATCGGGATGGTGACAGACAGAGGAGCCCCACCATGTGGGTGTGTTACAGGCTTCTTGCTGTCTGCACTTACTAAATGAAGGTACTCAGAATGCACTCAGAGCGTGCTCCCCACCCCGAACCCCAGTAAAAACGTGGCTGGTCTTGGCTTCCCTTCCATGCTATAGTCAACATTTACTACCAGGGAAAATCAGGTGTTTCAATGTTTCAGGCAATCTGTTCAAAAAGCACTGCTGGTTTTCTTTTGGAAAAAAAAAAAAAAACCCTAAAATACATTAGAAAAATTTGTTTCACTTTTAAGTAAATGAGAATATGAGACTTTTAAAGTTAATGACTTTCTGGCTTTGTCACACGAGAGGCACACATTCCCAAACATTGTCTTTCAGAATGCTTTTTCCTCCATGGACACCCATTTCCCTAGAAAACTGTTGACATAAGACACCTACTTTGATAAAATAGAGGGTCTGCCTTTATTGGTCTGTAAAATACAGTTCATGTCCCCAGGTCCCTGTTAGCACCCAGCTGTCATAGCAGAGAGAGTCAGCAAGTTTGGAATGTTTGGGGAAAATCCATGCAATTCTTTCAAAAAGCATTTTACTTTTTTGTATTAATCATCAAGACAACGGGCTTTAATTTTCACTCCTGCAAATCACATCCCCTTGCCGGGCACCTTCCTTCCCTTCCCTCCTCCCCCTCCCCTTGACTTTCTCTCCGAATAGTTCACCTTCCACTTTCCTGACTTGTCTTAAAATTTAGATTCACACATGAGGGAGAATGTGGGAGATTTTCTGTTAGTCTGGCTCATTTTGTTTATTTGGTTGGTCTCTAGTTCAATCCATTACCCTTTGGATAATATCAGCTATTATTATTATTATTATTATTATTATTATTATTATTATTATTATTTTGTGTTGTCTATATACTCACTGGAGCATGGTCAAATTCCTAGTGGCCAGCCTACTGGGGAGGATGAATCTTTCTCTATTTACATCACACCAGAAGCCACTGACTGAGCAGAACCATGTGGTGGCTGGTAAGGGGCAGAGCCAGCTCTCCTACTCCACACCACTATGGTCAAATAACACTCCTCTGTAGTGGTTCTCAACCTTCCAAATGTTGTGACCCCATAATACAGTTCCTCATGTTGTGGTGACCTCTAATCATAAAATTATTTTTTGTTGCTATCTCAATAACTAATTTTGCTACTGTTATGACTCATAATGTAAATGTCTGTGTTTTCTGTGAAAGAGTCTTCTGATGGTGACCCTGTGAAAGAGTTGTTCAGTCTCCAAAGGGTTACAACGCAGAGGCTGAGAACTGATTCTCTGCTGTGTGTATACAGCACATTTTCTTCATCTACTCATCTGCTGATGGGCACCTAGGACATTCCATACCCTGGTTATCAACATAGACACACAGAGACTTCTGTTGTACGCGTTTGGGTATACACCCTGGACTTATGGTTGCACTATATAGTATTTTTATTCATTCCGGATTTACGGAGCCTTCGTTCTGGTTGCCATAGTGGTCGCACATAACAAGGACTTCTCGTTTTATGAATCCTCACCAGCACATCTTGTTGTCATGGTACCAATGTTGATTGGGATGAGATGGACTCTCAGTGAGTTTTGATTTGCATTTTCAGGCAAAGGATGTCGAACACTTTTTCATCTATTTATTAGCTATTTGTCATTTTGGGGGAAAGTATCTCCTCAGTTTGTCTGTTAGTTCAGGTGATTAGTGTTTTGAATTATTTGTATATCCTTGGATATTAATCCGGTACTGGTTGAATAGCTGGTGAGAATCTTCTCCCATCCTGTATATGTCCCTTTACTCTGACTGTTGTCTCCTGTGATGTCTAAAAGTTGGTATTGCTATGGCTGTTCAGGTGCGTGTGCACACACGTGCACACTTTCATATATAGTTATTTCTAGTTCTGTGAAGATGTCATTGGGACTCTGATCGGGGTCATGCTGAACACTGGATGGCTTTTGATAGCATAGGAAATGGCACCGGCTCTGCCCATCCACGAGCGCGGTTGTTCTCTCCGTCTTCTGTGTCTTCTGTTCTTTGGAGTTGCACAGTTTTTATTGCAGAGGTCTCTCACCTCTCTGCTCATGTTTATCCCCAGGGGCTTTGGATGCTTTTGTGAATGGGATTATTTTCCTGGTTTATTTCTCAGTATATTCATTATTGACATATAAAAAGCTACTGAGTTTTATATGTTTTTTTTTTAATACTGTTGCTTTGCTAAATTTGTCAGGTCTAGGAGGTTTTTGGTAGACTCTTCTAAGTATAGGATCATGTCATTTGCAAATAGAAATAATTTGACATCTTCCTCTTTCACCTGCAAACCATTTTATTTATTTATTTGTTTGCTTATTGAGTACTTCAGTGAATAAAAGCAATAACAGTGGACATCCTTGTCTTGGTCCTGATTTTAGACAAAACGACCTGAGCTTTCCCGTTCGCTATGGTGTTGGCCTCACAGTAATGCTGTAAAGCATTTATTATGTTGACACACAGGTTCTATGTACTTCCTTCAGACCTTTTATCATGAAGAGAAGTTGATTTTGGTCAGGTGAATCATGCGTCTGTCTAGGTGATCATCTGCACCGTTAGTAGTTCTATTTGGGGCTGTGTTTCATTTACCTCTGCATTTGTTGAGCTGTCCTTGCATCCCTAGAATGCAACCAACATTATCATGGTGCGTGATTTCTGAGGGATTGTTGGATTTAGTCTGCAAATATTTCATTGAACTCTTTTTTTGTATTAATGCTCACCAAGAGCATTGGTCTACGGTTTTCTTTTGTCAACTGTCATCCTTATTTGACTTATGTATCAGAGTGACAGTGGCTTCCTAGCTGGCACTAGAAGAATGCTTTCCCTTCCTATTTTATGGCATAGAATGAAGATTATTGACGCTAGTTCTTTGTTAAAGATATTGTCAGATCCAGCAGTGAATATTCTTGATCCTCACCTTTTCTTTGTTGAGAGACTTGTTATTGAATTGGTCTCGTTATTTGTATTTGGTATGTTTAAGATGTTAAAAAATTCTTCTTGGAGGTTAGAGAGATGGCTCAGCTGTTAAGCACTTATTGCTCTTCCAGAGGACCTGGTTTGGTTCCCAGATCCCACATGGTGGCTCCTAACTGTTAGCACTATGGCTGTGTCTATTGTGTCTAGTGATGTCTGTTTTATAAGTTGGACACACCAACATTTGGTGCCTGTGTTTATAATGATCTTGGCTCTCTGATGCATGCAATGACCTTGTCGCTCCTATTATTGTTTGCTGTCTGTTTTGTTGGATATGACTGTACAGCGGCAGTTGCTTGCTTCTGCACACTGGTTGCTTGGATCTCATTTCCTATCCTTCTACTCTGTCTGTATATATCTTTGCTGCTGTGTTTTCTGTAGGCAGCAGAAAGTTGGACCTTGGATTAGTGCAATGGCTGAGTGGTAAAAGCACTTGTCAAGATTGGCACCCTGAGTTTGATCCCTGGTATAAGAATAGAACTAACTCTCACTAGTTGACCTCTGACCTTAGCATGTGTACCTCTCTCTACATATACAAATGAATTTAATATTTTTTAGAAAATAGTTGGATCATTTTTGTTAATTCACTCAAAGGTCTATGCCTTTTAATTTCATAATTAATTATAATCAGTTAGGATGAAAATGTGTGTGCTAATTTCTCTCATTTTGTTGCTTTTATGCATTTTTTCCTAATTCTTATTAGATTATATTTCATCATCGTGGTAAAGTCAAAGCAGGCATCTGAAGCAGCTAGTCACATTCCAGAGTCCAGAGCAGAGAAAGAACAAATGCATGCATGCTTCCTACTCAGCTCACCTTCTTCACTCTTATATAATCCAGGATGGACCCTAGGGAATGGTGGTGCTCCTAGTGGGCTAGGTCTTTCCACCTCAGTTACCATCAAGATAACCCTCACAGACATGCCCATAGGCCAACTTGATCTAGAAAATTCCTCACTGAGACTATCTTACCAGATGATTCCAGGTTATGTCAAGTTGACACTTGATATCTAACTATCACAGGAACTAACATTTCCTAAAGCAACAGCTTGAAAATGGCTCCTGTTACTGCATCCCACTTTTACACTGAGACAAGCAGAGGGCTTCTCAAGGGCCATATACAATCTCTAAATCAGCTATAGACTTCCTTCTCTGTCTGTTTCTGCTGGCTGGCCCTTAAAAGTCACCTTTCTTGATTTCACTGGGTTTGTAAGACAGGCTGATGTACATGGGCTATCACTCCCAGACAGAGTAGAAAGTAGCTTCTCAGGTTCACTCAGCAGACTGTGGCTCTAGGTCAGGAAATAACTTCATAAAGACTCCTCAGTTTGGTGACAAGCTGTGTTTGGTATTTTCCTCCAAAAAGAAAAACGAACTCAAGTTGCTTTCTGCTCCAGCAGTTGAGAGACTCAGGAAGGTAGATTACTTGCTGAAAGGAAAGAAGCATGTTTGGAGAGGGAAGGAAAACTGAGCTTTAGAGGTTGAACTGGTCACGTTCAACCCGGCATGGCACTAAGTCATATGAACTTGTCTTTCAGATCCTGAGAGGTGTTTGCACACAGGTGGAGGACAGAGATTATGATCAATGCATTGTTGTATCTGAGTGATGCTGGACTGGACGGAGAGGGGTTAACTAGAGCTTCCTCGAACTTCCTAAAAATAAGTTTGTGAAGCCAGCCAAGATTTAGAATTTCATGCCAAAAGTTAAAGTTGCAAAAATTAAACTTACAGAAATGAGCAAAGGTCGTTTCTGAAAATAGAACCTGGTTCCACGGTAGTGGCTTATTTTTGGTAGTGCATCTTTAACAACAAGGCTGGTGTTTGATGGTGGCCCCCATCAATAGGAGGGGGATTTATGATTCCGAGTACTGTTTGTGTGGCAGTGTTATTCATTGTGCAGTTCCTGGCCCTAAAGATCCCAAGGCTTTGGATTCTCACTATTACTCAGATTTCTGAATTTTTGTTTTGAGAGATTTCTTTGATCCAAGGTCATGTCCATGCTTTATCATAAAGCCTGTAGTACACCAGAACATAGAAACCGCTGACCGTTTGATGCGGACAGAGTTAAGGGGTGTCCAGCAGTTAACCTGACAGGTGTATTGGTTTTGCATGTTCCCTTACCTGTGGAACCTGGGATGTTACATAGCGGACAACAGCAACGATAAATTGGGAATTGAAGGTCTATGTTGAAAATGCAGCCTCGGGTTCAGGAGCTGAGATAACTCAGCGGTTAAGCACACTGGATGTTTTCTCAGAGGACCTGGGTTCAGCTCCAGGTGGGTAATGCCGCTAGCCACTGTGGGCACCTCCACTCCTGTGCATATACCCACATGCAGCCATACATCCTACAGATGATAAAAATAATAAAAAAATCTCTGTAAGAAGCAAAAGAAAATGTGACCTAAGAGTTTAGGATAGCTTGGCATAAACTCTACAATTGTCAGAGATGAAGCACACATTCACCAGAGATCCTGAATTTGTACAGTGACAGGTCCACATGCCCTTTATCCATCCCTGCACCCCAATGTGCCTCCTGCAGAGAGCTTGGGTCTGACTTGGATGACAGTGATGCGTGCACGCACACACGGGCACAGGCGAGTGTGGTAGTGCTGACAGTGATGCGTGCACGCACACACGGACACGGGCGAGTGTGTAGTGCTGACAGTGATGCGTGCACGCACACACGGGCACGGGCACGGGCGACTGTGGTAGTGTTTGCTATTTGCTATAAACCACAACCGAGTTTCAGGTGTCTGTATAACTTGGTGCCAGTGGCCATAAACAGGAAACTGAATCACACCAAGCTTCTGTTTATAGAACTATTGTGAAGGAGAATTGTTTGTTAATCGGGCCTTTCCTTTCAGTCACATTAAATCCTTGAATGAGGGCTGGGGAATTTAAGACATTTACTATGTCCTTCTTGTAACAATTATTAATGATGAAATTATTAATGATAATTCAGACAAATGTCCTATACATTTAAAGGTGAGCAATAGCTTTAATTAATTTATTTTATATTTATGAGTGTGCTTGCCTGCACATGTGTTTGTGTACTGTGAATATGCCTGGTGTCCACAGAGGCCACACGTGAGCATCAGAGTCTCTAGGCCTGGAGTTACAGATGACTGTGAGCCACTATGGGGGCGCTGGGAATTGAACCCCATGGCTCTGGAAGGGCAGCAGCTTTCCAGCCCCTCGTTATTTAAAAAGGATGTTCCTAATATTTGCCTGTGCTCGTAGACCTCAGTCAAGTTTCAGCAGCGAAAGCCCACGGACAAGCACACACAAGGAGAGGACACAGAAGTGCTTTTCCTTAGTGAGTTGTCTTGATGGACCAGTGAAGACACATGATCCCACGCCAGGCCAGCAGCCATTTCAGCTTGTTCCTGAGCAAAGCTCGTGGAGCTGATGCACCTTTGGGATAGCCTAAGCTACAAATGTCCAGTCCTTGAATGAGCAGATTGCCTTCGTGCCCTGAATTACTGTTGCCATTGAGAGTCGTGATCAACTAATCTGAGAGAAGGAAGTTGACAACTACAGAGGAGAGGCCCAAAGATACCGTTCATTGCAGCTCCTCGCTTGCACGACGGCGTCTCAAACCGTTTCAGAATGTCGACTCAAGTGGAAGCTTATGCTTTCTTTGGAAAGTCAGTTGTGTCAGATGGTGTTTTGCTGAGGAAAACATGTGAAGGAGTGTTTTCCTGAGGCAGACAGGGGTGAGAGGGTGTTTCAGTCAAGCAGACATGGGAAGGGACTTTTTGCTGAAGCAGACACAGGCGAAGGGATGTTTTGCTAAAGTGAGCATGTGAAAGGACATGTGACAAAGGACTCTTTGCTAATGACAGCATATATTGGTTCACCTTATATAAAGTACTGAGCTCCATCTGTCGTGACTTCATAGAGAAAAATGCACCAAAAAACTTCTGGTGTTGTTCTGGAGGCTTCTCGCTGATTCTGTGGACTTGGGCCGGTTGGCAGAGTGATGTCAGCAGATACACACTCATGGGGAGTTTTGCTAAGACAGACTCACGTGGTGTTTTGCTGAGGCAAGAGCTGTGGGAAAACAGGTGATGTTTGGAGGGCGTATAACTAGGACTTGATGGACAGTGACAGGGCTTAGTTTGCATAGATAGCTTTGCAAGCTTCTTGGTCTCACGCCTTCACTGATCTTCACTTCCTTGAGAGAGGCACAGCAGAGAACTTCTGGCGCCCCTTCTGGTCTTAATCCCTCCTGCTAACTCCTGTGGGATCAGCTGAGGCCTGGCTGTTCCCAGTAGGTCATGCCACTGATGCTGCTGTCCTGACAGTACCAAAACTGGACTGCCACTACACTCGTAAAGTGTTTTTGAGTGGATTGAGCTGCCGATGATGGCTTCTGTGAACCAAACTGCTGATTTCCTGATAACACAGAAGGGATTTGCTCTAAAGAACAATTTCTAAACAGGTCCACTGCCTATATCCTAATAACCTTTCTTTCCCACTACCTCTGGTGGGTGGTAGGCTAGAAGGGAGGTTAAAGCATTTAAAAACCTATATTTAAAGTAGGTTTTGAGAAACTGAAGCCTACAGCTGGCTCTCTGTGTGGTGTCTCTACTCCACATATGTAAACTACATATCATTCTCCAATTTTGAAACATGAATCTTTCCCCAGTTTTAGTGAAGCATAATTTAAATTCTATAAAATGTATAT
This sequence comes from Arvicanthis niloticus, assembly GCF_011762505.2. NCBI lineage: Eukaryota > Metazoa > Chordata > Mammalia > Rodentia > Muridae > Arvicanthis > Arvicanthis niloticus. The sequence continues at coordinate 73,177,322 of NC_047671.1, read as the reverse complement.
ATTACAATCCTTTAGGCTGCATCATATAAACAACCAAATTCCAGTTATGCATAGGTTGCTGTGGGGTTTTGAACAGATATGAGTTCTGAAAAAGCCAACTTTAGCAATTAATAGCTTATTAATTCAGTGGGGTGGGAGCAGATCCTGGGAGTCCCCCACTTCCTCATTTCTGACGACTCCCACATTTTTTAAGGCTTCATTACTCTCTGGTGTCACATGCGTCAGGAAGGGTAGCCTTGGAATCAACAGATTCTTCAAGGTTGTATTGAGTGTGACATTTGTCACTCCTGGTGCACAGTTGCTTCCAGGTCCTTTCAGTGGCCAGGGCTGAGGTAACCGTAGCAGCTACCCATCTCTGTATAACCCACATCCGAGTTACAGATGCAGTTGATGTTTGATTATTGATTTTACATCCCATGACATTGCAGTGGTTCTTTTTATAGACTCTCTGGGAGTTTTCACAAGCAAATGCATGTTCTTCTCTTCCCTTTTCAATAATGATGCCTTTAATTAATTAATTCACCCATCCATCCACAATTATTAAATTGTTATTATTCTACATTCTGAGCCTGAAAAGAGACTTCAGACACAAAGCTATCCTCAGATAGTTGGTCTTTGCAAGGCCCAGTTTTCTTAAAACCACAGTGAAATGACTTTGATGGGTGTGATGTCATCTCCTCCTCTCATTTAGAAGTCACTCTCATGGGTAAAGCAGGTAAGTGAGTAGTTGAGATGTAAGTTCTAGTCCAACTCCACCTGCTCCTCCTGATCTCAGAAAACCTGTGCCACTTCATTTCCCTACATATAAAACAGCATCCATAAGAGTAGCTCATATTCAGTGTGTGTGTGTGTGTGTGTGTGTGTGTTGCATGTATATGTGTTGTGTGTGTGAGTATATATGTGTGGTGTGAGTGTGTGTGTGGTGTGTATGGTGCATGTATATGTGTTGTGTGTGAGTATATATGTGTGGTGTGAGTGTGTGTGATGTGTGTATGTAGTATGAATGTATATGTGTGTGTGGTGTGTGTCTGTGTGTGGTATGTTTGTATGTGAGCATGTATCTGTGTTTGTCTCTCTCTGTGTCGTATGTGTATGTAAGTGTGTATGGGGTATGTGTGAACATATGGGAGTTATATCCATGTGTGTGGTATGTTTGTGTGTGGCATATGTATTTATATGAGTATGTGTCTATGTGTATATGTGGTGTATGTTTCTGTGTGTGGGTTTTGTATGTTTGTATGTTTGTTATATGTGTGTTATGTGTGTATATGTATGCATGGTATATGTCTGTGTATATATATATGTGTGTGTGTGTGTGTATATGTATGTATGTCTGTAAGTGTATGTTTCTGTGTGTGTTGTTTGTGGTGTATGCACACTTGTATTACAGGTGCCTAAGGAGGTCAGATGTGACTTCTGTTGTCTTCCTCTGTCTCTCTCCTCTGTATTCCCTAGAGTCAGGGTCTCTCACTGAGGCTGACACTAGGCTGGCAGCCAGCAGGCATCATTGGCCCTCCTGTCCCCTCAGCACTGACGTTGCAGCGTGCATGGCCATGGCCAACTTTCTATGTGGGTGCTGGGGACTTGCATTCGGGTCTTCATGTGTGTGTAGTAAACCCTTCTGAGCTGAGGTGATGATGCTTCCCAGCTCTAGTCTGACTTTTTAAAAATAATGTTCAAAGATGGTGAGGTGTTTCCTGAAGGGCAGAGACTGTTCCTAGGTAAGACTTCCAGAGGGTAGGCTTATGAAAAGGATTTGTCATAGTAGTCATGTAAAACACGTAAACGTTTTTGTTTTTTTGTTTTTTTGTTTTTTTGTTTTTTTTTGGTTTTTTCGAGACAGGGTTTCTCTGTATAGCCCTGGCTATCCTTGAACTCACTCTGTAGTCTGTAGACCAGGCTGGCCTCGAACTCAGAAATCCGCCTGCCTCTGCCTCCCAAGTGCTGGGATTAAAGGCGTGTGCCACCACCACCTGGCTTCATGTAAAAGTTTTATGTCACCATGTATGTGTATGTTTTGTGGGCTTGCATGTATGTACATGTATGTATTTTCATGCTGGAGGTAACAGGACCAATTGTGGGAATCAGTTATCTTCTTCCACCATGTGGGTCCTGGGACTCAAACTCAAGATGGTCAGATTTGGTGGCAAGCACCTTTACTCACTGAGCCCTTTTGCCAGACCATAAAATTCTTTTGCTGTCAAAATGTACACTGCTTTATGAACTGAACAGATTTGGTTTACTGACTCATTCCCAACAACGAATACTTCTGAAGCCTTCTATAATGTAGCAGTGTGACACTGCTTTGGAACATGTTAATAACTAGTTCAGATACTACTTGTATCTAAAATCTGAAGGTCATATTTTGCATAAGATAAAATGACATTTGGGGGATTGATTTTTTAAAAGCTAATTTGTGTGGCAACAATACATTTTTTCAGATCTTGAGTTGTTTCTGGTTGCCATTGAAGTATTTCTGGGTCCATTTGCCCACTGGGGAATGGGATTTATTAAATGGTCCCTGAGCAGTTTAAACCAAGTTCTAAATGAAAGGGCCTGCCTGTGGTTATGGTGTGTGTGTACAAACCCCTGGCTAAAGACTACGGAGAACCAGAATCCGTAGGGCAGGGCTGCATCTGCAGATGGCCTTTGCCTGCTTTGCAAGAAAGAGCTTCCAGGGCACTGATTACAAATAGAATTCTCTTGCCAACAGGGTGGAAACTGCCTCGGGGGGGGGAGGCCAGCGCATCGACTCCTGCGTGTCCTAGTTTTCAGCCTTGTAAGCATTATACTCTCTCAGTGAGGTTCACATGGTCAGAAAATACATGTGCAATTAATGAATGGATGCTAGTTAGAGAGGGACATGGGTTTTCAGTGTCCACCATGCAAAGAGAGGAAGAAGCTGGTTCTGTTACTCTGATGCTGTCATTTCACTGTGCAAAGTTTATAGGACGGCACCAGGTAAAGGGCAGATGGGAAGGCCAAGGCTGATAGTCAGGGCCTGCTTAATCTAAGACTGTAATGTACCACACTTCAGTGCAGTATTTAGTGATACTAGGCACTGGCTGAACGCACCTCACGTGTGTGTGAGTGTGTGTGTGTGTGTGTGTGTGCCACTGAGAATGTGTGGTAAGCATTCAACTGTGCATGCAAGCCAGCAAACACACACACACACACACACACACACACACACACACACTCCTAATGTAATACTGTAGAACAGAGTTCTCTCCTTCCACCTTTACATGAGTTCTGGGGTGGAACTTAGGCTGTCAGGTTTGCACAGTTAGCACTTTTGTCTACTGAGCCAGCCCACTTAGCTCCATGCTGGAGCACAGAGAAGTTAAGCTACATGTCTAAGACTACACAGCAAGTATGCGGTAAAGCCAAGGTTCAAACCCCAGTAACTAAGGGTGAAGAGTCTGCGAATTCCCACTGTGCTGTGCTACAGTGTAACCATGCTTTCCCCGGAGCTCCAGCTGAGCTGGGCACCATCCAGCTCATTCCACATCACCTTGGAGCTGTTTCTATTCAAATCTTCCAAGTTAGCTCCAGAGTTCCCTGAGGGTGAGGCTGTTTCTTCCTGTCTTTCTTGTGGCAGCTTGTCTTAGGTACAGTGTTCAAAGGGCAATGCCAGCCTAGAAGTTTTCTGCCAGAGCAACACCAAGTTTCAACAAGCTGTGTGGTGGTTTCTTTTTCTTTCTTTTTTTTTTTTTTTTCTTTCTTTTTTTGGAAGGCAGATGTTTCATGAACTTTCCCTGGAGGGCACCAATGACAGACCAAATGATTCCACCCCTGTCTATTTTGATGAGCCAGTGAGTTTACTGGGCCTGCTTAGAGAGCACAGGTGGCTGCCCCTAAGCAAACACCCCACTGAAGAGTCTAGCCCCAGTTGAGGTGATAACTTCCTCACAGCTGCGGAGATGGACTCCCCCATCAGCCTTCCTCCTGTGTGCCCTCACACCTGCTGATGTCATACCTTGAGGCCACATGCACAAAGGAGCAGTAGGAACCTGAGAGGAGGGTCTGATGACGTCCTCACACCCTTCTTCCATGAGAGAACACCACCAGACCCCACCTGGATTCTCACACCTGCTCTCTTTAAGATGGTGATGTCGCAGGTGTGGCCTTGGTGTGTTCAAAGCAGAGGTTCCTGGTCCTCCAGTGAAGATGGATGTCTAGGGCCAGGCTTCTGGAAGCTGGAGGAGGCACAGAAGGAACCTTCCCTAACAGGTTTCAGGCAGAGCCCAGCTCTGTAGACATCTTGAGTGTGGGCTTCTCACTTCTGGAGGGAGACCATCCATTGCTGTTCTAAGCCAGCCTGTGAGTGCTTTCTATATAGTTACTGCAGCTTCAAACCAGTTACCTGTAGTAGTTTTTGACTGGGATGCGAGGTTTCCGTGTGAAAGGGTGAAAAATAAAAAAATTTAAGTTAACCCCCTGAACCCTACTCTTAAAAGCAAAGACATAAAAACCTGTAAGTCAAGCACTGTGGTGCCTCAGTCCCAGGAAATTAGCTGACCATTCGAACAGATGGCCCTAACTAAGCAAACCCTGAGATTATTGGTGCCAGGATGCTAAAAGTTTGAGGTAAGCCTGACCCCTTTGAACTGGAGCTCATGATAAATAGTGAGAAGCTAGTCCGAAATAGCCAATTATAAAGTGACTCACCATCCAGCTTAAGAATTTAAGATCAAATGTATCGATGACCTAGTGACCTGTTCCCCCTTCTTCCCCCTTCCCTAACCCCACCTGGTTTGTAGATTCTCCTCTTATAAGCTGTAAGAATCTGTTGCCAGAGGCTGATTTCCTCTACCCCTGCGTGGGTTACGAGTGAAGGAAGCCCTAGCATGCTTCTTTTGAGTAAACCTCTTGCTATTGCATCAAGCCGTGTTTCTCATGAGTGATTTGGGGTGCGTCTGCAGTTCTCCAAGGATCGTGAGGTTCTTTTCTCTTGGGCTTTACAAGGGAGAGCAGAAGATGAGGACTGGGCACTGTATGAGGCCCTGGGGGTGGAGCAGAGGCCACTATTTTTTTGTTTTTAGATGTTTGTAATCAGACTACTGTAGATGTGGCTCTTAAACAGGTAAGGAGAGATTGTGGCTGAACAGATGGTATCCAGACTGTCCATATTAGGAGTCTTTGTTATAGACGGGGTGCTCACCAGGCCGGCACAGGGTAAGGGTTCAGGCCTATTTGGACCAGCCTGGGTGCTCTGTTTGGAGATTGTTTGGCTGAGGCTCCTCACACACACCTCCATCAAGACTTCCTTTGCGCAGGAATAAATCAGTTTGCTGAGGCTGCCTAAAGGAGTCCAGAAATGGATCTGAGACAATGGGATTTGGTTTTCCATGGCTCTGGAGGCTGGGAGTGTTGTTGGGGTAAGTTCTTCTCAGGCCTCACTCCCTGGCTGTGATGTCTGGGACCCAGTTCAGCTGACAAATGTCTGAGGCGAGTCCCCCACTCCTTAGGTATTGCTGCTGTTGTTGTTGTGTTGTCAAATTGACTTAGTTTCCTGTCCCTCCTTTCTTCTGCATCCCTCATGGGCTGGAAGAAGGCCATAAAAAGCCTTCATTCTTTGTCAGTGGGGCAGCTCCTCCCCACCTGACCTATGTGTGGTGCGATTCCATAGAGGAGCAGTGGGATTATGGGCACCAGAACCCATTTCTGTTTTAGCCTCTTGCTCACATGGTCATGAAATAGAAGTAGTCCTAGTGGTTGCCGTCATTGCCCTGACTGACCACGTTAACACCTGAAGGAGCTGATGGTGTCTTTGACGTGACCCTATACTATACTCTATTTCTATACTATAAAGATCTATACTATCTGCTGTAACGCTTGTGGATGCAGTTATATGTACTATTCATTTGCTTCCATATTTAATAAATATTTACTGACACCTTCTGAAAACCAGATGCGTGGGATGGCTATAACAGAAGAAGAAGGGATGGCCCCTGAACTAATGTACTCTGGGAAGATGGTGACCAGTGAGTGAACAAACTGACCAGAGGTTGTCACTGAGCTGGAAGAGGGCAGAGGAATCCACATAAAGGCCGATGGCAGAAACCCAGGACACAAAGGGGAATCAGGTGTGGGGTGAGAAAGTAAGTTCTAGGTAGAGGAACAACAGAGGCCTTTGCGATGGGAATATGTTCTACGGTTCCTAGGAACTTGGGATGGGATGTATTTGAACATCATCCTGGTTTTGTGTGTATTTGTATTGTTCCTGGTCTCTGAAAGAATTTAATGAATGATGAGCCTGCAGCAGAGTGAATGGGGGCATTGAAGGAGTGGAGACAATGGGAACGCAAATCAGAAAAGAGTATTTTATAAGATTAATGTAGAAACTGGGAAGAGTCTGACTGTCTCCAAGGATGGTGTCCCCAAGGATGATGGCCTCTTAGCAGGCCAATGGTTGATGTTCCAGTGAGTAGTCTAGCAGGCAGACCTACTGTCGCCAGTCAAGACTTCCTGCCGAGCGATAACAAAGAAGGACCCAGGTTTAAGGCCAGTAAGTGCACAGGCCCTGGAAACCTTTCTAAATCAAAAAAGAACTATACAGAAAAAGTATGTTGTAACTAGAAAATGACTATGTTTTTGTTTGTTGGGTGGTTGTTTTGGTTTTTCTCTTTCCTTTCTGATTTGGCCTTAGTAAGTGAGAAAAATGTCTTAGTTTGGGCTTCCATTACTGTGAAAAGACACTATAGCTACGGCTACTCTTGTAAAGAAAAACATGTAATTGGGGCTGGCTTACAGCAGGCAGGCAGACATGGTGCTGGAGGAGCTGAGAGTGTTACATCTGGATCCTCAGGCGGTAGGAAGGGAATGAGCCGCTGGGCCTGGCTTGAGCATCTGAAACCTCAGAGCCCACCTCCCAGTGACACGCTTCCCCTAACAAGGCATCACCTCCTAATAGTGCCACTCCCTATTAGCCTATGGGGACCACTTAAACTACCACAGGAAGTCAGCACCTGAGAGGTCTTGGGGACCAGGGAGCTCTCGAGTGAGTGTGAGAGGCACTTCCTGGCCAGAGCAGCCAGCAGAGAAAAGAGGAGAGGAGAGTTGGCTCTGGGGAGGCCCAAGAGGTGGAACAGGAAGGTTTGCATGGTGGCACAGAAAGCAGGTCCAGAGTAGTTAGGCTGTACACTCTAATAGGTGACCTTAGCAACAGGACATCTGTAAGATCCAGTTTATCCCAAATGGAAACTATTACTAAATTACAAATTATCATGTAGCTGAACAATGCATGTCACTTAGCTTATTAATTATGTCAATGAATACTGAATGCTTGCCTTGTGCCAGGTACCCAATTCTAGGTTTATGGTTGTGAACAAAGCCTCTGGGGTCCCTGACCTCAGAGCATTTATAATCCAAGAATTATCATAATTCTTAGAAATCTAAATGGTTAGTGATTGGATAGGACACAAATAGGTAAGAGGGTGCAACATACAACTCCTTGTTAGAAGAAATCTCCCTGAAAAGAGTCTGAAGTTGTATGCAGTGTATTTCTTGGAGACAGAATAGCATGTGTAAAGGCCCTGGGGCAGCAAAAGCTTCTAGACCATTGAAGAAGTAGCAAATGAGTCACTGTTGGAGAGAGGGGTGAGGGAGGTGCAGTTATTTATGTAAAGGCCATAGAGACGGGATGTGGGCACATGGAACACAGATGGCTTCTCCATAGCTGTAGGAGGGAGGCAGACATAGGGGGCTCAGCACAGCCACAGGGAGGTTGTGGCTGAGGGCCAGAGCAAGTTAAATGAGTTCATGCACTGAGAAGAGAAAGCACAAGGGGAAGCAGGGAGGCTGTGTGCAGCACTAACTCCAAGGAGACCAAGAGGGAAGATGGGCAAAAGCATCTCGGCCTAGGCAGCTAAGGATGCTCAGTCAGAAAATCTGATGCCTTGTCCTAAAATACATGTCCTCCAGCCACGTACAGACTGAGGTATCAACCTGTGTATCAGTCATGTTACCTCCGTACTTTTCAGACTCATAAGCAGAAAAATCATTGGAGGTGCATTTAAACAATTCTAATCTTTGTTTTCACCAGAGATGTTGATTCTGTAAGGACCATGCAGGATGCTTGAGTCTGCATTTTCGGTAGGCACTCAGTTGGTTCCAGTGCCGTGTGCTCATATACCTAGCAGGGTGCCTCATGTACAGAATCCATCTAACCCTGAAAAGCACAGCACAAAATTGGCAGGACCAACACACTTAAATGAAAGGGCAACGAAGCTTACAGGGGCCAAGTAATTCCATTAATGCCTACAGTGTTGCAGGGGTCGGGATGTGGGCCTCCACATGATATGGTTTAGATCTAAAGTCCTCCGAAGGCCTGAGGTTCTATGGCCAATGGGTTCTAGGGAACCGAGTAGGTCATGGTGGGATAGTCAGAGGTGCTGTTTCTGGTTCAGGACTCAGCTGACAGAGAGGCTCTGAGGGTTGTGCTCTTAGAAACTGATTGTACTAGTTGTTTTTCTTGTTGCTGTTACAAAGTATTTGTTTGTTAGTCCGACCAAACAAACAAATGAACAAACCAAGCCTGGAGGGAAGGAGGGTGAGAAGGAGGGAATGAGGGAAGGTGGGGGGAGGGAGGCCTAATTTTTGCTTTACAGATTGAGGGTATGACATCATAGTGGGGAAAAAACATGATGACAAACATGAGGTGGCTTGTCCCTGTGTGTCAGTCAGGAAGCAGAAAGAGATGAGTACTGGCCCTCAGTTTGCTTTCTCCTTTTTATCCAGTCTAAGACCTTGGCTCATGGAACGGTGCTGAGTGTACTGTCATGTGATTTCCTGAGGAGACGAGACACAAGTGTCTATGAGAGAGACACAAGTGTCATTCATCTCAGACAGGAACTGACGACAGACCAAAGCAGTCACATCCCTGAGGTTTACGGTGATGAGCCAGTGAGTCTGCTGGAGTTCTGAGTATGGGTGAGGGCTCACTTACACGATCAGGGACAACTCAAGGGCAGCTGTGTCACTGAAGGCCATCTAGCATAGGTGACATCCTTGTGAGCTACAAACACCACCCTAATTACAGTCTACAACTCCATCACACACACACACACACACACACACACACAGAGAGAGAGAGAGAGAGAGAGAGAGAGAGAGAGAGGCTCATTGCCTAGGAAACATAGAACCAGTCAAGTTGTCAATCACATTCATCTCCTTCCCAACCATTTCTTTCCCTGCTACACCTCTTGGCTTCCTGGTCCCCAAGAGGCGAACAGTTTTGCCTTCTAACATGCTCCACTCTGCCTTGTCTCAGGCCCAAAGAGTTGGGACCAGGTGACCATGGACTGAGATCCCAATGGTGAGCCACAACGTTTCCTCCTGTGGGTGATTTTCTTGTCATAGCTACAAGACAGCTCACTGACACATCAGTTCTGCTCTAAAATATAGACCTCTGGCATGACCCAGAAAGAGCCACACCCCCACCCCACCTAGAATTTGGACTACATACACACAGCTTTTGAGTTACACTTTTGCATACACTTGTTTATTCTTTTTTTTCTTAAAGTTTTCCTTAAGTACTTAGAACCAACTGTGAGTCCCTTGTTTTCTCTGTCATTTAAATCTCTATAGCCAGGAGCCTAGCACAGCTGGGAGGTAATATCCCAGCTCCTGGAGCTATGAATCGTGCAGGACTCTGTTCTCTGTGTGCTGTGTGAAGTCGCCCCTCACTCCACGCTATGCAAACTTTCAGGAAGATGACCAAGTGCTTGCTTTAACAATTGTAACCACTCATTTACGCTTTGGTGCCTCTCAAAGGGAACAGGATCTTAAAGGGGGCAGCCTTGGGTTTGGAACTGTCTCACTACAGAATAGTCTCCTCCACTTACGGCTGGCTTGGGTTTGAGCACTGGAGACACTCTAACTTCTAGAGTCTTAGTGAATGATGGATTGGAGTGGAGCCCTGGCAGCATGCCGGCATGGCATGTGACGGAGCTGTTGGTGCCGGCATGGCATGTGACGGAGCTGTTGATGGATGAGTGGTTCGATGTTCCTCTTGCCAGGATTTCTGTGCCTGATATGAGAGTGAACATGTAAACTGCTGCCAGGCAGGACTTCTTTTTGAGCTGGGCCTCTGTGCACATCTGGTGGTGGCAGGTACTTGGAAAACAGCATAATTGCTCTCGCAACGCCACCGCACGTTCTGTCCAACTCGGAGACAGACCTCTTTGATGGAGCTGCAGAGTGGCTCAGCCAGGGAAGAGTGCACAGTCTTGGGCTGTGTGTGGCATCTCCAGAGCTCTGTGCATGTCCTGGCCCCAGCATGTCCTGGCTGTGTGGCTTCTGGTGTCTCAGCAACTTCTTTCAAAGGCAGATCTAACCATTAGTCTTATCTTTCTGATTTCACTCCTGTTTTTAATGTTCATTTAGATTTTTGAGCAATGTAAGTAAATTGAGCAAAGGAATCAGTGTTTGTTCAAACAGAAAAACTAAAGTTCTATTGGGGGTACTGTTGGAATCAGGACCGTTAGTGGTCATATCATGAATTTAGAGTATGACATAGCAGGAGGTACTTAGCCTAAGACAACCATCAAAACTGTTGGGAGCCAGCAGAGACTAGACTCCCATCCTTATGAAGAGGCTCATCCAGGGCACAGCCAGTCCCACACTCCCGTAGGTCTACAATCTTATCTTCCATATTTAGTCAGTGTAGACCAGCTGCCCACCCCCGTGTGTGGTTGTTCTACTCAGGTGCTCAGGTTGGTTGTTCTACTTAGAACACTTTCTTGTTTGAGGCTAAAGACTGTTTACAAGAGACTCCTTCTCCACCCTCACAGGCAGCCCAAGTGTCCTTTCTCCCACTGTGGACTGTGTGCTCACTTAGACTGTGGCAGCACCCTGAATCCTGCGGAGGCACCTGCTGTATGGCTTTCTCGGTGTTCATTTGTGCATTTTGTGTCTCTGCTGGGATCATGGTAGAGAATGTGCCTTACGCTGAACTGCTAAGAGTCCAGTAGGTTTGTGAAGGAGAAAATATCCTTACATCCCCAATTTGGAATGTTCTTTGTAAAGAGTTGTGTGGGCCGAGGAAAGCACAGCCATAAAGGACAGAAGAAGACAATAACCTGACTACAAACAGGACCTGGCTTCACACTAAGTGAAGAATGGCTTCTGTGGGAGGGCATTGCCATGCCGCAATACAAGAACCATCTCTGACTAACAAGGAGCAGGCTGTTTGGGCTGTGTTTTCTGTTTAACTGATGCAAAAACATTTCTTGAAAAAAATTTAAAAGGCCTTTTCTCCTCCCCAGGGCCAGTTCTGTGACTACTGTAATTCTGAGGATTCCAGGAAGGCACATCCAGCCATCCATGCGATTGATGGATCTGAACGGTGGTGGCAAAGCCCACCTCTCTCCTCCGGCATAGAGTACAACAGAGTCAACCTCACCTTGGATCTGGGTCAGGTGAGTGTTGCTTTTGGTTGGAACGAGGCTATTGGTTTGGATCTCTGTTTCTGTGATTTCTGACAGACAGAAATAAACTTTAGTTTCAACCCATTTATTGTTTTCAATCCATGGTATGGATGTTTGCTTCCTGTATAGCCCAGGCCAGCGGAAGTCACAGTGCAGATCCTCAACCTTGTCTTGGCTCAGTTGGTAAAGTGCTTGCTGCACAAATATGAGGCCCCGAGTTTAGTCCACTAGAATCCACATAAAAAGCCAGGCATGGTGGCAGGCTGTAATCCCAGTGCTGTGGGGGTGGAGACAAGGAATCCCTGGGGTTTGCTGGCCAGCCTGCCTGGTCAGCCAGCTCCAGGTCCAGTGAGAGACACAGTCTCAAAGAATAAGATCAAGAATGGTTAAGGAACAGACCAGTGCTGACCTCTGGCCTCCACACACAAGAACACATATGTGTATACACATCTTCACACATATACATATGTGCATATACATGTGTGAACACACACAAACCTATAGTTGTGAATAGTTGCATTGTGAAAATATTCTTTATTATTTTAATTGTGGCATAATGAAAATATAAGATGTATCGTGTTCACCATCTTAAGTGTATTGTTCAGTGGCGTTTGATAGATTGACATTGTTGTGCAATCCCTGCCTTCCAGAGTCTTCATCCCCTTACTGTGTAAGACAGAAACTCCACACCCAGCCAGCCCCATTCCCTTGTCTCCCTCACTCTGGGCAACCACTGTGCTATTTTCTGGGGACCAGTGTCTCTAGGAATGTCATATAAGTGAATCATATACTATTTGGTTTTTTATGGCTAACTTCTGTGCATTAACCTAAGCTTTCAAGAGTCAGACACTTTGTGCTGTATGTCAGTATTTCCCCTCTCCAGGCAGAATGAAGAGAATCCCGTGTGTTTTTATCCACCTTTGTGTGTTCCCTTGATAGACACTTGGCCTGCTCCCAGCTTTGAGCTATTGTGAACAGTGATGTCAAACATATGGGTGTGGTAATTATATTTTTATTGCATTCATTTTCCTGGAAATCCTGATTCATGGAATACTGAATACCATAATTTGGGTCCTTATTTGGCCAACTGGTCACAGGGAGGCAAGCTTGAGGTCTGTCCTTCTGTGTAAGCTATGAAGGTCCCAAGATGGCTGCCTTTGGTACATAAACATATGGTCAATCCCCTTGCCCCTGAGAAGGGGCAACATGTGACTATTATAGATGTGACTCCACTGGAAGACAAACATGAGGGATTTTTATGAATGCATTTATGGCCCTATAAGCCAGTAGATTCAAATGGGGGAGGTTTTCTCTGATGAGAGGATTCTCCAATGGGACTGTCCCTTCTGAAAGAAGATATTTGACTGTGAGAGACTCTCCTACTAGCCAGGAAGGCAAAAGCTGTCAGATTGTGAACTTGTCCTGGAGACAGCCATGGGGCAAGCATTTGAAAGTAGGCTGTGGAAGCTGAGGGTGGCCTCCAGTCCACAGCCCACAAAGAGGGATCCACTGACAGCTGATTGCACTTTTGATCTGGAGCAGAGAACTTGGCCCAGCCATGCTGACTCCTAACTGGTAGTCTGAGACAATAAATGTGTTATTTTAAGGCACTAAACTTAAGGTACTTGGTTATGCCCAAGTAGAAAGTGGATACAGCTTATTCCACAGTTTAGTTTAGTTTAGTTTAGTTTAGTTTAGTTTAGTTTAGTTTTTCAAGACAGAGTTTCTCTGTGCAACAGTCCTGGCTGTCCTGGAACTTGCTTTGTAGACCAGGCTGACCTTGAACTCACAGAGATCTGCCTGCCTCTGTCTCTGGAGCACCACCAAGCCTGGCTTATTCTACCTTTTAAAGGAGGGAGTTCATACTATTCCTTTAACATGTATTTATGACGCTCCAGTAGGCACTTAGGATATATCACAGCTACTAAATAATACATTATAAACTCATGTAGTATGTTTGGAGCTGAAATGAGTAACTGAGTCCTGAAAAAGCAAAGCAGATTAAGGGCTTCGTGAGAATCAGGGATAGCTGGATTGTAGTTGGCAGCTTTTCTTTGGTTCAGCACAGTTTATTGAGAATGTACAGCAGAAGCTGTTAGTGTGTGAACCTGTCAGGTCTTGTCAACACTGATGTAAAAAAATAACATCAGCACTAGTCGACACTAGTCAACATGTTGTTGTGTTCCTGTTGTGTACAGCTCACCCAAGGAATACTGCTAGAAGTGACTAAAGATGTATACTGTACCCTGAAAATCAGAAGGTATTGAGGTTTCTGAAATGCCATCTTCATTCAGGTTGGGCCTAGTTTTATGAGAGAAGGGCCTCCTTATTCTGTGTTGTGATGCGTGGGGCGGGGCCTCTCCTGACAGTATCTCACCATTGGTTTGCATGTGATTTAGTTCCCGGACAGATCCATCATGGATCCAAAAGTGGTAATCCCGACTCAGCTGTGAACTAGCTGTCCAAAGAGCCACCCGAAGCATGTACTCCAGTTCCGTCATCAATGACCGAGATTTACCTGTTATGTCTTTTGTTCTTTAGGAAATGTCTGATGATGTAGACCAGGGAGCCTAGACCTCAGAATCCTCCCGCGTTAGCCTCCCAGAGCTAGGACTGCAGCCACACACCAGGACAAACCATTATCATCATGCCATTTTCTTCTTGAGGCACTGGAAATGGAGCTCAGGGCCTGAATCACACGGAGCAAGTGTTCTGCCATGGCTCCACGCCTACGCTTTATTTATGTCACTCTTTACCTGAGGCTTTCTATAACAGGAATCTTAACCCATCAAAATGATTCTCACTGAACATAACTATACCTGTTTTACTTAAAGCTTTATTAAAGACCATTTTAAAAAGACCTGCCTTTTAAAGTACCCCTTTGATGTACTAAAGAGTCCCTAATTAAGGCACTTAAGTTAAGCACCAAGTTAGAAGTTTGCTGGGTCTGGCAGACATTGGCATGGCATGCATATTCATGAAGGCTGTGTGTCCACCTAGCTTTTGCTTGGCCAGGAGCAGCTCTGTCCCGTGGGTGGGTGTGTCACCTACAGTCAGCCTGCCCTGGCCTGTGCTTCATATCCTGCTCTCTTGCTGTGTGGCACTTTGCAGCACACTGAGCTGCTCTGTGCCTCAGTTTCCTCATTTGTAAATGGAGGCAACCATACATACACCACAGGACTTTTGAGGTTTAATGAGTTAATGGCTTAATTTCCAGACCTCTTTAGGGTGGTGCTAATACTTATTTTTTTATTTAACAACATGAACTCTCATGATTAAAAAGAATAGACTCAGACCACATATGGTACTATAGAAAAATTCTTGGAAAACCTTAAGATATGGAAAGGTAGCATAAATTAGACCAAGCTGAACACATTTCCTTTCTCCTCTACATTGGAACAATATGGTGTTTCAAGAAGTGTATGCTGTCATGTACGATTTCTATTTTATGCCCCATTGATACAATGTTTTCTTAGCCATGAAAATGTCATCAAGAGGCTGGCATCAACAATTTAAAAGTCATGTTAATATCTTAGTGCTAGGGCAGTGTATGAGCTCTGGTGTGTGATTGGGAAATAGGATTTGAGAAATGAAGTTGCCTCAGAGATTTTGGCAGATGAGGGCAATCTGAAGACCCTGCATGGATACAGCGTCATCCTGAAGGCGGATGGCCTGTTTCCACCGCATCTTTCTGGGTTTCTTATAAACTGTCGAGAATATGGCTTCAGGAAGCCAGGGACTACACCATCACCCCACAGAACTCTTTTCTGGCCTAGCGTCTTGCCTACAATAGATGCTCAATAAACATTTGCTGAGGTCGTGTAGAGTGAGTGAAGGGTGACTCTGGATCACTTGTCACTTTCTCAGGGTACAGAGACAGTAGAAGGAAGCAGGTTTCTGTCAGCTGGCTCTCTGGATGGGGGAGGGGACGCCTGATTAGGCTCTGCAATCGGAAGATTGGTTCCATGTATGATGCTGGGTCTTTTTTTGCAACATCTTTTAACAATTGTGTGGCTTTAACAAGATTAAAAAGCAAATTATATTTGGCCCCTTGGTGTTGATAAATATGCCATGAAACTGCCCACAGAGGGGCATTTCTGTCACAGAGATAAGCAAATGCTATCAATCTCGGCTTCTGAGGGCAGTGTCCCAGCACAGCTGCCTTCCATGTTTCTCTATTTCCTTGTCCTCTGCTTGTAAAGACTGTTGTTCTACGGTCTTCAGAATGGAGTGTAGGACCTCAGACAGGCTAGGCAAACACCACTTACTGCCATGTAGTACATCCTGGTACCTTTCTCCCAGGCTGAGACGGCTTGGGCTGTTTATACAGCTGAGAATGATTTGAATCCAGCTGCCTCCACCTTCTGAGTGCTGGGATTACAGGTGTTGGGGATGGAGCCCAGAGCTTTGTGCATGGTAAGCAAAGAGCTGCGTCCTCAGCCACGGCTTGTTGCTCATGGTCCCTGGAGTCTGGCTTTTCTCCGAGGTTGCTGTGCTATCTTGATTTGACTCTTGATAACTTTTCACAAAGAGCTCACCAGTCTCAACTGATCTCCAGCTGCTGCTGCCCTCCGCTCACCTGATTTTGCAGTTTGTCAGGGTCAGAATCCCAAATGGTGAGATGAGAACTCAGCTATCTTTCAAGAGCCCACCTACCAGATGATCATGGCTTCCGGGGGAAGTAGATGGGAGCTCCCCCATCAGGCACACCTTGAGGGGCACCTTCTATTCACTTTTCCATAAATAAAATAAAGGGCAATTTTGTGCCAGGACTTAGGAGCCCTTCAGAGTCTAGATGCTTACCAACTCCTGCTTCTCCCATCTTCCTTTCTCCCTCTCCTTCCTCCTTCCATTTTACTTTTTTTTTTTTTTTGAGATGGTTTAGCTTTGCAATCCTCCTGCCTCGGCTTCCCAAGTACTGGATATAAGCCACAATGCCTTACTGGTGGCGCCTTCTCCTGCATATTCTAGGCCACTTCGGTAGGGGCTTAACTGTGGTCCTGGAAGCATCCTGGGCTGCTTTGTGCCTCGGAGCCATTTTCTGGTACAATTCCCAGTCCTCAGAATGTCTTCCCATCATGCCTGGTCTGGCAGCCATCTTGCCGAGGTAACCCAAATGTCACTGCTAGACACTGCCCCTGGCTGCCAGCTGCCTCCCACTTAATGCTGTGCTCTAAAGGCTACATGAATTTTGAGCTTAAGGTTGGGGGCTGTACAAGCAACATTCTTTTTAAATTCATAGGATTGAAAAGTCTGGGGTTATGCCATTTCTCAACAAATGTTGATTTTCATGTAACTATAAATTTCAACACTTCTTTATCTATTTTCTATTTGATGACATGTCTTTTTATAGACACAGATTACTTGATTAGAAAGGTCTCTGTCTTAGGGTTTTTTTTTTTTTTTTTTTTCCTGTGAATAGATGCCATGACCACAGTAACTCTTATAAAAGAAAACACTAAGTGGGGCTGCCTTACAGTTTCAGAGGTTCTGTCCATTGTCATCATGGCAGCATGTAGGTAGATGTAGCGCTGGAGAAGGAGCTGAGAGTTCTACATCTTGATCTGAAGGCAACTGAAGGGACTGTGAGCCACACTGGGCCGTAACTTGAGCAAACGAGACCTCAAAGCCCACCCCCACAGTGACACACTTTCTTCAATAAAGCCTCATCTTTAACAAGGCCACACCTCTTAAAGGTGTCACTCCCTATGGGCCAAGCAAATAAACACAGTCTACGGGACCATTCCCATTCAAACCACCACAGTCTCTAAAACATTTTTACTTCCCTATAACTAGCACTACAACAAAACGATGAACTAAATATGTTTTCTGTCCAAACACTCAGGGCCTGTGAGTAGGCAGCACGTGCCTCAGAAACACAGGCGGGGATAGAGGCTGTGCTAGGAAGAAGAAGCAGTGCTCTGGAACCAAGCACTTCCTTCTGGAATCCTCTCAGTCCTACGAAGAGACATTGAAGTGATAAAGTGGTCACGGAGGCCATTGTGATCTCTGTGCTGACTTACCAGAGGTCCTGGCTCACCCACAGTTAGGACTCTGGTATTTGGTTCCCTTGTAGGACAAGGCCATCATGAACTCAGAAGGATCTTTCTGCTCAGAAGAGGTGAAAGCTAGGGTGTGGCCGTACACAGGGAAGCCTGCAGTCCAGGGCGTGGCACCAGGAAGGAAGGCCCCTGGCTGCTGGGTCAGCTCACGTCTTACAGCTCTGACAAGGCTGGGCAGCAAATGCCTAGGATCATGGTTCATGCAGAGAAGAGAAATCCTGACAGAAACTACATTCTCCCTGCCATTAAAAAAAGGCTAATCCTGTTTCTATATGGTTGAGAAGACACATGCAAGCAACTGGGGGGTTGGCAAGGAAGGAAATGTAGGGTTTGGTTTTTTTTTAATTTGCAAATAAAATCACTTCATTCTAACTAACCCATAAGTAAAACTATCACACAGCAGGCTTAAGGAAGCCACTTAAACACTTGCTCAGTAGCAAATGTCGTTGAATTTCCATGTAGAATAGAATGGCCACACTACAGCCCGGAGGTCTGATGAACAGAGTTTACACTTTCTCTATTAGTTACATTCTTATTCAGTTTTTTTATCGTGGCAACAGGAAAAAAAAAAAAAAAGCAACAATGCAATTGAAACTTGAAAAAGAAATAGTTCCCGACTCCCTTCCATGCCCCATATGACCTTTGGCCTGCTTTGCGTCCTTTTCTGCAGGGTGGCCTTGTCCCTCTCCTCTGAAGAGGTTACTGCCTGCTTTTTTTCTTCCCTCCCCACTTCCTTTTCCCTTTCTTCCCTTCCCTTCCCTCCTATTATTGCCTCTCCTCTTGAAACATATTTTAAATTATATGTTTGCTTTTCTGGCGTGTGTGTCTGTGTAGGGGTGTGCGTGTGGCAGTCAGAAAACAACTGTGGGTCAGTCCTGTCTGCCACATGGATCCTGGTGAACAAATTCAGCTCGTTAGGATTGGAGCCAAGTTGCTGCTACCACTGAATCATCTTGCTAGCTTGTCTTTCCTCCTTTTGAGATGGTGTCATACCTAGGTTGGCCTAGAACGCCCAGGGTAGCTCAGACTGGCCTTGAACTCCCAGTCTTCTTTGTCTCAGCCTCTCAGTGCTGGGATTAGAGAAGGAAAGCTACCATGGTCTTAGGAAGAGTCCAGGCTACTGTGCTAACTGGGCGTGTGGGAGTGGTCAGGCCTGCAGGCTGCCCAAGGCCTGAAGCTGGAGCTGGCTGGGGTCAGGGTGTCTGGGGGCCAGTGATGGTCCTGGTGAGCAGGGAGGGCTCACTGTCTGTGTTTGGAGTCCTGTGTGTGCGAGAGAGTGTTCTGTGAGCATTGTAAAGCACTAAGCAACACGGGTTAGATGGTTGTCTCCTCTAAGTGAGCAGAATGTCTGTAAAAACAGCTCACCTCACAGTTCTGGGGATTCAGTGCAGACGGACCTCTTCCCAGGCATTTATACTTTAAAAGGCTTATTATCCTCAGCACAGAATGACCACTTTTAGGGACTTTACCTGCAGAAATCAATGAGCTAAGTAGTAAAGTGTTCGATCTAGGATATTTATTCAAACATTGTTTTTAATAGTAAAAAATGGAGACAATCTCAATGTGCAATAAAGGGTTATTTTACACACCATTCAAATGATGTCATAGAGCTTGAGCCAAGCTGCTGAGTGTGTGTGTATGTGTGTGTATATATATATATATATATATATATATATATATATATATATATATATGTGTGTGTGTGTGTGTGTGTGTGTGTGTGTATTGTAAAGAAAAAAATAAAACATATATTAAATGTCATATATATGAAAAACATATATTTGCTGTGTATTATATATATGCATAAAATATATATGTATATAAATATGTATTTAATATGGTAAGACTTCATATTGTAATGGACATAACCTATATATAAGCCAGAACAAAGTTACCAGGGGAAAACCTTGATGTGCTACTGGTGCTTCTCTCAGAAAGGTGTTATTATCTGGGATTTTTACTTCTCTCCCTGACTCACACTTGGATCATGGACTTGCTTTCTGACCTAAGTGCATGTGGCCTCGGTCAGTGCCTTCATCTAAGTCTGGGGATATCTAGTGCTAACTGCTGAGTGGCTGTGAGGAAACCATGCGTTAACACAAGAGAGCTCAGTCTGTGTTCCACGTTGTATCTGCACATTCTTCCGGATGCATCTATTCTTTACAAAGTTAAGGAAACAATAACGTTAGTTTCCTTTTGAGGAAAAAGAAACATTCAGGGACTGGGGAGACAACTCATGGAGTACAGTGCTTGCCTTTAAGTGTGAGGAGCCGAGTTCAGATCCCCAGAACCCACGTAAAACCCAGACATAGCCAAGCATGCCTGAAGTCTTAGTGTTGAGAAATGGAAGGGTCTCTGAAAGCTTGCAGGCCAGCTAGCCTGTTCTATTGCAGACCAGCTAGCCTGATCTATTGGGCAAGATTCTTGGCCAGTAAGAAATGCTCTGAAACAAAAAGTGGGAGGCACCTAAGGACCGACACCCAAGTTAACCTTTGACCTTCACGTGCAGACTATTGCATATGCACACCATATCCATAGGTGCATTCATTCATGTGAATGTCCTTACACTCTCTCTCTCTCTCTCTCTCTCTCTCTCTCTCTCTCTCTCTCTCACACACACACCCCAAAGGAACAATGGTTCCTGGTAGGATTTTAGGGCCATATGGAAAAGCCACCTTGGAGCTGTCCTGGTGTCCCCTCCAGAATGCCTTTCCACCTGAATTTTCATCCCAGAATGAGCTTGGCCTTCTGAGATCTTTAAATGACAACAAGGTCAAAAACTATCCAGCAAATGGAAGTTGAATTTCTTAAAGGAGAATTTTCATCCCTTAGCAAACCTTGGAAGATAGCTTGTATCTTTCCTTTGGAGAAACTTTCAAATCCATTTTGGCTTTAAAATCATGGCTGTTTTATTACTGTTCGTGGCAAGAACATAGAAAGGAATACACGTACTTAAGTATCTAAGAGAAAGGTAAAGTTCAGGAACTCTTCATGGTGGGTCCGGAGAAAGCTTGAGTTAAGTCTTTTGCGTCAGGCGAGGAGTTGAGCCTGGCGTCTCCTCTCCCAGCTGTGTTCCGTGGGTCCTGCTCTCATTGGCAGAGCCTTTGCTTCTGTCTCTGACCCCCAGGTGACCCTGGAGGCATTTTGTGCCACTGGGCCTTCTTCCTTTTGCTCTGCCCTTCATGGTGCCTCTTCTCACCCTGTTTCTCCATCTGCCGCCCCCCCCCCCCCCCCCCCGGCTTCTCACTTCTCATTCTTCTGCTGCATTTTCTTCTTCCAGGAGAAAACCTGATTTTTTTTCTTTAGTGTAAGTAGCCAGGTCACCAGGGTGTTCTGGGCTCCACCTCTCTCTCTAACTGAAGGGTGAGCTCCCAAGCTACCACTGGTGCAAACACTCCACACTTTGGGAATTTCAGAGTGTCCATGTGCCACACCTGTGCCGCATGCCAAGCCTCTGAGTGATGAGATGGTGCAGCTTGTTGGTTGACCCGAAGCAGCATGCTGCCACCAGCTGGAGCATTCACAGCTCCCCCTTGCCTCTCACAGGTAAGCAGGATCACACCATCCTCTCACCAACTGCCATGTGTGTCTCAGGAGCTCCCAGAGAGATGGATGGAGAAGGCAAGAGGAACCAGATGAGGGACCCCCCTCCTTGTTCTGGTTCAGGATCTATCAAAATGGTCAGACCCAGGAGGTTTTGGGCAGCTGAAATCCAGACTGTGGCTCTAGCAAAGGGCATGAGGTGGGCAGACTAGCTGGGACAATGAGCAGAGGAGTAGGGGTTTGCATATAGCCTATGCATGTTCTTTCTGGAACTGGCTCTGCAATGCCCAGCAGAGTTTTATAAAAGCTGCCTACACAGCTGTATTGCTTGTACATGCTCAGTAAGAAAGAGGCACTATTCCCGAAAGATTTGATAGATTTAATAATGGCTGATTGAATCTGCAGCTGTGGAACCATGGACACCACACCGAGAGCCAAGCACATTTGGAATAGGTTGGTCTGGCATCTTGCCTGGGCTGCCCAGCTTACCCTTATTGGTCACTATGACAGCAGCATAAGACACAGTTTAGCTTATTACTCTCCAAGTTAGCAAGCCCCTTAGTTGTGGACATGTTCTCTTCCTTACAGCACCAGTGGGCAAGCCCCTTTGCCTAGCCTGGTCCCCATGGGTGTACACAAAGTAGTGAGGACAAGGCATTCTGACCATTCGTCTCTCTCACTCCTGCTGGCTGTGGGTGCGCCTTCTCAGTGTTGTTCCCTTTAACAAACAGGTCTGTTGGTGCAATTGTAGAGTGCATTTATTGTTCCACTTAGTCAGGTCTTCATGTAGAAATACTTCTTGTGCAGTGTGGAGTGTTTCTGAATCGCCTTCAGAAGCATGGTGCAAATCCATGGCAACACTTGAACTGTTGGCTGACCGTAGCTTCTTTGTTTTCAGCTTGCTTCTGTCCAAGTGGATTGTCGCAGAGAAGCCAGCACTGAGTGTAATGCCTTTGTGAGTGAGGAGTGTGCCGGGTCAAAGGTTCCCTTTTACAGCCTGCAAGGATAAAGAAGCCACTTGCATTTAGCTTTCTCCTTTCCTTTTTAAAAATGTGTCACGTGCTTGCTTAGCAGGGGTTCTCAAACCCCTTTGGGGGGTCACATATCAGACATCCTGTGTGTCAGATATTTATATTATGGTTCATAATAGTAGCAAAATTACAGTTATGAAGTAGTAACAAAATGATTTTGTAGTTGGAGTCACCACAATGTGAGGAACTGCATTGGGAAGGTCGAGAAGCACTGGTTAGTATGTGTTTGTGTGTATTTGGAGGTGTGTGTGACTGTACATGTACCACAGTGCATACACGGAGGTCAGAGGATGTCTTGTGTAAGTCAGTTCTTTTTCTATACCACATAGATTTCAGGGATTAAACTAAGGCTGTCAGGCTTGATGGCCGGTACCCTCACCCAAAGAGCTGTCTCTCCAGCATAGCTCTCTTGATTTTTTTTCCCAAGGGCCAAAGTATCTTTTGCTGCTGAGACTTTGGTAGCTTTTGTACTGTTTCTCAGGTATTTGTCTCTAAAATAATTTGACTCTAGAGGCAGCAGGAGACGATTTGTGTCTAAATAGATGGTAAGTATCCACACCTGTCCCTGGTGAGCACACCCTTTGCAGCCATGGGCTATCTGAGGACTCTATCAGTAGCTGCCACAACTCCCACCCTCTCTAGCTTTTGCCTCATCAGAAATAAAAGAAACATTTTGTCCCACCTCCTCAGTTTCTTTCTTTCTGAATCTATTCATAACCGAATCTATTGATAACCAGGCAGAGATAAAGTGGTCCTCACAGATTTCTTTCTTCAGAGCTCTCAGAGGCTGGTTCCAGATCCAACAGTCAGCTCATATGACATACTTCCTTAAAACATGGAATGTGGTCCAGCACTGTTTCCGATGCATGTAAGTGTGCTAGTGCTTGATGCTGTGTGGGCTTACACCTTACGTTATTGAAACCCTATCCATGTTGATGCATAGACTCTACTTCTTGGTTTGATGTTTCCAGGGTTGGCATTTGTGTGGCCATAGTGAGATTACATTTCCACATTACCATATTCTACTATCAAATGTAGTTTGCCTTGCTATAAAACATATACAGGTATAAATGTTCTATGCCAAAAGTTATACCAAATATTTAGAATTAGTATTGTATTTTTCTAAGCAAATATCTACTGAGTAAGGATTATCCTCTAAGCCTCAAAAGTACAGGGAGCCCCTGCAGCTCCGAGGGCAGCAGCTCCGGAAGCTTTGTATGCTGTGCCTGCATGGAGGATGGAATACACCAACACTGAGTTTTAGAAGAAAATCCTTTC
Source organism: Arvicanthis niloticus (assembly GCF_011762505.2). NCBI lineage: Eukaryota > Metazoa > Chordata > Mammalia > Rodentia > Muridae > Arvicanthis > Arvicanthis niloticus. Next base: position 73,153,976 of record NC_047671.1, on the reverse strand, counting down.
TTGCCTATAGTGTTTGGGGTGCAGCAACAAGGATAAGCAGGGGGCTGGGTTTGACCCAAAGAAAGTGATGGGGCAGGCCCTAGTGTGGATGTCTGAGGTGATGGAATTTGGGGGTTCAATAGCTCACAATAGCCCCAGACAATCTTTTGTAGAATCCCTGGCTACCCATTCATGTTTAGTTTGCCTCAGATGCAGAGCTCATTCCCTGGGAGATGAGGCTTGAGATGGGGTTGCTCTATGCTGTCTGCTGTACAGACAAGGTTTCTCCCCACTGAGCCCCTTCTCAGCCAGTGAGCAGGGAGATTAAAAGCTGCTCCTACACCCACTGGGATGCCTGAAGCTAATTATCCCGGCCCTGGTTCTAGTTCCCCACCTATCCCACATCCTGTGTGGTGGGTCTGTCTGGCTCCCCTGCCCACCTCTGTGTGGTGGGTCTGTCTGGCTCCCCTGCCCACCTCTGTGTGGTGGGTCTGTCTGGCTCCCCTGCCCACCTCTTTATCTCCTTTCTACTTTCTGGCCCTCATTCCTAAATAGAAAGTTTCACAGCTGGATTCCAGGCAACTAAACTCAACTTCTGACCAAGGCTCAGTTGAGCATAGCCCCCCTCCATATCCATCAGGTCTGGAGGGTATGGAGTTCGTGTAGAGCCAACCTCCCGCCACCCATTTTGCTATGACCCTTTCCACTCCAGAGCTTCCGTACAGTTTTCCCACACATTGTCCTTCCATGAAGAGGTCCCCAGGGGCCCTTACAACATCCAGGACAGCCAGGTGGGAGCATCTAGAACACAGGCAAGTTCTACCACTAAGCTTTCCCCGGGGATCTCCTTCTTATAGTGGAAGTGACTTGTGTTATGCAGAATAAACACAATCCTTAAGTCCTGGCTGCCTACCACCATTGCCCTCACCCAAGTAAAAGCAGGCTGTGTCCTGGCTTAAGACTCTAGGTACTAAATGCCTCCGCTGCAGTTCCTGGGGGGGGGGGGGGGTTGGGATAACCCAACACACAGTCTCCAGATGAATATTTATTTAATTGTTTTTGTGAAGTTTTTTTTTTTTTTTTATTTTTTTTCACAGCTGGATTCCAGGCAACTGGAATTCCAATTCCAAGAACAGCACTCGTTGAAGCACAGATGCAGACATTGAATCAGAGAGCAAGACAAAGCTGAGGCATGAAGGCTGAGTAGAGTCAGCAGACATCTTGGGGGCTGCGGTTAGGCTTCAGTTGTGGTCAATTCGAGTTGAGTTGAGGGGGAAGTGAGGTTGGGGGGGGTTTCTCTGCAGGTGTCGTACAGGGAAGTAAACCACACAAAGATATAAGAATAAAAACGCGGTGCAGGTGCAGATTGACTTCCTCAACTTGGATCAGATTTCAGGGAGTCTAAGTACAGGCAGGTTATTCCCAATGTATTTAAGTCCAGCATAATTTGGATAAAAGTTTTCTGCAGTGATACAGTCCTCTTTGCACAAGGAGGCGCAATCACACTGAAACTCAACTCAGGGTGTCATTTCTTCCAAGAAGATGTGTTCTTGAGATACCAAACCTGTACTGGCTTAAGGGTCTAAAGATCTGGCTTGGTCTTAGTCATTCAGATAACATAAAGGCCATTTTCCACTTCCGGTCCTTTGTGGGAGCTTGATATGGCTGGCCCAATGGATGACAGATCACCAGGCTTTTAACCACTTCCAATTCTCAGCTTTCTGGATGGAAGGACAGGGTTTTCATCTTTCCCATTGGAAAGACAATCCTATGTGCTTAACATTCCTGGTTTCTCTGGAGATCTGTGGGCACAAGGACCTCCCTGCTCTGCTCCCAAGAAGGCTAAGTGAGCTTCAAGTAGACACTGGGTACACAGCTCTAAAGTTTATGTGAGAAGCTGACTGGAGGAAGAAATGGTTGTCAGAGCTGTACTGTGGAAGTGAGATGAAGGGACATGGAGGAGAGAAGGGGATTGAGCTGGTTCATCTGAAGCTTCCTGGCTGGGAGGGGATGGAGGGTGGGGAAAGAAAGGAGTGTGGATGGAAGGAGAGGTTTTCTCTTGAAGTCACAGACCCATTTAAAAGCTAATGGTATGGATCCAGAAGGAGGCCATGAGAGTGAGACAGAAGTGTAGAGCATGGGATGAGCTTTTGAAAGGCAGTTTCTCCCTGCCATGGTCCAGAGGGAAGCAAGGCTTGTGTAGAGATTTGTGTAAGTAAGAGAAGATATGTGTGTGTACATGTACGTGTGTGCGTGTGCGTGCATGTGTGTGTATGTGTATTTGTGTAGTTTTGATGTTACTGGTAAAAGAGAAAAGGTAGCTTTCAAGATTGAAAGAAGCAGAGATTCCCAAGATGCTGCAAAACAAAGAGACTCAGGGTCAGGACCCAGGAAGCTGCATAGTCAGAGCGTCTGCAGCAGAAAGCCTGGAGTCCATCTTCAAGATCCCTCCAAGGCTGGATGCTGTTTACCACCACTTGTCCTGATCACTCACTTATCTCTGGGTCTGGATACTGGGCTCTGTAGGCCCCTGCTGGGATCAGGCACTGTCCCCAGAAGCCAGGCAGTGCTGCTCTCTGCCCTACTCCTGGAAAGAGTCTTTGGATCTTTTAGTGTCTCTGCCTTTTTCTGTTTCTTGCTCTAGATGCAAAGTCTTAGAAGGAGACCTCAGTAAGCCCGAGGCCTGGGTTCAGCTGTCTTCCTTGTAAGGGAGCTGGGAAAACTGGCAGCTGAAGCATTAAAGTAGGAGTCATGGTCTGGTCACAGAAACATTCAGGTGGCAGAAAGGACATTCAGCTTCCCAAAAGTCAAGCAGGGAAAAGACAAATGCCTGGGGTACGGCCAGCTAGATTCTGAGCAGTTGCTGAAAGCACCTGTGTGGAGCCCACACCCCCAGAGGGCTCCCCAGAGGTCAGCCGCCTAATCCTTGGCTTGGCACAGTCTTTCTCAAAGATCAGGTGAGTGCTATTGTATGGTTTGTCATCTTGATGAGCAACAGGACATCTTCTGTCATACATCTGTAATCCTAGCACTTGAAAGGTAGAGACAAGAAGATTAGGAGTTCAAGGCCAGCCTGGACTAAATGAGAATGTAATCCCCAAAATAAATGAACTAAATGAGTCTCCTTTGTCGAATTTGAAACTAAACTACCACTCTCTTGGGGTTTGTATTCAAGAAGTAAAGACAGTAAAGGTCATAGGATGTTCTAAGAATATGTGATCTCTAGCTGGATGGTTTGAAGTCATACTTCACGTGACAGCTAGTTCTTAAAATAAACATACTGGCTAATAAAACTGAAAATGCTGAGCTAGCACTCAGGGCCACCATTGTGCCCTCTAGAAATACACAGCTGTAGTGAAAAAGCTTTGAAGCACCGGAGCTATCTCCAGACCCTTCATCTCCTTCAAATATTGAGGCGCTCTGATGTGGGCACACCTATTTACAGTGACCACGCCACTCTTGAATAAGTGACTCCTTAATCCCTTATATAACGGGAGGAGAAAGGCAGAGGTACAGAGCGGGGAAGCAGGGAGATGTTGATAGAGAAGACATTGTTTTAGGTGGATGGGAAGAATGAGTGGTTAGCATTTTGGGTGATAGATATGGATTAGCTTAATTCAGTAGTTCTGAATTGTAGGCTGGGGGTGTGGCTCAGTGGGATGGTGCTTGTGTGAAGTCCCGTCTTTAGCCCTGAGCACTACAAAGATACTGCTATGCTGGTATTGCTGTTACGACTGCTGCAAGTCCTACTGAGTCAATGCTGTGTGCATCTAGTACGGCATCATTTGTATCCTATTGCTAACTAAATTTGTTACTATCCAATAAAGAAAAAAATTAGCCAATTAGAGAAGGATTTGGAGAATTTACTGGTAGCAATTAAAGTCCAGTTAGTTCTCTTTGCCTTGGTAAACATGGCAATGCACTTTACGTTTGTCATGCTTTGTAAGGTACATTCGCAGGCAGCTTAGTTCAGTGAATGATTCAAATGTTGTACTGACTTCCTTGTAAATTAGCACAACAGAAGGCAAGCATGAACAAATGGCTTTATGAGGGGCGTCAGGCTCCAGACACAATCCTCCCGACAGTTGAAAGTAGCTAGAGGGTAGGATACAGCACAAGACTGTCTATAGGATGGGCTCAGAGGTCCTGTGTGTGCTAGTAATGTTAGGTTGCTGGGGTAGAATACCACGACCAAAAGCAACTTAAGGAAACGTTTATTTTCAGTTATGGTTCCAGAGGAGAAAGCTGAAAGATCATATCTCTAACCACAAATAGAAACCAAAAGCAAACCCGAAGTTCACCAACACTGTAAATTCTCAAAGCCCACCTCCTGTGATGAACCTTCTCGAATGAGGCTGCACCGGAGAAAGGTTCTACAATCTTGCAAAACAGTGCCACCAACAGGAAACCAAGTGTTTAAACACATGAGCCTATGGAGGACATTTCTCATTCAAACCACCAAACTAGGTTTTATGGGGCTTCATCCAAATCATAACCACTACCAAATCTATTTGCAAATGTTGGTTGGTGCAAAATGTTCTACAATAGCAGTTTGGGCTCAAGTTTACACTTTAAGGGAATAATGACTAAATTCGTAAGGACTGGAAGTCATGTTCTAAGCTGTCAGTTACCCCCATGTGGTAAAATTTTGTCAGTATGAAATGTTTTTTTTTTCTTTTTGTATATATGTGTGTATGCTCGTGTATGTTTGTGTCTGTATGTGTATATGTTCATGTGTGCATGCCTGTGTGTGTGAGTGTCTGAATGTGGGTATGCTTGTATGTGTGTGTGTGTGCATGTGTGTATCTTCATGATGTTTGTGTTTATGTCTGTATATGTGTATGCTCATGTGTGTGAGAGTGTCTATATGTGTGTATGCTCGTGTGTGTGTGTACTTTGGGCAATGTTGCATGTCTTCCACTATGCTTTTTTTTCTCTACTTCATCTTTTGAGGCAAGGTCTCTCCATGAACTCTGAGCTCACTGATTGGCTAGTCTGGCCAGCCAGAGAGCTCTGGGCATCCTCTTTTTTCTTTCTTGCCTTCAGTTCTGTGGTTAATGATGTTCATGGCCATACCTGACTCTAACATGGGTACTGATGATAGATATAAAGTTAGCTCTCACTGCATCCTAAGCTCACTGACTGACTGACGACTGACCAGAGCGCTCCAGGATCCTTCTGTCTCTACCCCACCTCCATGCAGCTCTAGGGCTATTGATCTTCACACACATGTATGATTCTTACCATGGGTACTGGGAAGCTGAATTGAGGTCCTCATACATGTGCAGTAGGCATTTACTGTTTGAGCTGTCTCCTCAGCTCCCTAGTATAGAATTTAGATGTAAGGCTTCATTTTCTTCTTGTTGATTATTTTCTTCTAAGTTATTGGCAAACCAAACATTTCTAGTTGTTTTACTGAGACATGGTCTGTCCCCATAGCTGGCTGGTCTCAGATCTTCATTGCTCCCCCTGCCTTTGCCTGCAGAGCGATGGATTTGCAGGCATGTGTCACCGTGCCCAGTGACCCAGTGACCCATATTTTGTGTGTGTGTCTGTGCTGGCAGTGGTAACTGAACTCAACACAACAGACAAGCACATTGTCACTGAACTGCATGTCCACTCCAGAGAGAGACAAGTACCCTTCCTATTGCATCATTAGCCAACCAGGATGTTAGAGAATCTTAACTTTTCTCTTCTTCTAGCTTGTGCCCAAATCTTGTCTGCCTGCTAATTCAGATCTTCATTGCTTAGAAAGAGTGCAGGGAACCTTGGGGTGGGTTTTCTATTCTGAGGCCTGGTTGGCATTTGGAATGAAAGGTAGAAGGAGGACTTGTAAGAGGTTTTATCAAAACATCCAGAAAGCCTCTGGTGGCCTGTTCTCATCAGCAGTCAATGGGATCCTCTCGGAAAGAGATGCTAGGATTGGAGGTCACCTACCACTTTTTGGATCCTGTCTGGACAGTTTCTGGAATGATCTATGTTACCTCCTTCCAAGTAAGCAGTCTCTTCTGGGAGCCAATAAGAAGCTGAGAGTGTGCATCCTTAGAGCTTGACCAAACATGCCTTTCTGATGAGAAAAAGTCCAGACTGGAGAACATTCCAGAATATCTGAAACCATGGCAGTGGGGTGGGGTTTCTTTAGATATTTTATCCCTGTGCCAAAAACAAAGCTCAAACAGTCCCCAAAACGATAAGTTTATGAGAATGTCCATGTTTGGGGGAGACACATGCTGAAGTATTTAGCAGCAAGTGTCATGAAGTCTGTTACTTCCAAAGAAAGTGCATGTGTGTGTGCATGTGCGAAATATGAACACCTGATGAACCTAAGTGAAGGATGGATGGGCGGCCATCACATCGTTTTTTGATATCTTCTGTAGGTTTGCAGACTGTTCGAAGTAAAGCCTAATGGAAAGTCGTTATTAAAATGCTTCTTTATGGAACAATATATTCACTCATTAAATTCACATGTTAAATCAATATATTTACTCATTAAATAAGTACCCAGGTATGTCGCTCTTCAGGTCCACTCTGTAGCTGTTTGCCTGCTAGTGTCTGCCTCCTGAACCCAGCTTTTGTTTTAACTGGTTAATATGTGCATTCATCCATATATCCATACATTATTCAATGCATAGCAAATCTTATTCACTCATAGCAAGTATTCAGTTCAGGAAGGCCCTGAATCGAGTGAGTGACCAACTGAGGCAAGCGGTAATTCAGTGACTTAGCGAGAGACAAGGATCAGCTTCTGCCTTATCTCACTCACTCACCTTGAACGCCTTTGAAGTCTAACGGCCTTTGAAGCCTTTCATCTGCTTTATCAGAGCATTATTTAAAAGGCGATCCTGGACCTCCCTAAGTAGACAGAGCCAAGCCAGCTTTAGTTTGTTATAAAAGCATTTGAGAGGAGATTACCAGTCTATACTTTTTGCCATTCCCCCCCCCACCACCCTTATCTGTGCCCATCAAATATTTACTTGACAATGCCCCTTGCTCCCCGCTCCTCTCTGCCCGATGCTGATGTTGTCTGTTTCTATTCGTGAGTCTCAAGGCTGACTTGTGTGCTTTGAAGTATTTTCAGTGGTGGGAGATGAAGCTTAAGAAAGTAAGCTGTTTAACAGAAACAGCCAGTTAGAAGCTCATGCTATGGCCCATCAGGAGAAAGCAATCTGCTGGCTTACCATGCCCGAGCCAGGTTGTGAGCACCCAGAGACCACTCACTGCAAAAGACCTGCAAGTGCCTATGTCAGAGGGCATTTGCTGCTGAGCTGGAGCTCTGTGCGAGAGTGGCCAGCAGGTTTCCACAGTGGTAGTGGGAGACCCACCAAACCATGCCAGTGGAGTGAGAACTGAATGCAGCCTACCCATCACCAGAGCACATGCACGTGCACATTAAGGAACCTCACAATCAGGTCCCCAAACAAAAACAGAAGGAACACTTTTTAAAGTGGACTAAATATCCTGTCTGCTTGGTATTGATGGTGGATAGACTTGGTATGTTCGTTAAGTTAGATCCAGGTAGTAGGTTCACAGAACAAGCCAGTGGACACCCTATCCTCTTACTGAGATGTTTCTCTCCTTCCTATGCCCACCTCCCCCCATCCCCACCACCAGTGTGTTTCATGTAGCCCAGGATGGCTGCAAACTTCATGTAGCCAAGGATGACCTTGAACTTCTGGATCTCCTGCCTCCTGGTTTATGTGACACTTGGGCTTGAAGCCATGGCTTCCTACACCAAGTGCCACCCCTAGCTCTGACTGGGGATTTTCTGCACGGAGTATCACCTTGGAACCAGATGATGCTAAGCTTAGGAGGCAGTGGTCACAAATTATAATCTATTGACTATTTTGTAGGAACTGTCACTGTGAGAGTTTGGTGGGAGAGATAAAACATGCTTAAAAAGATTCTTGTATTCCAAATACCTCATTTATCATTTTTCTTATTCTCACGCCTAAATGTGGCTTTCCTTTGACAGGACTGAAGTAGGTGTATACACAGTTGGAAAGATCTATGTTTGTTACAGCTTTCCAAGCAGGAGTTCTTGAATTTCCCATAAATCCCTTCACTGTGCAATCATGGGGCGTGTCTTTTGAAAACCTCTATCTCTACCTTTAGCTGTTGCTCTATGGTGTTCAGACCACCCTGTAACCCTGGTGTCTCTGTATCAGGCAGGACTTTCCCCTGAGCAACGGTAGACGGTTGGGTTGTCCTCATAGCCAGGTAAGCATTATTTCCAAAACCGAGAAGCCCAAGATTGAAGAGGACAGAACCAGCCGGGACTTAGACTTCCAGCTGCTGCTGTGACAATCTTTCTTCCCTCAGAGAAATAGCAAAAGGGCTTCTTACCATGAAAGGTGGACTTTATAAAGGAGTGGTGTCTCTCAGAGTCAGGCGAGAGCCTGTGAGGTGCCCCTGAGCTCTGGTCCTTTCAGGAGGTCCATAAACCCCGAGGATGCCATTTTTACCAGTAAAGATCTAACTGGGGTAAGATCTTTTTCAAATATTTCACCAAACCAAAACATGCCACTAGAGATTGAATGCAGAGGCAGAGATGAAACCCATTCATTTTCCAATCTGTCAGTAAGAGGGGTTTGCAGAAACAGAGTACTGCCAATGTTCTTGTTAGAAAAAATAGTTTCTTGTAACCAGATAGCATTTATCTTCAGCACCACTCTAGGGCAGACCTGGAGGGGCTGGTGAGAAAAGCTGGGGTTGAGCAGGCCAGCTCCTCAGGTGGAGAAACCACAGTACCCTGGAAGCTCAGCATGCTCGTGTTAGAGTTGAACAGAGGTGGAGTTACTGCATACAGATAAACAGGGCTTAGCTAGATAGCAGGGCCAAGAGGCAGGTGTGGCTAAACTAGGTAGGAGCAGTATCTGTAGGGGAGGAGTTTTCAAGCCCTAAACACACTGGGCAAGAAGGCTATGGTGGATGTTTCTGCACACACTATCCATACCCACACTTGGATCTCAGATGAGGGCTTTGCCGTTTTTTCTTGTAGCCTCCAGGGAGGGGTGTGAGTGTCAGGGTAGTGCTGGGGAGGGGAGGGGTGTGAATGTTAGGGTAGGGCTGGGGAGGGGAGAAGTGTGAGTGGTAGGTAGGGTTGTGGAGGCTTTGCTCTCTGCCCATGGTGTGGCCTTGAGACCACCAGCACATCTCCACTTAAGACCTCACTCACTCAGGGCTTCCTACAGAGTGGGATTCCTACTTTAAATGAATAATCATATATATATATATATATATATATATATATATATATATATATGTATATATATACATATATATATATATGCCTTAAATTTATCAAATTTAATTGTTAATATGGTATATGCCAATATATGAATCAATATAAAAGATTTTGGGAGTCTTCTATCATTTTTAAAGTATAAAGGAATTTGGAGATCAAAATATGAAACAATTTTGTATAAATGTTTGGGCTTCTAATTTAGAGTTTGAAATATTAATATTAGATAATATTTCTCAGACTTGAATTCACATACACACAGATACATACACACACACAACTTTTACTAGTCTATGTGGCAAATGGTTAAAACCCTTATGGCGGTGGTGGTTCTTACCAGTATTTTGATCCTCTAGATTGAGCCAAGGCCTTGCATGTGTTTTGATATTAAGTTACACCCAAGCCTCCTATCTTAGTGTTTTTTTCCAGGAAAAGAGGTCTCTACATTGTTCTCCTGGCTCCAGTGGACAAGCCAATGGCAGTGGGGCGCCCTGCTCAGAGAGTCACTGGGAATCTGTCACCTGGAATGCAGTGGGGCCAGGGGTTGGAGAACTGGGGCTGCCTTTGTTCCTTAATGATAGTGAGCGTTGTTTAAGCCTGTGCTCTGCCTTTGTCCCTCAGCATCCCTGGGGTTGGTTGTACTTGTTTCCCTCTGTATCCCTCAGGGATGCAACTCCCTTGAGTAGAATGCTGCACTTGACTGTAACTTATGCACACCATTTTATATTGTCTACAGATGACTTCTACTGTCTAATCTGATGTAAGTACTTGTTGCATACTGCATTGCCTAGGGCAGCAGGCAAGAATGATGTGATAGCCTCCACCCCAACAGTTTTGATCCTTGGTTGAAATTTTGGATCTAGAATCACCAGTTTGGTGACCTGACTGTAGAACTGTAGAACTCAGATTGCAAAGCAGATACTTTTTGAGGAAGGGGGGAGTGGGGAATAAACCACAGAAACGCTGGGTGTTCCTGGGCTGTACCTTGGAGTTTAAGAATTAGAGGTGAAGAGAGAAGGACCAGAGCCCACCTTTGTTTCTTTCTGTGCTTGTGTCATCCTGGTCATAGGTAAAGAATTAGGAGAACAAACAAGAACAGTAGTCATAGGGAAAGCAGCCGGTGAACAAGCAGTGTAGGTGGCACCAGGAAGGAGGGGTTCTACCCCCCAACAGCTGCTTAGGGCTCAGTCTGCAGCTCCGATCTCTCCAATACCTGGAGCCACAGGCTCTGGCACAGAAGAGAAGCTCTGAGCTCCTCTGCTGGCTCTTGCTCCACAAAGAACTTAGCACAACATTCTTAGTATTTGCCCCCAGGCTTCTGATATATAGACGAAATGAGGCCGAGCGGATTCTGATATATAGATGCCGTGCCCACTGGTTGACAGTCAGGGATTAGATACAGTTAAGATGTACCAGTGGTAGAGAAGGGAAAAATGGTTGATTTTGAGAATAATGAGCTGGAAAAACTGTTCCTGGGCAAGGGTGTCCACCATGCAGGCAGAAACAGTATCCTTATTTTGTAGCCTTGGGAACCAAGACCTATGGAAGTAGTTAAAAAAAAAGCAACTTTAATCTTTTCTTTTACTGGTGGTCCTGGGGATTGAACCCAGGGCCCTTTACATGCTAGGCAAGTGCTCTACCACTGAGCAGTCCAGACAAACTGTATCTCTCTTGCTTTTTCAGCTCTTCCATGTGGCTTATATCTTAATCAAATTTGCGAACTCTCCCCGCCCTGATCTTTGGGTCCTAGAAAGATCTGTAGACTTTGGAAGCACCTACTCACCATGGCAGTATTTTGCTCGTAAGTAATCTTGTCTTCTGTGCTGTGAGGGGCTTTGATTATCTAAAACTGTTTAAGACTATGGATTTAATTTTCTAAAAATGTGTCTCAGTGTGACTAGGTAGGGCTTGAACCTCCTAAGTTGTTCTCAGAAGAGCCCAGCTTCTCAGTCATGTATGTGTCAGTTCTAAGGATCTCACATGCAGGATGAAGGTTGCAACTCCATTTATAGTAATTTTGCTCCAACTGGTGGGAGGTGCCTGTAAGTGAGGTGCGACTTATGTTCTTCTCCTTTTATGAGGAGTTAGGAACAAACTCCCGTCCTCCAGAATACTGGGCTCCCTGTCACTTATTTTGAACCTGTTATCTTTGCTACTAAAGTATCTAAGTGTCTCTGGACCACACGATGAATCAAGGTGGAAGCACTTTTGCTTATAAGGTAAAGTTGTCTACTTGAGACATGAAGAATTAATGACATATCTTCAACTGTGGTTCCTCAAGGGCACTTGAACTGAAACAGCTGGTATTTCTTTTTCATGAATTAAAAACTTTGACCTAAGCTTTCATTTAGAAGTGCAAGAGTTCTTGGTTCTTCTCTTTTCAGCTCTCTTAAGGAAACACAAGGCATCTGAAGTGGCCTAGGAGAAAGTGATGTGTTATTTGATAATGTTCAATGATTTCCTTTCTAGATTCTAGACGAGATTGTGTAGAACAGTTTGGGCAAGAAGCAAACATGGCCGTCACCCAGGATGACCAGGTGCTCTGTGTCACGGAGTATTCCCGCATTGTGCCTCTGGAAAATGGCGAGGTAAACAGCTTTGGGAGGCTGTAACATCAAAGTCTCAAGAATGAGTTGGGTTTGAAGTTTTGTTTAGCGGCCTGGGTTCTTCCCAGGAAGTTAGGGTTTGGGATTCAAGGTCCACAGATCTCAGAATTCTGGTGACAGACTTAGAAGGTGGTTGAGTCTCTGGTAAGTGGGGTTGATCCCTCTCACCTCTTCATGCACCCTTTCCAGTGAGACTGAGGAGACATGGAGTGGGGGCTGGCCGTACAGGGGTCAAGCAGCAGCAGTGGAAGCCCACATGGAGGTGGACAGAGGTGGGGACAGTCAGGGTAGAACTCCATGGAAATGGTGAATATAGGAATATCAATAGACTTCCAAATCAACTCTCCTTAGGAGTGTGAGATCTTACCCAAGTAGTTCTATCCAGTACTGTCTGGCTGGTGAGCAGCTGTTCAAAGCATCAAGGCTGGGATCAAATTATCAGTGGAGGCATGAAACCCCAAGCCATTGTTCTTGTCCACATTTTCAATATCATGTAGATCAGAAGTTCTCAACCTGTGGGTCGAGACCCTTTCATAGGGGTTGCATAGCAGATACTTCCATTATGCTTCTGAACAGTAGCAAAATTATAGTTATGAAGTAGCAATGAAATAATTGTATGGTTCGGGTCAGCACACATGAGCAGCTGTGTAAAGGGCTGTAGACGGTTGAGGGCCACTGCTCTGCTGATTATGTCAGTCTTGTTTCCTTGATGCAACTAGGCAGAATCACTATGTTTCACTGTGTTTATAGACATAACAACAGCTCTCCAACCTTTCACAGTTTCCCCTCCACAGCCACCTGATAGAACAGAGGTTTAAGGAAGAAACATTTTCACAGAGACTAGGTTGGTAGAACCAAGAACTAACACCACTATTCTGACTTATAAACTAGATGCTAGACCAGACCACCTCAGCACATCCAGGGGCTCCTTTGAGAACCAGGTGCTTTGGGGCATGTGGTACTTTTAGTGTTTTGTTGCTACATTTTGACAAAGGACTTCCCTTGGCTGTGCCTTTTTTTCTTTTCTCTCTTTCTTTCCTTCTTTCTTTTCCTTTCTTTTTTTTAGATTGTTGTATCCTTGATAAATGGCCGTCCAGGTGCAAAAAATTTTGCCTTCTCTGACACCCTGAGGGAGTTTACTAAGGCGACAAACATCCGCTTGCGGTTTCTGCGAACCAACACCCTCCTCGGGCATCTTATTTCCAAAGCAGAGAGAGACCCCACCGTCACGCGCCGGGTGAGCTCTGAGCACCCAATCGGCTGCCTCAGTTTTGTTGCTTGGCTTGTTTTGCTTGTCAACTAAGTTAAATTCTTCCAAGTGCCTTTCCCAGCCAGTGATACTTAGGCAGAGGGGTGCTTCTGTCTAAAATATATATGGCTATTTGCAGAAAAATCAACCAGGCCTGGTGGTAAGGAGCTGATACAGAAGGATTGCAAACACAAGGCCTGATTAGCCTGCAGAATGAGTCTGTCTGAGGCCAGCCTGGGCACTTTAGCTGGTAATCTAGCTCAGTCGTTGTAGTAGCCTGAGTTCAACCCCAAAGAAAAGAAACATTGTTATATCCAATAAATGGTTATAGTGAGTCTGGTATTAGTGCGCTAATTCTTGCTATAATCGACAACCCCCGAATGTCAGAAGCTTAAGGAAAATCAAGGGTTGTTTCCTGCTCGTGTCACCCCTAGTGTGCATCAGCAGGTGAGACCATGCTGGTGTAGTCACTCGGTACCAGACTCCTTGTTTCTCCAAGGGTCTTGAGAATCCTCCTTTGGATTTCCTGCATTAGTGCAACAGATCAAAGAGAGAGAAAAAAGAAATCCACATGCTCCAAGATGTCGAGGTCGCTTTCACCAAGAGGATCTGGTCCTAGTGTAGCCCCTCCTTGGGAAAAGAGGCCACGAATGTGATCTAGTGGAGAACATGTGACAGGAACACTGGTACTCTGTGCTCTGAGGGAGGTCTACTGGAGCATCTCCCATCCTCAGTTAGGATGGTACTACGGATTCTAGGGACAGAGGGAGCCAGTCAGGAAAGGTGCCCTGAGCTCCATCGTCTTCCTGCAAGTGCCTTCTAATGGCCCAACCCAACAGGAAGCTGGGGAGCCAGAAAGTCTATGGCTGATAGGGGTCCGCCCAAGGGCAAGGGGCAAGCTCTGCCTAGAAGGCTGACTGGAAGATGCCCACTGTACCTTCTAGAGTTTGGCATTTTAGTTAATAAGCATGTAGTTAATAGCACAGAGGTTGGAGGTGGGCAGCCCAGGAGAGATTTGTTACAGTTTTGAGCATTTTCCAGAAAGGTCTTGTCTTAGCTCTTTCTGAACCCCTGGGTAGATGGGTTCAAAGATGAGTGTTTACAAAGATGAGCTGTATGTTCTGACAAGCTGCAAGGCCTCAGCTCACAACAGCCAGCTGCCATCCTGCTCTTCTCATTACTTTTGTGAGTATTGCAAGATTTGTGTGTGTGTGTGTGTGTGTGTGTGTGTGTCTTGGATATGATTTGTTGAGGATTTTGTTGATTGCTTTATTATATAATTGGGTTCCCAAAATTAAGTTGGAATTCACATGTCTAGGTATAAGATGCTGAGGGTCCCTGCCCTCACTGGCTTTCATTGGTAAATAAAGTTGCCAGCAGCCAATGGCTGGGTGGGGAAACATATGTGGGACTTTTAGGTTCCCAAGCAAGGAACCTAGGTGAGAGAGAGAAGACTTGCCATTGCCAGGAAAGGAGGAGATGCAGGCTTGAGAGAGGTAGAAGGTGTGAGAACACACAATCGTGTAAGAGCCGGGGAAGAGCAGCCCCGAGACCCCTCCGCCCTTGGGTCTAGGGTAGCAAAAGTGGAATATAGATTGTAGTAAGTAATAATTCAGAAGTTTTGGAGAGGAGGTGTTAGCAACGTGGAAGTTTGGAGGTGGCCCAACCATGGAGCTGATTTAGGCATATTAAATATAAGGCTGTGTGTGTGTCTTTCATTTGAGAATCCAGAGCATTTGGGCAGGCAGTGAGGAATTCTCTCAGCCACCACATGGGAGACTAGAGTGGATTAACCATATTAGAGCTACAATGATGTGCCCTGTGTGTGTGTGTGTGTGTGTGTGTGTGTGTGTGTGTGTGTCTGTGTGTGTGTGTCTGTGTGTGTCTGTGTGTGTGTGTGTTGGCCATGATGTAGCCTGTGTGTATGTGTTCTGGTTTAGCAGCTGAGCCTCTGTTGTTGGATCTGCAGCTGACTCTGGCTGGTCTTTGGGAGTCTGAACATGAACCAAGAAGGTTCCAACAACTGCCAACAGCTGGTGGCTCCTTCTATAGGTGAATATGGTCCAGTTTTTGGGTATTTGGATCCATACAAATATTTTTCAAAAAATATTTGAAAAAATATTTTTTTCCTTTTGTACACCCTGGAGGGGCAGTTTGCTTACAGTAGACACAAACTTCATTTTTGGTAAACATGTATGCTTAATGTGTGAACAAACTTAAGACACTTGCATTGTCTCATTTCAGTAATTTTCCTCCATACATTTAAAACATTTGGTTGTTTTAACGAACAAAGTCTGAAGGCTTTTTAAAAAATTAAGGTTGGTTGATGAGTGCATTCATTTTGTAAGACAAGTTACAAGCAAATGTGGTCCCATTTGTGCTGAGGTCAGCGAGGAGAAATGACACCAGAGCATAGAACAAGGGAAAAGCGAGGTCCACTCTTCTGTGGGTCAAAGGTTGGCAAGAGCACATCCGTGGTGTGGCTCCTGGAGCTGATGCTTCTGTTTTCTGTCCTGCAGTATTATTACAGCATAAAGGATATCAGTGTTGGAGGGCGGTGTGTTTGCAACGGCCATGCGGAGGTGTGCAGTGCTGACAACCCTGAAAAGCAGTAAGTGGGGCCAGGCCTCTCCTCACCTTGCTAGGAAGAAGCCTAATTGTTTCCATGGATATTTGCACCCTGTTAAAGAATCCAGGTTCTAGACCTCAAGAGGAATGTTTTAGAATCTACAACAAGGCAACAAGGTGGTGTGTGTGTATGTGTGTGTGTGTGTGTGTAGGTGTGTGTAAATGTGTGAATTCCCTGTATGTCAGCTCTTCCTTTCCTTCCACAGACTATCAGTGGGTCTGTGGCAGACATGACTAACTAATCATAACACCCTATAGGTAATGTGGACTGCTGCTACCAAATCCTCAACCATCTTGGACAGTCACTAGCAATTTTTATCTACGATTTGATTTTGCATGTATATATTTTTTTAATTTTTTAAAAATTATTATTTTTAATTTTCTTTTGTGCATGAGTGTTTTACCTGCATATATGCCCAGTGCCTGAGGAGGCAAGAAGAGGGCATTGAATCCCTTGGGACTGGAGTTATAGACAGTTGTGAGCCATAGAAGAGCAGCCAGTGCTGAGACATTTCTCCAGCCCCTGATTTTGAATTTATTTAATCTGGGGATTCTGCCATGTTTGACAGTTCCTACCTCAAGATGGGATCAGCCCGGAAGGTGGAAATGCGCTTTAGGGCTTGGCTTAGCGTGAGCGTTCCCCTCCTCCACGCGCTCCCCACCCACATGTGCTCCCCACACCCACTCCCACACAGAGAATCCTTCATGGCTGCCATTAAAGAGAAGTGTTGACTTAGTCAAAAGCCTTCAGCCTCATTTAAACTCTGCAGATACAGAGGAGTTCGGTGGTGAGAACCTGGCGCTAAATGCTTGTGAAATCCACATGTATGAACACGAAGCCATCCTCTGCTGGGGTGGCCCAGGGACTTGATGGACGAAGCCCATCTTGGACGGTCAGTGACACTGGTTCTAGGTAGAACAGTTTTAACCAAGAGCGTTTGCCATCCTGACCTTGCAGCACGGATAGCAACAGGATCACACTTTTGATCCTGGGCTTTGGAGCAGTCAAATTAACAGTATTCTGTTCGGGCTCATCTGTGGTGCCGTAGCCTAAGCAGTCAGTTTGACAGAAAAATGACTGTAGGACGACATAAGACAGAGATGCTCATGCAAAGGCTTGACTAGGCCTGAAGCAGTTTTATGATGCAAGGCCAAATGCTACCTCATCTTGAGACTGAGAATCAGCACAACGGTGGCTCGCGTGTGTCAGTGCCAGGCTCCTCTCTGTGCTATGCTCAGAACTTCCCTGGAGTGTATTTGGACCTCATGTTCCTCAAGCAATGCTGCTTAAATATTCTTTCTGGCCAACATATGCCAAGTATTTCATTGGTGCTGAGCTGAGATTGCCTCTCTGCCGAGAGCCCATGTGGTCTCCTGTAGGCGTGTTATGTGCACCGTGAAGACTATCCTTGTGTAATCAGATGCTGATTTCTCTGCTCAATATCGAGTTGCAATTCAGACAAGGCATCGTAATGTCTATGTCAGGTGTAAGCACTGATCCTCATTTATTCTCTGACTTGTCAATAAAGCTGAAGCTGATCAGCCAATAGCTGAGCAGAAGAAGGAATTGGGCTGGACTTCTGCCAGCCAGGGAAGAGGGAAGGAAGAAGGGATGGAGGGAAGGAGGGGAGGAGAGAGAGAGAGAGAGAGAGAGAGAGGGAGAGAGAGAGAGAGAGAGAGACAGAGACAGAGACAGAGAGACAGAGAGACAGAGAGACAGAGGAGAGGGTAGAGCCGTGAGGAGGGAGTCCTCGGAAGACACCATGGGAAACATCTAAAGCAGAGAGAGCTAAAACATAAATACTAAAAATTAAAATTAAAACATAAATATTAAACTGCAAGTATCATGGGAATTTTTTCTGGGAGGTCGTCAGAGTGGATTAGAGGTTTAGAACAGATTAATAACTGCTCAGCTGTGTGTTGTAATCATATAAAAGAAAAACACGGTCTCTGTCTCAATTGTTTGGGATTAGAGACAATCCGTCACCCCTTTAAAATTACTTTAACAATCTCCAGCCTTCATGCCATGCCAGGTAAATCCGTGTCAGCGCCTTTGCAGACAGTGGAGCGGGGAGAAGGAGTGTGACTCTTCAGTCATGCCACCCTCCAGCTGCCTCTTACAGAAGGGTTGTAGGGGTCCCGAGAGGCCCAGCCAGCAGCCTGTTCCACATGGTTCTGAGTCTTCTTTCAAACACAGATGAGTGGTCACTCAAGCATGGCATTCCATTTCAGTGCCAAGGACTGAGATAGATATGAGGTTGTAATTTTTAACACCTTTTCCTTGACAAGTGATCTCAGCTGTGTGCCCTGCAATAGAGCCGGGGTAGCCTGTGGAAGCCTAGTGTTCAAAGAGCTTTACAGTTGTCTCTCTGTCATCTCGGTGCTGGAGGATAGACTGAGTTCAAAACCTTACAAGTTCCTTTTCCCAGGATCACTCCAGATGAAGAAGTGACATTCAGTGCACCCCAGGAAACTTAGTACCTGCTTGCTTACTTATTTTATTTTTTATTCATTTTAAATGTTGTTTATTGGTAGCCCAGGCTAGCCTGGATCCTGTATATCCTTCAGCCTCCCTGATGGGGTGATCATAGGTGTGAAGGCCCCCACCCCCCCTCAGGGTTGTTCAGTTTGTAACATAATGTGGTAGAGGAGAAAGAACTGGTGCTTCGGGGTCAAAGGTTGGCTCTCTGTTATCTCCACTTGACCTTTGGCAAGTATGTTACTCTATGTGCATCTTAGTTTCACCTTCTGGGCAATGGAGATGATGGGGGAGGGTCTGGCAGAATGTATACAAATTGCTTTGTTCTGGTATTTGCTCAGAGACTGTGCTCCAGATAACTCAACAATTGTGTATGTGTCATAAATCACAGATGTTTCGGTTTTGATTTTGGTGCTGGGGAGTGAACTTACAACCTTGTGCGTGCTAGACTAGCAGGATCCAAATAAAAACTTTATACTGACGCTGGGGATGTAGCTCAGCTGGTAGAGTATGCACATAGCAAGCATAAACTTCTGGGTTTGATTTCTGGTACCACATAAACCCAGGACCCCATAAAACAGGCATGTAGCGCACACCTGGAATCCCAGGGCTTGGGAGGTAGAAGCAGGAGTACAGGAGTTCAAGGTCTTCCTCAGCTACAGAGTCAGATCAAGGTAAGTCTGGGATCAATGAGAACTCATCTCCAGCAAAACAAAACATCTAAGCCAAGCTGCTTTTCAAACTCAGGATGCTAAGGCAGGAGGATTGCTCTGAGTTTGATGTTATGCCACCATCAACACCTCCACCAAATACCACTACCAAACACTAGCACCGCTGCCGCCATACCACATCACTACACTACCATACCACATCTACCACCTCTACTCTTCAATTACCGAAATATGCTTTGCCCTTCTGCTCAGGTTCCGATGTGAATGCCAGCATCATACCTGTGGGGACACATGTAATCGATGCTGTGCAGGCTACAATCAGAGGCGCTGGCAGCCCGCTGCTCCGGAGCGGCACAATGAGTGTGAAGGTGGGTGCTGGTGTTCAGAGGAGAGGAGCTCTCTCCTCTCTACCTAAGGGCTGGTGGCAAGTGTGCCCTGGGGTCACAAAGAGAACAGGACTGTGTCAGCTTTAGAGACTCAGTTCTGTTTGTTATAAGGTATCCCCCCTTTACCCTACTGAATGGTTCAGTGGATGCTGACATCAGGGACAGTAGAGACCCCGGGGTTTGCTATATGCTTTCCTACATGCAATGGTTTTGAGAATGTTACATTTATAGATTGGGCACAGTAAAAGATGAACAGCAACTAATAATAAATAGTACCATGATGACAGCAGATTGTAATAACTGACCAGCACCGCCATGTTTGTACTTGGGAGCCTCTATTAGGTAAACCGGGGGTTAACAAGAACCTAGGAAGCATCTGCATTGACTCTGCAAGCTGATCTCAGCACCAACAGGATCCAGATGACTGGGCGCAAAGCGTTTCGAAAGATAGGCTGCACCTTTGCCGCGCTGCCGACAGGGCCACTCAGTTTGAAACACAAACTTTATTTCTGTGACTTTCTACTTCATATCTGTAGACTGCAGGCAGCTTAGCTGTGGAAAATGTAATCACTGATGAGAGGGAACTGGCACAAGGAAAATATCAGGCTTAAGGGGAAAGTATCCCGAATTCACTTATAAGAAGGAAAAGAATTATTAATAACACGCAAGATACTTTCATATTTGGGTAGGCTGAGTGTTTTAACGCAGTGGTCGTCCCGTATCCTAGGCAAGTGCTCTACCTCTGAGCCACAGACCCAGGAATCTTACTGCAATGCTGCCACCTTTGCCGTTTCTTAGGGTGTGGTAGCCGATGGACTGCAGCTGTCTTGAGATGAGAAAAGAGGAGAGTGATGGTTAAGCTTGACACATGGTAGGACGCTGACTCATAGTAGGACACTGTCATGGATTAGATCACGTGGAAGGGGCGAGAGACCAGACAGAACGAGGGAAAACAAGAGCTGCTTTTAACAGCAGAGGTAGGAAGTTTTAACCAGTGAGTAGAACGTTAGGGAGTGGTGGATTCGACAAGCAGGCACCAGGACGTGTGCGTTAGTTACCGCCTGTGTCACTGTGATACAAACACCAACTAAAGCAACTTAGGAAGGAAGCCCCTCTTACATCTTCACGTGCATAACTGAGTTCTGTCGTGTCAACTTCTGAGAAACATACATGTTCAGGCCATGTCACTATTATGAGCTGTTACGAACATTTTAATCACATAGCTTACTGGCTGTGTTAGGTACGCTTTGACTAGTCACAGTTAATTTTATGTCCTGATCTTTTTGATGGATGATTTTTAGATACTTTTAACATTCTTCCTCAGTCACTGTGAATTCTTTGCTGTCACTCTTGGTGGCATTTAGTATCATTGGGAGGAATTCAAGTCACTACAGTGAGGGTCGGTTGAGGGCCACTGTGTGCCTTGGACCAAGTTCCATCACAAACAAAACACATGCAAGCCTATCTTCATAGGATGTATGGTCAACCAAATTATTTATCTAATTACAGATAAGTAACAATAAGGAATTAGTAATTCCTATTTTTTTCACCATTATATATAGTCCTGAAATTAAAAGTTTAGACCATTGGCCGAGAGTGCAGAATTTGGAATCAAAGACAGGCCTGACTTCTGTCTCTCTTGTTTATGAGCTTGTAGCTATGAATCATCTTGTAACCTATCTCCACCTCAGTTTTCCTATCTGTGGTATGGGGACAGTGGCACCTACCTTAGAGAGTAGATTAAATACAACAATTCACATAAATATATTTCATAACAAATAAAGAGCTGGACAACAGTTTGTGGTAACACCAGCAGTGGCAGTAGTCTGTATACATGGCTGATTGGCATTGGAGTATCATTGTTATAATTATATATCTTTTAATAGAAACTTTTTATTAACTATCAAACAGAAGGAGCTATAAAAAAAATCCCTGTAATTTTCCACACTGTGTCTCCAGTGTTTCAGAATAGACTTTATTGTAGGCCATGAGCAGAGATCCTGTCTGGGAGTTCACTAAATGTTGCATGGCAATTTGACCAAGAGTGCTCTGTTCTAGCCTGCAACTGCCATGGACATGCTGTGGATTGTTACTACGACCCAGATGTGGAGGACCAGCAGGCGAGCTTGAACAGCAAAGGTGTCTACACAGGTGGAGGGGTCTGCATCAACTGCCAGGTGAGTCACTTCTTAAAGTAGACATCAACCTGGGCGTCAGCCTTACAGCCCATTCAGATGGATTCGTGTGGGCAAATCAGTCCCACACTTACGTGATGGGATGAGTGTAAAACCTTTCACAAATGATCCTAAGACAACTAGACTTTGTGTGGAGAACTTAAGCCTTACCCCCTACTCAGATATATAAAATTGATTTGTTTTTGAACATGGAGCTAAGTTAAGCTAGTGCTATAAATGGCTTAGATAAAAATACAGAACCCCTCTGAGATTCAGAAGGTGTGGGAATGATTGTCAGCTCATGGATGGCTGTAATCAGGAAAGATGAGATCAGAACTCACTGAAATTAAAAACTTGTGCTCACCAAAGACACCAAGGAAAACAAGTGGGCAAGCTTCAGACAGGGAGAGAATATTCACAAATGGTGAGTCTATCAGATGGCCAGCAAGCACAATGAATAAAGACAGGTAATCCAATAGCGAGCAACACGGAAACAGCCTCCTACAAGTGTAAGTATGTGAAGGACCAATAAGATGCTGGCCAAGGCTGTGCTGCTTCAGTCAGGAGGAAATGACAAAACCACAGAGGTGCAGCTCCACCCAGAGGGCAGTTGTTAAAAAGCTTAGGACATGAAACACTGTCCATAGCAAAACAACTTGGTTATACCACGGCCACTGCAAAGACCCAACAAGTTTGTAAAATGCAATGAAACGGGCTTCTCCCTACACTGTGGGAAGCCCTACTCTCAATTTATCTACAAGAAATAGAAATGCTTGTCTTCAAATCATTTAGAGCAGATAACGTGGAAAGAGCCCAGAGTGGAAAGAGCCTTGGTCATCAATAGTAGGATCAAGGAACAAGACCTTGCTTGTTTGAGTAACCAAGCACTAAGGAGCAAAGAGGACCTTGGATTGATGCTGTCACAGCACTGAGAGTCTTACAAGCATGTGACAATGGAAATCAGATTCTACAAAAGGCTGGTGGCACATGGCAGCCATTGGCACAGAATTCTGGAATGAGTTAATAGAGAAAAATCAGCAGTGTGATTGGCTCTTAGGAGGTGGTGGTGGGAGGGCTGACTCTGTGTTGTTCTATACTGAGATAAGAACCTGAATTTCTATTTATTTATTTATCTATTACATCCCAATTTCTGTCCACCCTCCAGGGTCTCCCCCCTCATAGACTTCATCCCCCATACCCCTCCCCTTCTCCTCTGAGAGGGTAGAGTCCCTTGAGTATCCCCCCAGAAATTGAGTTTCTTATTTGTGTGTATTTGTCTGAACTTAGTGAATGTATTATTAAGAGCTTTGTACATATCAAATATACTATGTAACTAAAGAACAAAAATCTTAAGCATATATTAAATTCCAGTTAATCAAATATATTTGGAAGTGGAAGGTGATTGGCACCTGAAGCAGTAATCTATAGGTGGGGCTTGTATGGCATTCACCAGGAAACCAGAAGTTTCCATAACAAATACTGAGTGGAAAAAAGGAAGGAAAGGCTTCACATACATGGCAAGGTAGATAGTGTTGGTCTATTCTTGCCCGAGACCTGTTCCTTGGGGTGACACTGATACTGATAGTGTATCACTGAGAACAAAGACTGCCACTTACCCAGATTATTGGGGTACTGCATAAAGGTATTCTATCTCTGTTAACCTTGGCTCTGAGGATGGGGCTTTCTAAGTCTTAAGCTTGCTCTCTAGTTGTTCACATACATGGTGAGGTAGATAGTGTTGCTCTATTCTGGAACCGTCTCTCTGGCACATGTACACCTTTTAAAACAAAGAGATGGGATCCAGAATCAGAACATAAGGTTCTGTTCCACCCCAATCCTACAACACATAGAAAAGATCTTTAAAAGGCAAAATGCACCCTCGTTCCAGAATTCACTATAAAATGAAATGAGAAAGGACTGTTGTTTGAAAAGACCAGCAATTCCAAAGGACTTGAGAATGAAAGAAAAAAGAAAACACAGCCGGCAGGGCACGGACCCCTCAGTGTGGGAGTGACATGCAGCCAACCCCAAGAGGCAGAAGAAGGAGTCAGTTGTGGGGCTGGAGTCAAATCCTAACCCTTTATTGAAATTTATACAACAACCTGTTTTCAGAGTTAATTTGATACACATTGTAATTTCCGGAAGCCAGCCTGTGACTTCAGTGCAGTTTTAGAACTTTAGTGAAGATGGAATCAGATTCTAAGTTTATTGGTGGACTAGATAATTAGGAATGACTAAATGTGGGGAGACCCATCTTCTGAGGTATAAAAACTGTTGTAAATCTGTAGTTGGGTACAGACTGGCACAGAGATTAATCTGGCAGAAACTAACACAACCTAAGCTAGCTCATGGGAATGTTACAATTTGATCTTAAATGTCATGCCACTTATGAGAGAAAAGACAGACATTTTAAAACTTGTGTTGGGACAGTTGCTTCTTCTCTTGGGGCAAAATTATCTGTGTCTCTTATGCCATGTACACAAGAATGTTGGGGTCTTCACCAGTAAAGGAAGAAGAGAGGGAGTATGAGGCTAGTCAGTTAGTGGTCAGTTAGTGGTCAGTTAGTGGTCAGTTTTGGGTTTGTTGGTAAAGAACACACACCTTACAGCAAATCCTGTCTTCCCAAAATGCAGTGATCGAGATGCTTCCCCCATTTCTGTTGAGTGCTCACAAGTGGAATATGATGAATTATCTGCCGTCATCTCAGAGCACACAGGAGGCTGTCCCTAGAGACCTTCACATAGTATCCATCAGTTTGTACCACTATAACAAAATACCCAAAACTGGGTAGCTCAGAAGGAAGAAATTTACTTTCACACAGTTCTGATATCATGAAGTCTAAGACTTAGATGCTAGCAAGTTGAGTTGTCTGGTGAGGCTCTGTCTTTACATGGAAGGCAGAAGGCTAAAGTGGCCAGACTTCTGCAAAGTCTCCCTTCTATTGGCCTTAATCCACTCATAAAAGATGAACCTTTATGCCAGTCACTTCTCAACTCTATTATACTGACCATTGTATTTAAGCCTGAATTCAGATTCTTATCCTGAAGAGGAAGCAGTTATCAGAAACAGATATGGTCGCCATTGGTGTTGTTTTATTTCTTGGGTTTCCTATTTTAATTATTGGGTTAGGTTGTGAGATAGTTAAAGTAAGGTGGCCAGTTTCCTGAGATGTGGCATTTGATTAGAGGCCTCAAGGAGGTAAGGGAATGAGCTGGGCATCCATTGAGGAGAGACAAGATTCCAGGGTAGCTTGAGGGGAAGTGAGCTAGGAGAGGGGCAGATCATTCCAGAAAGGCACCAAAGTCTAGGTCATGTGAAACTCCTGTAAAGAAAACTCATTTCCTTACAGCAATGAACCTTCTCCGTGTGCTTGAGGCTCACAGACATGGAGGATCATAGGGTACAGTCAGGGAAGTGGGTGCAAGAGACAGTGTTGGCCTAAAGGCCAAAACACGCTAGAAGAGCTCTCTGTGGAGGAGTAGAGACCTCAGACAATCAGAGCAGAGCCTGGCTTCTAGGTGGGCACTCCATGGACTGCCTCCCTGGGCCTGAGGAGATGGCACAGCTGTAGTGTTTGGTGTGTGGGCAAGAAGACCTGGTTGTGGGCTGTAAAACCCATGTGAAAAGGGCAGTTGCTGCCCGGTAAGATGGCTTAACGAATAAAGGCATTTGTAATTCAAGCTTGAGGACCTGAGTTCAATCCCTGGAATCCACAGTAGAAGGGAAGACCCCACTCCGGAAGGCTGTCCTCTAAGCCCTGTGTACCATGCACTGCACACACCCCCTTTCTCTGAGTTGAGCCAAAGCATTGGCTGCAGGAGATGGCCTTCTGCTGCAGAACTGCCACTGCGCCCACTCACCTGGAGTCTGAGGGTCTCCTCTGATGTTCAGCCTTGTGCAAGCACAGCTTCAACCCCCGATCCTCCCAGCAGGGCTGATTCCTACAGACCTCCACTGTAAACCTGAGAAGCCACCTTGACTCTTGTGTCTTGACCTGCCTGTAGTCGGTCCAACCAGGACCCTGTCGTTCATAAATGCAATAGTGTGAGTTGCCCTCAGACTGTGGAGGTCCTAGAAAACCATCGTTATTCTATCCGTAGTGTGTTGCTTTCTCTTGGTGTTTCACTGCTAAGCGTGAACTGTGTTGGAGAGCCAAGGCTGCCCACCTCAAAGAACACTTCTCATGACCTACTCTATTGGATTGCAAGCCAAGGTTAGCTGGAGGTCCTTGCAGTAAGTCATGGTAGCAAGCAGTGGAGTGGAAGGTAATGAGCAACCGATGGAAGACGGGGTGGGCTCCAGCTGCTGCTTACTTGTTCACAAGGCTCTTGATGTGAACGTTAAGCTGGAGAGGTGGCCAGCATGGTTTTGACTTCACTGCTAAAGTGGATACAGGTTAGCCCACAGGACAAGAGTGGTAAACACCCAGGGTCTGAGGTTATAAAGTACAGGGAAAGGACACAGACTAGGTCTTTGTTCTCCCTGTGTTTCTGTGCAGGTTCCGTGGTGACCACATTGGATTTGTTCTTGTTGACTTGCCTTAGCTTGCCCTTCTGTTTGCAGCACTCCCGTAGGTTTTCCCACGTTAGAGGGAGACAGAACTGAGCTTGACCCATGGCTTGTGTTTCTTGGAAACTGATGATGTGTGCTGGGTAACTGATTTTGTGGGAATTATAAGGGATAATTAACCATGGACTTAAAAAAAAAAAACCCACCTGACTCTGAACTGAGTTCTGCGCCTGCACCTGCACCTCGTGCCCACACTGTCCACTCACACAATAGAAATATCCTGAGATTGGCTTCATGACAAAAAATACAGATAAAACCAGAATGACTAGAGACAGAGATCTCCATATGCCTTCCTTCCAAAATTGGAGAAAAATATAAATTTGCATGTACCATCTCATTCTTGAGCTATACCGGGAGTGGTGGTTATCCAGTCGTTGGTTCCTCTGAGCAAAGCTATAGGGACTGGCCTGGAGCTATGGTGATTATCACAGAATGAAGAGCTTTGGACTTCTCTGGGACTCTTCTAAGTTTGTTTTCCCCTCTAATAGCACAACACTGTGGGTGTCAATTGTGAAAAGTGTGCGAAGGGTTACTTCCGGCCCTATGGAGTTCCAGTGGACGCTCAGCACGGATGCACCCGTAAGTCCCACGTCAATTTCATGAGTTTGTGTACTGCCCTGAGGGTGTCATAGGCTCGGGACCAGCTGACAGTTTGTTCCCTTGCCTTCCTGCCGTTGGCTCTGCTTCTGCCCAGTTGTCTCAACTCAGGCAACTCCACACTTTCTCTGAGTCCTGGAACTATTATATGTAAATGATAATAATAATAATAAATATTATTTCATAAATGTAGGTGCAACACTATCAAATGTATCTAGGCAAGCACTTAATTCATGGGGTTGGTCACTATTAAATCTGCAATAAACATTGCTTCTTCAGTTTTCTTCAGTTTGACATGTTTCTGTGATCTCCAATAATTCCAACTTTTTCATAGTTAGAATCAAAACAGTATATTAATAAGGCCACAGAGATTTAATAGTGTTCGTAGCATTTAACTATAACTGAGTGCTTACCATGCATGAGAGATGGCCTGAGCCAGTGGGCTGTTAGAAGTGTAGGGGCAAGCCTGCTATAAGGTACAGTGGAGGACTGCATCTTGGGTGCTTCTGTTTCCTCTTAGCTTGCAGCTGTGACCCTGAACGTGCAGATGACTGTGAGCAGGGGTCAGGCCGCTGTCATTGTAAGCCGAATTTCTCCGGAGACCATTGTGAGATGTGTGCAGATGGGTACTACAGTTTCCCATTGTGCGTGAGTAAGTATCCAGTGTGGAAGAGTCTTCCTTTCTGCCCCACAGGCAGCCTTTGTATGTGGACAATGTGGGGGCTGGAGGGTATGAGGGGCTAGAGACATGACTGGGTAGGTTATTTATACATGAAAGCATTTCCATATACTGGAAGACATATTTTAGAATTGTGTTTAGCTCGGTGTTGTACCATAGACATTGCCATTTTAATAGATCAATGGTTTCAAATGCTAGGAAATTCATCTTGATAGTAACCCATGAACATGACTTAATAGACCTAGCATGTAGTCCTTCAAGGGGTTGGGGAACAAGGATTATTTTCCCTTTTCTGGTATACCAGAGGGCAAGCTGTCAGGGCCTTCACTTCCTCCCCCACCCCCACTGTAATGATCTGAGTGACATTTTAATATCTTCATGAGGCATGTATATATATATACATATATACATATACATATACATATACATATACATATACATATACATATACATATACATATATATATATATATATATGATAGGTATGTATATATAGTCTATCTCAGAAGTGTGATACATTCTGTCTTGGAAGAAGTGGGGGCCTGTTCCAGGCTCCATGTTGTAGTACGTACCTGATGTCTTAGAACAGTGATTTAAGTGGCAGCTCCTACACTGGAGATGGTCCTACTTTGGATAATCAAATACATTTACAGGAAACAATGTCTTAAGCCAATGACACTGTTTTAGGACCTTATCCATTCAGACTGTGACTGTGGGATTGGAGCAGAACCAGAAATTGCCTGTGCTATTTTAGTGGAAAAAAATAAGAAGACATTTCAATTTTTTTAATGGAATAAGCAAAAATCCGGGAGAAAAACTTAGAAGAATTTGAAAAAAAAAAAAAAAAAAAAAAAAAAAAAAAAAACCTCTCAATTTTAATTAAAAAAAAAAAACCAAGCAGTAAAACTTACATGAAAAAAAATCTAAATTCTATTTGTGTTTATGCACAGCTACTCTTTGGACATAACTGATATGAGTGACGTAGCAATTGTAAGCATAAAACAACCATCTCTGCTAATCTACAAAACAGCCTGGCTTCTGTTGGCCATAGAGAGGTCCAGGACCATTCCCTGAATCAGTCTCTACATGTTGGATTTCACTGAGGGAGGGCCCTTGTTCCTGCTCATTGTGATTCAGTGGTTCCTGCTACTATCTCCTTAATCTTTCTTTGTGTTTTAAAATAAATTGTCTTGTAGGAATTCCAGTCTCTCCTGACTACACTCTGAGCCCAGAAGATCCGGTAGCTGGCAATATAAAAGGCAAGTAGTGTCGTTTTGGTTTAATGTCAATGGAAATATTATGTCCCACTCCCTTTCTGGTTTCTGAACACACTGCCAAGTCCAGTTGAAGTTCTGGAGTTCTGTGG
This sequence comes from Arvicanthis niloticus, assembly GCF_011762505.2. Taxonomy (NCBI): domain Eukaryota; kingdom Metazoa; phylum Chordata; class Mammalia; order Rodentia; family Muridae; genus Arvicanthis; species Arvicanthis niloticus. The sequence goes on along the minus strand of NC_047671.1, from coordinate 73,125,352 downwards.
GGCTTTTGCAGACGTCTCCTGGTCATTCTCGATTGTAGTCTTTCTTTTGAAAAGGCACTGCCCAATTCAAGGACACTGGATAGAGTTTGGATTATAGATTACTAGTTTGCTCAAAAAACTCTCATAGTAGCCTCTCTGTCGTGCTGGGCCCCCTGCCCCACCCACAGGAACTGAGTGCAAGTTCTCTATCTGGGAAGTAATCCCAGGAAGGAGCAGGGCACAAGAGAGAGGGCTTGGAGGGAGCTGCAGCGCGGGTGCATTAGCCAGGCCTATTATGGTACCTGAGTTGCACACCCCTGGACGATATCAGGAGATGAAACAAGACTCATTTAGATGACGCCAGGGAGGCAGTGACCTTAGCTATCTGCACCTTAGGGAAAGCTGCTTCCACAGTGCAGCCTGCAGAAGGCTGGGGAACACCACAGCCAGAAACAGGTAGCCTGGATCCAGAGCGGCAGCTGTGTTTGGGAAGTATCCTTTGGGGTGGAGAAGTGAGTAGGAGCAGAGGATTTGGTGTATGTAGCACCTACAGAATAATCATTTGTTCCACAAGTTTCCCTGTTATTATCAAAACAGTAATCTGGTTTCTAAAAACTTATTAGTGTACAAAGAAAAATTCTCAGAATTCTTAGAGCTTCTATTCCTGTGGGGTCTGTTGGGATAGAGGTGGGGACTCAGAACTCAATAATACACACACACACACACACACACACACACACACACACACGCAAGCACACATGCAAGCACACACATACAACACACAAAACAAGCAGAATTATGTATGTTTCCATTGCGCTAGTTTGCTTTCTGCTGCTGGACCAAGATGTTAGATAAAATCAAGTTAGAAACAGGACAGTGCATGCTCTGTGCTCTGTCCTTGTTGCTTTGGGCATGTTGAGGCACAGTGCATGGTGGGAAAGGCTTGTTCACCTCAGGGCAGCCAGGAAACAAACAGGAAGAAAGAGGTGGAGTCCAATTTCTTCTTTGGGGGCACATCCCAGTGACCTCAATTCTTTTAACCAAGTCCTGCCCCTTCTGGATAGTGTTTTTCCTGCCCCTGGGTACCGGGCCTGGTGCTCAAGATACTAGGTGAGGGGTGGGAAGGGCGTGCAGTCTGAGGTGTGTGAGCATCAAAGCCCCTGTTCTGCATCTGGGCAGGAAGTCTGCAGTCATACAGTAACTCAGGCTCTGGGCTGCAGATGGAGAACTTTAGGGGAGAGTATGTCAGAGGATAAGGTTGGGGAAACCAAGGTTTATACATTGAAATAGTCATGCAAAGAGGAAGAGCAGAGTCCTTAGGATAGGATGTCCAGTAAGCAAAAAGCCCATAGGCGTGACAGCGTGGGGGAAAGGAAGAGTGGCCGGGAAGGGAAGTGTCAGGGCCTTATGGCAGCCTTGGTCAGCTACTGTGAACAATTAGCATTTGCAGTGAGAAGGAGTTCTGCACAGAGACCTTATATGTAAGGGTCCTTGCGGTGCTTGCTGAGACGAATTGTAGGGAAGAAGGGCAGCGCGGAGACCCAGTGGGAGCCTACCACAGTCATCCAGGCAGAAATGGTGGTGTCTGACAGCAGAGGGGCAGATGCTGGATGTCTTCCCTAGAGAGAGCAGGCGGGCCTTGAAGGGAGATATCTACATTGGGGACAGACTGTGATGAAGAGAAGACACTGGGTTGACTCCAGAATTCTGGGCTGTACACACAGAAAGGAGAAGCTGCCCTTTATTGAAATGGAAAGGCTACCAACCAAATGAGGTCAGTATGAGAGGGAGTGGCCCAGGCAGGGGCAACCACGGACACTTGTGGAAGCATTCTGTCTTCTGGTTGTTTCGCATTTGCGTGAAATAAGAAACAAGTGTGTTGGAGCAGGGAATAGGGAAGGTGGAGAGGGCTTGGTGTGGAGGAGGACGGCAGGAAGGTCATCCAGGAGTGTGAACTTAGGAAATGTCACAGGACTGCCGGGTGGCACCAGGGGCTCAGTCAGTTATAACTGGCTTCCTGCCTTAGCGCCACCTTCTGTTCCACCCACTCCTGACTCCTCTGACCAAGCCAGGGAGCTGTGTGCTAGCGAGGAAGGCATCGTTTTATGCTTTGGGCATGTGGGCTGGAGGATGCTGGTTACACTTGAGGTGTGTGGAGGGTCTGTGGCACGATGGCCAGAGCAGGAATCAGCAGGCATTTCCTTAAACATTTTGTATATTAGCTAAGATAGAGCTTAGAGCAAGAACACACAACAAGAATGTTACGGTCTCCCATGGCTAGCTGGTCACAGTAATCTCTTTGTTATTTAACATCTTCTTTTCTCAGAGGAGGCTTGTGGTGACCTCAGAAAGATGGGTAAATGAACTTGGAGAGAAGTTCAGATGTCCGCTACAAAATACAGGGAAACCTTGAAACATGACCTGGTGGAAAAATAAGTGTTAGCACAGTTAAGTTTGAGAATTCAGACACAGTGATCCACTGCAGGTTGCTGGCTTACTAATTCATTTTAATTATTTTTTTATGTTTATAAGTCTATATGAATCTGTGTTCATGCGTGCGTGTATGTGTGCTCTCCTGTGTGCACGCATGCATACCCAGAAGTTAGAGATTCACAGAGGGTGTCTCCCTCAGTTGCTCTTTGCCTCACTGTGAGGCAAGATCTCTTCCTGCGCCTGGAGGCCAGCAGTTTGGCTAGAGTGGCCAGCCAGCCCCAGGTCCTCTCATCTCCATCTCCAGGCATTGGGAGTAGAAGCACTGGCTCCTGTGCCTGGAATTTCACATGGCTGCAAGGGTTCAAACTCAGCCCTCGTGCCTATGCAGCACTCGCTTTACTGACTCGTCTCCGCTGCCCTGTTAATCCATTCTAAAAACAGCAGGTTTGGGACTTAATTATTGGCAGCGTGTATTAGAAGTAAAAATTTATAAGCTTCCAGCAGATGCAGAGCACTGGCGGAAGCTGGACTTCTTCCTTTCTCTGAGAAGTCTGAAGGCCTATAGAAGATTTTATATTTTCATTTATAGTGGTTCTCAACCAGGCATGTGCTTTAAGATCCTTTGGTTTAAAGATAGGCATACATTTGCACGTGTGCACACACACACACACACACACACACACACACACACACACATGCATACACCCCTACACATATACATATACAAACACATGCACATGTATACACACCCATAGCCCCCACATACACATAAATACACATACACTCATACATAATACACACACATGCATATACCCCCTCATACACACATATATGCACCCCCCACATACATGCATGCACACACACACATTCCTGCCTATCACTCACGAGCTCAGTGTATATTTCCTGGGTTTGTATTTTGGAGAGCTGTGTTGATGCAGTGGACACTTCTTGTTGAGAACTGCTTACTGCTTCTGTTGGGAGAAATTCCTGTCTTATGGTCACGAAGCTTTGCTGTGAGGGATCAGATAGGAAAGACTTCTGGGGTTTTGGGGCTTGTTGGAGTTTGTCACATGTCCTCAACTGCTGTTCTGAAGGACTCCACAGGTAATATGCAAATGAAAGTGCTTGGCTATGTTCTAAAAATTTTTGGTTTTTTTCTAGAACAGGGGCATATAAAAGACTACAGAGCCATAGGATCACAATAGAATCTCTGAATATGCAATTCTATCCCAAACAAAAGTATTCGACTAAAGACCTATATCATCAACCAAGACTGAGACAAATACCCATGGACCCAAAGAGTTGATTGTATCACTTGCAGACCTACTGAAAATCAAAATAATATTTTTAAAAAATGCATCTTAGTAGATGCTGGCGAGGATGTGAAGAAAGAGGAACACTCCTTCATTGTTAGTGGAGTTGCAAGCTGGTACAACCACTCTGGAAGTCAGTCTAGCAGTTCCTCAGAAAATTGGACATAGCGCTACCTGAGAACCCAGCTATACCACTCCTGGGTATATACCCAGAAAATGCCCCAACATATAACCAAGACATATGCTCCACTATGTTCATAGCAGCCTTATTTATAATAGCCAGGAGCTGGAAAGAACCCAGATGCCCTTCAACAGAGGAATGGATACAAAAAATGTGGTACATTTACACAATGGAATATTACTCAACTATTAAAAATAATGAATTCGAGAAATTCTTAGGTAAATGGATGGAACTAGAAAATATCATCCTGAGTGAGGTAACCCAATCACAAAAGAACACACATGGTATTTACTCACTGATAAGCGGAGATTAGCCCAAAAGTTTGAAACAACAAAGATTCAACTAACAGACCACATGAAGCTCATGAAGAAGGAAGAACAAGTGTGGATGCCTAGGTCTTTCTTAGAAGGAGTAACTAAACACCCAAGGGAGCAAATATGGAGACAAAGTGTGGGACAGAATCTGAAGGAGAGGTTATATGGAGACCATTCCACCTGGGTATTCACTCCATGTGCAGTCACCAAAAATAGACCCTGATACGGATGACAGGAAGGGAAAGCTGACAGCAGCCTGATAAGGCTGTCTCCTTAGAGGTCCCCCAGAGTCTGACATACCCAGAGGCAGATACTCACAGCTAACCATTAATCTGATCAAAGGTTCCCAATGAAGAAGTTAGAGAGTAAACTGAAGGAGCCAAAAGGGTTGGTGACCCCATGAGGAGAGCAACAATACCAACCAGCCAGAACTCCCCAGGGTCTAAACCACCAGCCTAGGAGCACATATGGAGGGACACATGACTCCAGCTGTATATATAGGGGGGGATGGCCTTGTTGGGCATAGGTGGGTGAGGAGATCTTTGGTCCCATGAAGGCTGAACACTGAGTGTGGGGGGGTGTCTAAGGGTGGGGAGGGGGGGTGAGGGATGGGTGGGTGCACACCCTCATAGAAGCAGGAGGAGGGGGGATGGGATAAGGGGTTCCTGGGTGGTGGGGGGAATGTGGTAAGGGGATAAAATTTGAAATGTAAATATTATATCCAATAAAGGGGGAAAAAAAGAAAAAAATTGCATCTTAAGAGTAAAGTGCTTGCTATGCAAACAGGAACATTTCATGTTTGGGTCCCAGACTCTACGTGAGCAGCACATACATCTGTAATCCCAGTGTTCCTCTGATGAGACAGGAGGTGGGGACAGTAGAATCCCGTGAAGCTCATAGACCAGCTTGGTATAAGCAGAGGAGATGAAGCTCTAGCTCAAAGAAGGTGGAAGGCAAAGGCCAACACTTGAGGTTTTCCTTTGATGTCCACACATAGGGTCGCACAGATGTACTGCCACCACACAACATGCGTACACATTGTACACACAGCTTCTCACGCCAGTGTTATAAGAATGCATTTATATTGTGTACAGAATTGTTGTCATTGCCTTTAATGCCTTATAGAAGTATCTTGTATTAGGTATTACAGGTAGTCTTGCTGTCATTTAAAGTGTGTGGAGGAAGTACACGCATAGGCTGTATTCAAAGGCTACATATACTGTGTCATCTGAGCTGAAGAACTTGAGCATCTAGGGATTTTAAGTCCACAAGGGGTGAGAGGGTCCCCTGTTGGGACTAAGGAATGACTGCACTTACTAGTGATTGCAGACGCTGCAGAGTAGATTCTAGTCCAGGCACTCTATGCAGATTGAACTTTTCTTAGGCTTCTCTTTATCTCACAACTGGATACTATTAGAGTTTTCCAGGTGAGGGGAACAAGTTATGTTTACTTAAACACTAACACTAGGAAGCAGACGTGTCACAGACACTTGTCTAAGGGATCCCTTTAGACGTGGTCAGGGAGGTCTATTACTCCCTTGGAGTGAACGCTCAAGGACTGCATGCACATACCTCTAGTCCTCCAAGACCACGGTACAGTGAGGAAAGCCAAAAGCATTCAAAGCCCACCTGTCTACTTTATCAGGGAAATCGAGGCAATCTGGGCTGACTCTATGGAGCAGTTCATCGAAGTGCAGACAGGCCCAGACCGGTTTATTACTGGGGGAGAATTCCTAAAGAGATTATGAAAAGGTTTACAATTTCCCATTTACTTTGTAAGGAAGAGCTGCTCTCTGTGGTCAAGGTCCTAAGTCAGGCCAGTGGCTGGGGCTAAGAGAGGTGTTAAACCCCCCAAAAGGACTGGGCAGTGCTCTCTGGTGCATGTTTCCTGGGGGGGGGCCCTCTCCAGACTGGACCTTTTACCTGGCAGGCAGGCTGGGGCTATCACTGAGGGCTTGGAGATAGACGACAATGGATAATGATAGCTCCATCCGGGGCTCTGCTGATAAAATAGAACTGAAGGGATGATGTGGCTGGGGGAATTACAGTCTCGGCTCTGGAGCACCGTCTCCATTCATTCAACTTTGAGGAAGTGCTGCACACTGCACAGCTCCTACTTCCGGGAGCTCCCAGTCCACAGGAGACGTGGGGGGGGGGGGGTAGTTAGAAGAGCAGGAGCTAAGATCCAGGAAGAACCCAGAATTAAGAGAGCAAGAAGGTCTACCCTGCAGCTATGTGGCTGGGAGGAAGGAAGGAAGACAGGGAAGTGGGCAGGGAAGGTCAGTGTAGGTGGGTAGGAAGTCTAGCTTCCCCAGAACAGGGAGGAAGACATTTGAGATGAGTCTTGGAGCATAAAGAACAATTAACTAAGCAAAGAAGCAATGAAGAGGCATGGAGAGGGGCCTGGGGGATGGCAGAAAGGCCATGGGGCTGGACTGTGAAGAGGGTGGAAGTTTCGGGAGCAGGGGAATACTGAGGAGATAAAAGATGGATCTGAGTGGTTGCATTCAAATATGCAAGTCTGCAGTATACAGCCAGGCCTCGTGGAAGGGCGCTATCACCGCTGGCAAACATGGCCGTTCTGTAGATTTATGATGGTACTCTCACAACGGCAGACTAGAAAACATCCTAAGGACGGTGCATCTTTTTTTTTTTTTAATTTGTGTGAAGGGTCATGTGGCATGCTGTGGCCTGGAATATTTGAAAAGCTCTTCTCTGTCACAAGTATGAAGGACTTTGGGTTGTGTCCTGAGGCTCTGTCTCACCACCAAGGGATTTAACATTGGGAAGCAATTTGAAAAGTGGGAAGTTTGACAAGATTGTTAGTGGCCCCAGCACGGGATGAGTTTGGAAGAGTGAGACAGGGTGCGGAGGCTTTGAGTGGCTCAGTGTGTGAAGACACTTGCTGCCAAGCCTGATGACGTGAGTTTGCTATCTGCATCCCACATGGCAGAAGTGGAGAACTGACTCTACCTCTGACCTCTACACATAAATAATAAATAAATGCAACAGTAAGACAGAACACCAGCAACTTCCCAGGTCCCCAGAATGAGACAAAGAAGGATGAGGCTCTGAGCTCTAAGCTCACGTAGGAGATGAGGGTTCAGGGGCTTTTCTGAGAGGTGACGACTGTGACCTAGTGAAGAGATGAGGATTTTTTCCTTTCTTTTTTTTTACTGTTTCAGTTATAAATTGGGATTCCCCAAATTTGGATGCTAGGGAAACTCCAAGCTCCTCAAAGTCTCCAGTGCCTCGCTTAACCCCAAGACTGTAACTCACAGTAAAATATTCTCCTTCATGTGACCTTCTCAGCCCGCAGAGCTGTGTCCTCGGGTTCCTATGTGATTCCAGTAAGAAGCTGACAGGGTGGTACTTGGCCCAGTCTGGGCTCCAAGCTTCTTTTGTCGTGAATGTGCCTTTGGCTACTTCTGCAGAGGAAGAAAAAACTTGGTTCTGTCCTCCTAGATTCTGTGACTAAACCTCAGAACTAAGCCAGCACACACAGATTGACAGGATATTACATTTCCATGTGTGCACAGCCATCTCCAGAAAGAATGAAGACCCAATGAAAGTGTCAGGACCCCAAACTTGTAGAGATGCCACACAAAGAGTGTAAGGCCCACTAGAAAAAGAACTCACGATCTGTGGAGAACTGCAGACACACCCCAAATCACTCACGAGAAACACAACTTGATGCAAACGCAAGAGGTTTACTGGCTAGCCAGGGCTGTCTTCCCTTCAAGCCCATGCAGGGGCCACGAACAAAAGAAGTTTACAACTTTTAAGGGGGAATCTACAAACCAGGTGGGGGTGGAGTTAGGGAAGGGGGAAGGCTGAGAGTGGAGTTAGGGAAGGGGGAAGGAAGGGGAACAGGTCACTAGGTCATCCATACATTTGATCTCAAATTCTTAAGATGGATGGTGTGTCACTTTATAATTGGCTATTACGAACTAGTTTCACACAATATATCATGAGCTCCAGTTCAAGGGGGTCAGGCTTATCTCAAACTTTTAGCATCCTGGCACCAACTGTCTCAGGGCTGTTAGTTCAAAGCGCGGCCAGGCTAATCTCGGGTCCATAGCATCCTGACACCATGAATCTTAAGGTTTGTTTAGTTAGGGCCATCTGTTCAAATGGTCAGCTAATTTCCTGGGACTGAGGCAACCCAGTGTTTGACTTACAGGTTTTTATGTCTTTGCTTTTAAGAGTAGGGTTCAGGGGAATCAACTTATGATTTTTCTATCTTTCATTCCCCAATTCTTTTTCTTTTATGTAAGTTTCTAATCTTAGAACTTTAATTTGTAGTATCACCTGATTTGATTCCAAGCTCCTGTCGTCGTACAGACTGGTATTGTTGTCTGAGCATGAATACCTGGACAGCACTAATTCTTTCTCTAATGAAAGTTATTAATTTGTTTAGTACACACGGGCCTATGGTTAGGAGAAAAAGTAAACTCAGCAAAGGTCCCATAAGGGAGGATACAAGAGCTGTCATCAATGGGGGACCTGTCAAACCAATTTCCAAACCATCCCTGTTGTGCTTCCCGATCTTTCTGTCTTTTGTCTAACCTTTCTCTAAGTTTATTCATAGAGTCTCTAATTATTCCTGAATGGTCCCTGTAAAAGCAGCACTCTTCACGCAAAGTGGCACAGAGGCCTCCATCCTTTAAATACAGCAAGTCTAAACCTCTTCTATTTTGCAACACTACCTCAGAAAGGGAAGACAAGGATTCTTCTAATTTGGAAATTGACTGTTCAAGGGCCCTAAGATCCTCATCCATGGCTGGCCTTAGTTCTTGGAAATACTGAGGCCCCTACATGAGAGCAGCTGTCCCTGTGCCAACTCCAGCTGCTACTCCTAGCCCTAAAATCACTGCTAAAGTCAAAGAAACTGGCTCTCGTTTGAACCGTCTAGGGTGGGAGTCAAATTCATTTATAAAGACATCTGGAGGGTGATACCAAACTCTAGGCACTAACTGTACCAGGACACAATAATCTTTGGTATAATTGAAAATTGAAGTAGATACACAAGGTGTCAATCCTGAGCCACATGCCCACCACTTGTCAATCCCAGGGAATAAATATCTATTGTCAGTGGTTTTAGGACTCTCAAGAGTCTCACTACACAGGTGACGATAAGCTGCTGGGGGGGTTCCTAAACAAGTTCCCCTTCCTGAAACTTCAGTCAAGGTCAATTTGCTTCGTGTTCCTCAGGTACAGGCATCGTGGCTAGTGGTGCTGTTAAATCTCCCAGACACTGCTACCCCCTCATAATAAGGGGGTTTTGGGGTCAGGCACAGCCAGCAGGACTCAGTCATGTTGGGGTTAGAATTGTTTAAGACAGTAAAGACCCCTTGGATCAAGTTGAGGAGTCTCTGATCAGTACTGCTTATAGTCCGGCCGACAGATGATATTGGGCTGGCTGACTGGGAGGGGGTGGTTTTAGTAGGTTCTGGTGGGGCCGATAGGCTTGTTGACAGAACAGGTGGAGGTACTGGGACTGGAGAATTTTGCCTGGGTAATACTTCATTGGGTCCTATGGGTAGGTCAGCTGGACTTTCAATCTTTAACCGCAGGGAGAATGCAACTCCAGGGTCAGTGCCAGACACATGAAACCAGATTCCCCACGTGCGCCCTCAAATCCAGTCAGTGAACAATTTACCCTTCTCAGTAAAGCGGATAACTATAGGATTGCACTGCCCTCTGTTGCAAGTAGCGTGAGAGGATGGCACATACCTTCTTCTCTGTGGGCACCAGGTGGGCCCGGAATGGTTCTGGGATACTGTAATTAAGTCCCATGAGGAAGAGGGGTGCCAAGGGGCCTCTCCGGAGGTCTCACATCCCTTCTCCTTACAATAATAGCTCTCCAAGCCTCCACAGCGCCTAGCTTCCTCTCTACTATGTCTGTCACGGGGGCACACATAGAAGGGAGTCAGCCTCAGCTGACACCTTGACCAGGGTCTGGCACAGCCTAAGGAACGGGTTCGCTTGGAGTGGGTAGCCTCAGCTAACACTGGTAACTTATCAGGGCCAAACTCAGGGATGTCCCATGAGTCTAATCCGGTAACTAATATACAGAAGTCAAATACCATGTCAGGCCACCAGGTGTGTGGTGGGGCTGTTTTGGAGACAGACCACACTATCTCACCAGTTTGTGATGAGATTTGCCAAATCAGCTTCTGAGGAGCATGGGGGTTATAAGGGATCCCCTCTGCCCATTGTACGCAACACCCTAAGTTTAAAAGGATTAGCAGTCCTTTCCACCCTCCATTCCTGAGGGTCTGGAGCCTGGGCTTTCTTGACATGGGACGCATGGATCCAGGTGGGGATTCCTTCTACTTTGACAGCCGTAGGTGTGGTCAGCAGTACCAGATAAGGTCCTTTCCAGCGAGGCTCTAGATTCCCGGTCCGGTGGCGTCGGACATAAACAGCGTCTCCAACTTGGAACTGATGAGGCACCAAAGTATCCGAGGTGGTGTATGCCTCCTGGAGCTGCTTCCACGCCTGCTGACGGACCAACTCAAGAGCTTTGAGTCTAGCATAGAGGGGTTGAGAAAAGGGAGCATCAGGGTCATGTATTCCCCCCCGCCTCAGTGAGAGGAGGTGGGCTACAACAGAGAAGTTCAAATGGAGTAAGCCCAAACCTCCCAGGAGTGTTCCGTACTCGGAACAAAGCAAAGGGTAGGAGAGATATCCAGTCATTTCCGCCGTCTCCAAAGCCAATTTAGTTAAGGTCTCTTTTAGTGTTCATTCATCCTCTCTACCTGTCCTGAGCTTTGGGGTCTGTAAGCACAATGTAATTTCCAATCAAACCCCATTGTCTTGGCCAGTCCCTGACGTACCTGGGCAACGAAGGCAGGGCCATTGTCAGAGCCTATTACCTTGGGGATCCCGAATCTGGGAAAGATTTCTTCCAAGATCTTCTTAGCCACCACCTGGGCAGTCTCAGTCCTGACGGGAAAAGCCTCCACCCATCCTGAGAAGGTATCTACAAAAACTAGGAGGTACTTATTTCCATATTTAGCTGGTTCGATTTCTGTAAAGTCCACTTCCCAGTAGGCCCCAGGCCTATCTCCTCGGAGCCTTTTGCCTGATGGCAACCTTGAAGATCCTGCATTAGTCAGTTGGCAAGGTATACACTGTTTCACTACTGAGTTCAATACTTCTGTTAAATTCAGAACATGATAGGGGGACGACTCTACCAGCCTCCTGAGATGTTTTACCCCGAGATGAGTAAGTTTGTGGAGCTGTTGCACATATTCTAGGGCTTCCTTTTTAGGCAGGATGTTTTTCCCATCTCTTGTCTCTCTCACCCCATAGGGTGACTCTGAGGTGTACCCCAATCTGTCCATCTCTTTCAGGTCTTCTTGAGAGTAGGTAAAGTTAGTGGTTTGGGGGTTCCTCTTATAACAATCAGTCAAGGCCAGAATCATAGGTCCCTGTGCAGCCCTTTTGGCAGCACTGTCAGCCAGTTGGTTCCCTTTTGCTATGGGATCAGTGGCCTTCTGGTGCCCTGGGCAGTGTATTATTGCTAATCTCTTGGGCAGATGTAAAGCCTCTAGTAGGCTGAGGATCTCCTCTTTGTTCCTAATATCTTTTCCTGCTGAGGTTAGCAGTCCTCGTTGTCTATAGATTGCTCCATGCACATGGGCTGTGGCAAAGGCATACCTGCTGTCAGAATATATATTTACTGATTTCCCTTCTGCCAGTCTTAAGGCCTGGGTTAAGGCTATTAACTCAGCCTTCTGAGCCGAAGTCCCCTCTGGTAAGCTACTTGCCCATACAATTTCTCCACATTTCCCATCTACTACAGCTGCTCCAGCCATTCTCTTACCCTCTACCACGAAGCTGCTCCCATCCGTGAACCATGTCCTGGCGTTTTGCAGCGGTTGGTCAGTGAGATCCTTCCTCACGCCAGTCTCTTCTGCTAAGATGTCAGCGCAGTCGTGTACAACCAAGGAATCAGATGTTTCAGGGAGCAGCGTGGCAGGGTTGAGGATGGCAGGGGGTGCGAACACTACTCGATCATTAAGGAGCAAGCTCTGGTAGTGGGTCATCCGGGCGTTTGTCATCCAGTGCTCGGGAGGCTGTCTGACGATGCTTTCAAGGGCATGGGGAGCTATCACAGTCACTTTTTGGCCCAAAGTCAGTTTGTCAGCATCTTTTATCAATAAAGCCACAGCTGCGATGATACGTAGACAGGCTGGCCACCCACTGGCAACTGGATCCAGTTTTTTTGAAAGGTATGCCACCGGCCTTCTCCAGGGGCCCAAGGTTTGGGTAAGGACCCCCCGGGCTACTCCCGCTCTTTCATCAATGTAGAGGGTGAAAGGCTTAGTCACATCAGGGAGAGCTAAGGCCGGGGCTGACAAGAGAGCCTTTTTTATGGCATCAAAAGCTTCTTGGTGTTCTATTTTCCACTGGAAATTGGCCTGTTCTCTGGTCAGAGGATAGAGGGGGGCGGCTATGGTGGCAAAACCAGGGATCCACAGCCGACAGAATCCAGCTGTTCCCAAAAACTCCCGAACCTGTCTCGGGCTGGTGGGAACAGGTATCTGAGTCACAGTTTTCTTTCTGGCCTCCGTCAGCCAGTGTTGACCCTCCTTGAGGCTGTACCCGAGGTATGTCACCTCCTGTTTGCAGAGCTGAGCCTTCTTGGCAGAGGCCCGGTACCCTAATCGGGCCAGTTCTGTTAACAGCCTCTGGGTCCCCTCCAGACATACCTCTTTGGTAGCTCCGGCCATCAAAAGATCATCAATGTACTGAAGAAGAGTTACCTGTGGATTGGCTGGTCGGAAGGGGGCCAGGTCTCTATGGAGGGCTTCATCAAACAGGGTAGGTGAATTCTTGAAACCTTGGGGCAGCCGTGTCCAAGTTAACTGGCCACTCTTTCCAGTCTCGGGGTCTCTCCACTCAAAGGCAAAGATAGGTTGGCTGGAAGGGTGTAGTCTCAGACAGAAAAAGGCATCCTTTAAGTCCAACACAGTGTACCACATCCTTTCTGGGGGGAGGGAGCTCAGCAAATTGTATGGGTTAGGTACGGTGGGTGTATATCCTGTATTCGCTTGTTGACCTCCCTTAAATCCTGGGCCGGTCGATAATCTCCACCTGGCTTTTTGACTGGTAGCAGTGGGGTATTCCATGAGGACCGACAAGGAATTAGTATTCCTTGCTTAAGGAGTCTTTGAATATGTGGTCGGATTCCATCTCTGGCTTCCTTACTCATGGGATATTGTTTCACTGCAATGGGTCCTGCACCAGCTTTTAATTCTACCACTATGGGGGGCATCTGTTGAGCAAGCCCCACTCCACCTGTCTCAGCCCAGGCTTGGGGAAACCTAGTCTGCCATTCCTGCATGTCTTCGTGTCTAATTCCTGCCTGTGCAAACAACCGATATTCATTATCTAGGTTCACTGTAAGTATTACCATAAGATCTCTCTTTTTTGCAGTTACTTTTGGTCCTGTGGGGGTAAAGGTGATTTGGGCCCCCATCTTGGTCAACAGGTCTCTCCCCAAGAGGGGCATTGGACAGTCTGGAATCACTAGAAATGAGTGGGATACTAGGCCCATGCCCAGATCCACAGATCTTTGAGTAGTCCATGGATATTGTCTTTGCCCAGTTGCTCCTAATACCCATGATTTCCTGTTTTTAATTTTTCCCAGTGGTTGCAAGAGCACTGAATGTTGGGCTCCTGTGTCGACCAGAAAATCCACTGGCTGCCCCTCCACTCTCAGCGTTACCCTAGGCTCAGGGAGGGGATCTGAGCCCTGGTACCCCTAATCATCTTCTTCTGCAAAGGCCAAAACTTTGTGGGTCCTGGTTTTCTTCTTAGGACATTCTCTGACCCAATGGCCTTTTTCCTTGCAGTAGGCGCATTGATCTTTCTCTATTGGTCCTCGGCCGGCAGGTCTAGCTGACCCTCTGTTGCCCAGGTTTCCTGACTGCCTAGGCCTGTCTCTACTCCTGTCCCCTACTGCTGTGGCCAAGATCTTAGTCAAATTCCTTTCTTGCTTTCTGTCTCTCCTTTCTTCTCTCTCATCTCTCTCTCTCTCTTTTCTCTGCTTCTTTTCTTCCTCAGTCTCTCTTTTATGATATACTTTCTCTGCCTCTTTTACCAAATCCTGCAGGGTAAAATCCTGCAACCCCTCAAGTCTCTACAACTTCTTTTTAATGTCAGGTGCTGACTGGCCTATGAAGGCCATAGCTACTGCTGCTTTCTGTCCATCCGAGGTTGGGTCAAACGGGGTATATCTCCTGTATGCCTCCATGAGGCGCTCCAGAAAAACTGAGGGGGGTTCAGTGGGTCCTTGCATTATTTCTCTTACCTTGGCCAAATTGGTGGGCTTTCTGGAAGCCCCCTTGAGACCCACTACAAGAGCACGGCGGTAGACAGTCAACCTCTCCCTACCTGCAGCAGTGTTGTAATCCCAATCAGGTCGAGTGAGCGGGAAGCCCGCATCTATCTGGTTGGGGAGCTGTGTGGGAGTCCCATCATCTCCAGGAACATTTTTTCTAGCCTCTAGAAGAATTCTTTCCCTCTCTTCTGTAGTAAAGAGGGTGTGGAGCAGCTGTTGGCAGTCATCCCAGGTGGGCTGATGAGAAAACATAAGAGACTCGACCAACCCAGTTAGACTGGCTGGGTTATCTGAAAAAGAGGGATGGTTAGTCTTCCAGTTATAGAGATCAGATGAGGAAAATGGCCAATACTGCAGGGGCTGTAGGGTAGAAGCTGGGACAGGGGGACCAAAAGCTCTGAGTGGAAGCGCCACAGTTGAATCAGGCCCTTCTGGTGAGACTCCTCTCCGGCTTCTGGTTCCCATAGCTGGGCCCCCTCCCACGGCTCCGTCTAGGGGTGCAGAGGGTCCCACCTCACCTGCAGGAACAGCCAGAGGTTGGGGATATGGAGGAAAGGGAAAAGGTTCTGGCCAGGCTGGGGGTTCAGGGATTTCAGGGTATATACGGGGAACAGAGGGAAGAGGTTCACTTTTTTCCTTGGTCTCAGCCTGCTGGGCCAAAGGCTTCTTCTTCTCGTCTTCTTCTTTGAGGGCCAGGACTCTGGAGCCTGGCCTTCGAGGTCTCCTCACCCAGGGCTTGACCCAAGGGGGAGGATTATCGACCAGATCTTGCCATACAGTAACGTAGGGCTGGTGATTAGGATGAGAATCTGGTCCAGTCTGAAAAACATCTTTCACGGCCAAAATAATTTCTAAGTCAAACACACCCTCTGGTGGCCATCCGACATCAAAAGCGGGCCACTCGGAAGTGCAGAGGGTTTGCCAGAGTCTCTTTTTAATTTCTACAGATAGATTGTGTCCCCTAGCTTTAACTTCTGTCCAATGGTCAAGAGTCAAGCTAAGAGGTGTCGTCACAGTCTGCCCCATCGTCTCATACAAGACAAAACACAAAAACAACAGACAACAAACAGAAACCAAACAACCTGAGACGCACTGGCTACACCAAATGCACCCTAACCGCAGACCGACTCAGATGGAAGAGGGTTGCGAGACTCCCCTCTCAGAAGGAGAACACAATCCTCATTCCTCAGATAGGAGGCTCCCACCAGACACCTCTGGTCCCCCTTCCAACCAGGGCGTCCCCCAGGTTGGCAGCTTGTAGCCTTAAAGCACGTCTGCTGACTACAGCTTCCCAGTCATTACGACCAGTGAAGCAGCTGCAAAATCAAAAAGCGCTTTCCCGAATACAGAATACAGATACAGATACAGAATCAGACCCGACAACTGGCTTGTCGGCGCTTCCCGAATACAGAATACTCCAAACAGACAATGGACTTGCCGGCCGGCTCATGCACTCACTCACTCACTCACGCTGGGGATCCCCTTACCTCCAAGGTTGTTTTCGGGAGTGCAGGGGTGGCTGCTGTTTCCCGGTCAGGGAACCAAAATGTAAGGCCCACTAGAAAAAGAACTCACGATCCGGATCTGTGGAGAACTGCAGACGCACCCCAAATCACTCACGAGAAACACAACTTGATGCAAACGCAAGAGGTTTACTGACTAGCCAGGGCTGTCTTCCCTTCAAGCCCGTGCAGGGGCCGAGAGATTCCGCAGCCACGAACAAAAGAAGTTTACAACTTTTAAGGGGGAATCTACAAACCAGGTGGGGGTGGAGTTAGGGAAGGGGGAAGGCTGAGAGTGGAGCTAGGGAAGGGGGAAGGAGGGGGAACAGGTCACTAGGTCATCCATACATTTGATCTCAAATTCTTAAGATGGATGGTGTGTCACTTTATAATTGGCTATTACGAACTAGTTTCACACTATATATCATGAGCTCCAGTTCAAGGGGGTCAGGCTTATCTCAAACTTTTAGCATCCTGGCACCAACTGTCTCAGGGCTGTTAGTTCAAAGCGCGGCCAGGCTAATCTTGGGCCCATAGCATCCTGACACCATGAATCTTAAGGTTTGTTTAGTTAGGGCCATCTGTTCAAATGGTCAGCTAATTTCCTGGGACTGAGGCAACCCAGTGTTTGACTTACAGGTTTTTATGTCTTTGCTTTTAAGAGTAGGGTTCAGGGGAATCAACTTATGATTTTTCTATCTTTCATGAGCAATAGATTGTGGTGGTCTGACAAGATCAGGGAGCCTGCTCTGGGGCGGGGAACTGTGAGACAGTGCTTAGAAAATACACAGAAAATAAAGGGAGACACGGGCTACTTCTGCAGATGTGTTTGTGCGGATTGGTTTCCGCCAACTTCTAGTCTCTGGCCTTGATTCAGAGGGGTACCTTTCTCATGGAAAGTTATCTGGCCTGCTTTAGGTAAATGGGGGAGGACAGTCCTTCCTGGAACTGTTGTCCAGTGCGTTTGCCTCAAAATAAACAGTGTACCAAAGTGGCATTATTTGCCATTCTGTGTCTGCAGGGAATGGATTTCAAAACCCACCCCCTCAGATACCCAAATCTGCAGATGCTTATGCCTTATGTAAAATAACACATTATTCATGTAACCTATACATATCCTTCCATGTTAACACATTACTCAAAATATCTAAAGGCAGTGGAGGCAGAGGCTGATGTAGAGGCCACAGAGGGTGCTGCTTACTGGCTTTCTAGGGCTGCTTTTTTATAGAACCCAGGACCACCTGCCTCAGGTGGCCCCACCCCCAATAGGCTGGGCCCTCCCACATCACTCACTAATTAAGAAAATGCACCCCAGGCTTGCCCACAGGGCCAGTCTGACAGGCACTTTCTCAAACGACTCTAGCTTGTGTCAGGTTGACATAAAAGTAACCGGCTAGACGCCTGTAGTCTGAGCCACAGTGAGATGAGAGGCAGGGCCAGTCTGATCTGTGGAGCTTCCCGCCTGTAAGTTCAGCCTACTTGGTGAAATTATAGACTAATGAAAGACTCTGTCTCAAACGAAAGGTGGAGGTATCTGATAAATGCGCACGCGTGCGTACACACACACACACACAGAGAAATGTAAATACATTCAATTAAAATTCTATTACATAGGAAATCTAGTAAATGAAAGTTCTACTGTCCTAGCATTTAGCTTGGAAGAAAAAGAAGCCTTTTCATAGGTGTGGATGTTGTAATTAGTTTACAAACCCAGTTCCACCCTGGGATGTTTATGGCAGTACCTGTGACCTTTCCAAATCTTCATTTTATTTCCCTTTACAGTGATGTCTTAAGGGTTAAGAAGGCTGACCAGCCATAAATCTTAGAGTCTCTGTTACATAGGCAATAACCTGGGAGAAGCGTGAAGTCTATTTGGGTACAGTGATCTCTCTGACAGTCTCTTTCTTTGCAGGGTGTGACTGTAACTTGGAAGGTGTTCTCCCAGAGATATGTGATGATCACGGCAGGTGCCTGTGCCGCCCTGGGGTTGAGGGTCCCCAGTGTGACTCCTGCCGCTCAGGTTCCTATTCATTCCCAATATGCCAAGGTAAGAGGGTAAACCACAGAAATGCTGATCACCGGTTCCCAGGTTGGACTCCTGAGGAAGCACAGATAGCCCTTCTGTCAGAGCCACATAGCCTGTGGTTTACCTATCTCCCCTGCCTTACATACAGATGTGAAATTTACTGTCCACTGAGACCATTCTTTTTCCCACTCTGTCCTTCCTCCTCTATGGTAGTCAAGTGCCTGGGCTGTGTAGTTGTCACCTTGGGTTCAAGTCCTGGCTTTGAATAGTCAGTGGTGTCACAATTTAGGAACCTGCCAGGTAGACAGGAGAAGAAGACAGGGCTGGCAGGGTGCCACCAAGCTGGATGTCTCAGCAGTCCCTATCTTTGCTGAAATCCTGGAGGATTCCTGGAGAGCCACTGGCCACTCATCCACACTGGAGCAGGAAGAAGCAGATTCTAGGATGAGTGAAGAACCACTGTCAGTAGCCTCTGGGTAGATGAACTTTGCAGAGAATGAAGGCCAAGCCAGCAAAACCATGAAGCTTCCCTTTCCCATCATGCCCTTCTATGTAGGCTGCTACAGAAAGGTAGAGTTCACCTCTAAGGTGAGCCTTCACACAGCAGTTAAGGCAGTTGAGACAATCCCTCACAGACTCGAACAGTCCCAATGGTTGTGAGGGCCACATGTGCACTGATGTGCCAAGCCTCTGGTGCTGAGGGGTAGCTTGCTCAAACATGGCATTCTCTATGCTGCTTCTGCTCCTACCTCCTCTGTGTCACTCAAAGAGCCCATGGTCCTGGCCCCACTTCTTGGCCCTGTTTCCTTATATGTCTGCCCGCCATGTTCCAGACCCCTCTTCTTCCTGCTCATGGACCGCTTTCATTTGCTCTCATTTGTTTCTCAGCCTTCATCTCTCTTAGCCACAAGATGATCTACCTACCTTCATCTCTCTCTACCTTGACCTGAAGCAGAGATGCACACTCAGAAGTGAGAACATGAACATTTCCTATGGGAGCACAGGTGTACCCATCTGAATCCTGACCCAGTATATTCTGTGTCAAACTGATTGTTTGGTTTGGTTGGATAACTTTGTCCCTGAACGTAATACCAGTTTCAGAGAATGATTTCCACGGTGGTGAAGCTTTAGGACACAAGTTGGAGGCGAGGTTTCTGTTTCAGATGCCTAACAGGGTCCAAACTTACAGGGACATATGTGTGGTATAGCTGAGAATGTGAGATGTTCAACTGTACCACAAGGCCAAAACAAGAGGGTCAGCGCTCCTGGACAGGAGCCACTCTAGACAAACCCTTCTTTCCTCCTAAGTTGACTTGAGCATTTTGTCTCAGCCACAAAAAGCTGACTAGCACACTTTGCTTACTTAGAAACCAGGCTGGCAAAGTAAGGAGATGACTGGAGTTAGTCAGTCAAAGGGGCTTGGGCCACAGCATTTGCAATAACCGAATACAAGGCTAGCAATGTCTGGTGTGAACAATGAGACAGGTGAGGTTGTTTCATCTCGTGGTCCTCTCCCAAGTGTTAGAATGGGTCCATGATGGAGAAGTGCTCTGTGGCCGGCTGTCCCCCACTCTTCTCCTTCAACTTAGGTGTGGACTCCTGGAGTATGAGGTAGACAAAGAGTTTTCCAGTTACTTTTCTATAAATCCACTGGAATGCATGGTATTCCCATTAAGTTTCCATCCTTTCAGCAAAAACAAAATATTTGGTGGCTGAAACTATTGTCTCCTCTTTCTATGCAACTCTTTATTTTTTCTGGAAAAACAAAAGGCACACCTGCAATGGTTTACACTAAAGGAATCAGTCCCACGGGTGTGGGACTCTGATGCTCTGACGGGTCAAACCTGAGCTCCCACATCTGGGGAGGCAGGAACAGCATAAATACATCCGAGTCTTGTGGATGGAGCCAGAAAGACAGATCCCCTGAGGCAAAACTGGGGTGCCACAACCAAGGAGTGACAACAACTGTGTTAGGTCTTCAGTGGTCTGAGAATGATCTGTTCTTCTGTACCCCAAGGACAGGAGTTAAGAAGTACTTGGCTTTAACTGTGGCATTTTCTTCTTAGAAAGGGACGCCCGACCTGACTGACAGCTGTTCATTCAGCAGCAGAGGATATAACAACATTGCTTATTCCCTGTTTTAAATGACTGGAGTCAAAATTTATACATATATAAGAATTTATAGTCTTGGGTATTTTTCTATCACAGTATGTTTGGACATCTGCTTCCAAGACAGTAGTTATCAAGCTGTGGGTCGTCACTCCTTTGGGGGTCAAATGACCCTTTCACAGGGATTGCCCATGACCATCAGAAAACACAGATGTTCATTATTTTCACTCATAAGAATAGCAACAAAAATAATTTAATGGTTGAGAGTCACCGCAACATCGAGGAATTGTATTAAAGGGTCACAGCTTTAGGAAGAAAGTTGAGAACCACTGATCTAAGGTCTTCCAAAGTCTTTGGAGCTCACTGGAAGTATCAGAATGACGAGGCTTACTCAAGGCTTTGAGTGACAGGGCTAGTGCAGCACTAGTGGACTGGTCCCTGCTGTGCATGTTTACCGTCAGCCCCATTGACCCTGATGTGGTTCTAAGTGGAGAGAGAGGCTCACAGAGATGGACGGTAACTGGTGCTCTCACCCACCCCTCTCCTCTGCTTCTTTCTCTGTTCTGCTCAGAATGTGAGCAGAATGTGAGGACGGAGGGGGTTGGCTTAGACCTTGGCACTCAAGCTGCAGTCCTGTTCTTGTATTTTCTCTTGGTGGGAGAAGTGGGTACTCACGTGGTCCACCTTCCCAGAATCCCGTGATGCTCATTAAATAACAGTTGTTAGACTTTGATAGGAACAGGCTGTTTATTCCAGAGGTGGGATCCAGGACTACCCTGCAGTTAGTTACCTCAAGTTTGGAACATTCTGGAAGAATTTGAGTCTGCAGACATTCTGTCCTCTTGTGCTTTATTTTTTTCTTTTCAAAGACAAATTTTGTATCTGTTGTTAACTTGTACACACACACACACACACACACACACACACACACACACACACACGTTTGTGCCATGAAAGTTGGCTCTCTCCTTTCACTGTGTGGATCCCTGAGTTTGACTGAGGGGTCAAACTCAGGCCATTGGGCTTGGCGACAGGGACAGGTTTTGTTATTGAGTAAGCCATTCCACTGGCTTTTTATGTGGTTCCTGGGATTAAATTCAGGCCACGAGGCTTGAATACCAAGGGCTTTTACCCACTGAGCCATCTTATAGGCCCCCTTTCCTTTAGAGCGAGGATTACTAAATCCATTGTATTTCAGAATCAAGTTAACATTGCCCTAAATGCTACATCAGATATTTTTGCTAAAGTTGGTCCTTATGGCTTTGCCCTTTATTGCTTTAAAGATGTAAAAAAAAAAAGTGAATTAAAAACAAAAACCCAAAACACTTTTAAGTTGTTTTTGAGTCTGCAGACTAGGAGTTATGCTTTTCATTAAATTAATTGACTCCAGACTTTGAAAGTACAAGGCCATATTGTTTTATTTTTACTTTGATTCACTCAACCACCCTGCAATTTCATTTCATAGAATCAAATCACCAATAAGAAACGTGTACAAAACTTACACGTGTACTTGTGTTCAGTTGCACACTCTGTCTTCAGGCACAGCACATAACGTGACTTTCTGGGTTGGTCGGTTGCCTGGGTGATGGTGGAAGGACCGCTTACCCTTCACTTTTCTTCCTCTCATTTCTGTCTCTTTTCTCCATCCTCTTCATTTTTCTGTTTTTCTCCCTCTTTTCCTCCTCTTGTCTGAGCTTTCCTTTTCCTGATCTGATGTGGTTTGTTGGCGTCACAGAGGATACCGGGGATGTGGGAAACAGTGTTTTTTTCTGACCATGAGCTGAAGGCACATGACACTGAAGCTGCCCTTAAACTTCAGCCACACCGACCTGTGACTGATGCTCCAGAAGACCCTGGTCTGGGATGCTCAAGGGATGCCCCAGGAATGCCCCTGGAAAAGCTGGCGGCCACTCCAGGGGGAAAGCAAAAGCGTGTGGCTGGGGACAGAGAACCCTCTGGAGTCATGCCTTGTGCAGCTTTACTTCAAACTGGTCTTTCATTTTATAGGTCATTTTTTTCCCAAGAAACATCTAAGGCGGTTGCTTAGGAAGGCTTAGAATAGCCTAAGGTCCAGTTCCAGAGATGTGGACTGTGATATGTGTCATGGGACCTATTGTTGGCATTGTGGGTTTGCCTAGTAAGGTACCGATCTATTTTCCTACAAGAAAGGAAGACCTCTCAAATCCTGGGCAACAAAAGCATCACTTCTGTCATAAGGGGCTCTATATATTTTAATTTGCTTCTTTACTGTATTGTGTTGTGAAGGTGGAGAGGTGGCTGCCTCATTGGTACCTGTCTGGTAGCCATGTTGTTAGGTTCAAGATAACACCTATCAGGAGCATGTCCAGGTCAGGACTCAGGCTAGGATTTCTAGGGCCATTCACATTTATTTCATAGACATCTGCTTGGCATTCTCTGTGGAGTAGGACTGTGCTTGGGGGCTAGGTGACAATGGACAGCATGGCGACCAAGCTTCCTGAGCACTTGAGCTTCTGTTCTTCCAGGGCTGGCAGATCTCATTTGAAAGTTCAAAAATACTCTAAAATATACTTTGAAAATTATTATCATTATTGTGTGTTGTATGTGTGTGTGGAGGGGGAGCGTGGGGTAGCATGCCAAGGGAGTTCGTGCATGCAAGGGCATGTGTGTGAGCGTCATGGGACAACTTTGCAAACAACTATCCTTCTGCCTTTACGTGAAGAATTGAACTGTGCTCTCCAGGCTTGTGTGGCAAACTCCCCATGAGCCATCTCTCTCCAGGCTTGTGTGGCAAACTCCCCCCCCCGCCCCCAGCCATCTCTCTGACCGTAAATCGTCGGAAGCTTGTTGGACAGAAATGAAGACATTTCTACATCAGATTTCTTGTGACAATTCACAGTCAAAATAGATGTATATTAAAATTTTTGTTTAAGGCTTGGGCTTGGGGCCACATGCTTTTAATTCAGGCATGTGGGAAGACAGAGGCAAGTGGATCTCTAAGAGTTCAAAACTAACATGGTCTACATAAAGAATTTCGGGCCAGACAGGACTATGTAGTAAGGCCCTGTCTCAAAAAGGAAGAAAAAAAAAGGTATAAAATCCCTTCAGGCAGATGTGTGTGTGTGTCTGTGTGTCTGTGTGTGTATGTGTGTGTGTGTCTGTATGTGTTGTCTGTGTGTCTATGTGTGTGTCCTATAGATTTGTGTTTGAACTCAAGTTCCACTCCTAAGATGTCTTATTACATATAAGCAAGTATGTGGGAAGCCCCTTCAGAGTGAGTCCCTGTGTAGCTGTGGCCACATCCTGCCCAAGAAGGAAAAGAGAAACATGGTCTTCATCTTGCCCCTGGAGACTCTGTGCCCTAAAGCTTGTCTCTCAGATCCCAAGGCTGCCTATGTATACAACAAATCAGATAGGGGATTTACCTATGGCTGCTGCCTTCTCTGGGTCCCAGCTAGTGTGGGAATTTGGGGACCTTGCAAATGAGATTGTCTTACACGCATGCACGCACGCATGCACAATCATTTTTTACTATGTATATAATTAATTTTTTACTGAGCACATTGAACATAAATTTGGCAGTCAGAAGCGCTAATTCATCGTGCCCTTTATCCAGTGTGGAAGAGTCAAAGGGACACATTTGGGAAAAGGAAATTGGAATAGAGATGTCAGAAGGAGCAAACATAGTACTCCTCTCCAGGAGTTCCCCATGCTTCGTGGCTGATAGTTCTCTAATGACCGAAGGAGATAGATTCTTTATCAACTCCAGTTTACAGAAGGACAAACTGAGGTCTAACAAGGCTGAGTATGTCACTCATACATGAGTGCATATCACAGGTGATGTTTGGGTCCAAATGAATGTGACTGAATGGTGGCAGGTGGGAGGAATTCTTTGCTTCATAGACTAACTTAGTAACTTTAAGAATACCTTTTACCTTCTGAACTTTGCCGTGCCTAACTGTGAGATTCAGTGAGATTGTCTCTCCAGTTCCTTCCAGATCTTGTAAAGATGGGAGACTCTTGGCAGTAAGAAGTTAGCCAGGCCATTCACCCTGGCTACCTTTCCCAGCAGTAGGGTCTTCACAGTACAAAGAGGTGTGATACCAAGTAGCTGTGGACCTGTAAGAGTATAATACAGAGACATAGGAACCTGACCCAGTGGGAAGGGAGCTAGGAGGGGAGCAGCCAGAACCCCTCCTCTCTGCCCTGCCTGCTTATTTACTTACTTAGACAGAGATGGCGGGACAGGACAAAGGTTTCTGCAACAGATTTCTCCCCCCATTCCCTGCCCAGCCTGTGTAACTCTTCCATGATGGTTTAGCTACACTAGACCATGAGAAAATGAATGTAAAGAGAACAGGAAACTGAGGACATTTACAAGCTGATCCAGGCTGGACTAGTTTGATCCCAGTGTGATGTGGCATTGGCACCTCCCTCAAGTGACTTACACGTGTTGCCATCTCTTCCTTTCTTCCTCTTCCTCTGAGTGCCATTGTTGAACCTAAGCAGAACCCTCAGAGCCTCCTTTCCACCAGTCAGTTTTGCTGAGCACAGACTGATGTCCTCATAAGTCCTGACTGTGAGGGGCATTGTTTTCCTGTCAAGTTTTAATCCTTATCAAGTAGACCCCAAGAGCAGCTCCCTGTAAGAGAGGGGAAACTGAGGCTTAGCTAAATCAAAGACGTGAATCCGGAACTTGACTTTGTGTCTTTCTGGCCCTATCCAAGGCTCCTGTCCAGGACCCTATGTACTCTATCACGCATGCCTGCATCTGATCAGCTCTTTCTCACAGCTTGCCAGTGTTCAACGATTGGATCCTATCCAGTGCCCTGTGACCCGGGAACTGGCCAGTGTGAATGCCTGCCTGGAATAACAGGGAAGCGCTGTGACAGGTGTCTCTCAGGAGCCTATGACTTCCCCTACTGCCAAGGTAAGGAGCCGGCAGCATGTTGGGAGCACGGTCCTCATCTGAGTAGGTGCAGCCAATCTCTTGGAGAAGCCCGACGAGTCTTCTCGACGTCGACTCAAGCCACCCTAAGTATTTGGTTCCGTCTTCCCCTATGCCAGCATTACTGGAAGCATGTGCATCACACACTCAACCCCAGAGACAGTCAGTGCCTGATGAGAACAACTTAAATACCCACTCATAAACCATCTGGGTTTCTCAGTCCTCATGTCTTATGCATCAGCGTGGTCAGCCTGACCCCACGAACTTGCCCCAGCATTGTTTGACACCCCACACGAAACCCCTGTGCACCCGGGTATCAGGCCTCTCTCCCTAGTGCTGATGAGGGCTGCACAGGTTGTTTACTGTAGGCAGAGAGGGACCAGGGCTGTGTTCTGCCTCTACCCCCAACATAGGAATGAGCTACCTACATTTTGCCAAGCCCTTTGATGTGGGCAGCCCCAGCCCTGCCAGTAGCTGTAGCCTGGTGATTTCAGAGTTCTCTCATGGGAGCAGTTTGTAGACTGACCCAGACTTTCCATCAGAAAAATGTGTTTTTGTC